>NC_136984.1:20462275-20979775 GCF_032717465.1 Coenobita brevimanus
TCATCCTCTGACTTGCTACTTCCTGTGTATGGTCAACATTTTCTCAGTTAACTTGCAAGATCATTTCCCTTTCCCAGGCTTACGTGGAGCTCCGTCTATCTATCTATTTATCTATCTATCTATTATGATTTGTAATTATAATATGGATTCCTAACATTGCTCGGCCACGCCGCTGAAGGTCCTCTGACAGCAATTATCATTGACATATGCTAATCTATTAGTACATAATATGGATTATAATATTGTATACATATAATATTCATAGTAAATTGCAATGATCCAGTAATATTACATTTTAAACAAGTTGTATACATATTTGAATAAATGCACTAAAGGTAAACTATTTAATTGTAATACAGTATATACATGGGTTATTGTAGTGAAATACATACATGCAAGAAAAAAAAATAGTTTAAAATTAAGATTATGGTAAGAGTTATTAATATTTCATCTAAAGATAAAGGTACCGGTATGCCATTATCATGGCTCATTCTTCTTTCTATTTTATATATATATATATATATATATATATATATATATATATATATATATATATATATATATATATATATATATAATTAATACTATATACAAAATAGGTACACTTCATTCAGGGGATGTTAACTCTCCCCCCACTAAATACTGACTCCAAATTTGCAATTCTTGTATGCATTCTGTGCATTGCGACCACAGTATTGCAAATACAATGCAGAAGATTATAAATACAGTAGGTGCTGGGCTATACACATTATATGGGTTGAACATACTCAAACTCAAATCTTCACAGGGCTTCATTGTTTCATTGATCAGTTGCATAGTTTCAAACTTAGGTGAAGTCAACTTAATACTTGTGCTCATGTTTAAGTCCATATCAGGCAGTGGGTGGAAATGTTTGTGTGTATGATTGAGGATGGCGTAGTGATTGATGGTGGGTAAAGTAGACATGGCTGGTGTAAATACCGCACAGTAGTCTGGTGCTATGTATAATCCTGATGCTGATGTATGAGATGGTGGTATATCTGGACAGACTATGTAAACTGATGTGTTATGAGTGAAATAAAAAACTGTGAGTGTCCGATGCGTTGATGGTGTACAAGTTTATCTGGAGCAAAAGTGAAGTTGCATTGATTATGAATATTGTCATTTCTGATGATAGCCATTTCACAAGGGACTGTATCAGCAGGCTGAAACGTGAAAATGTACGCAGGACAAAGGTGAACAGCATGTAAGGATGTGCGGCGTTTTTGTTCAATCGTTGATTCACTTGCGAAAGTGACAGTGTTCCATCTCTTGGAGACCATTATGAGTTCGGTGTCTGTGTTGATGTTGATGATGACCAAAGTGTTGTTATTTTTAGAGGGGAAGGGGTGTATTTGGTATACTGTGAACAGGTCTTCAGTTATGAATGGTACATGAACTACTACTGATGATGGTGTTAGTGTTGCTTCTATATATGGATAATATTGCATGAATTCCCTACTTCGGAACAAAGGCTTCAATTTATGTTTATGTATGCCTTGACTAATTATCTGACGTAGCTCATGAACTGGGAGTAAGTCAATTGTGATCTTGCCATCACCAGCATTCGAAATTCCTTGCATAAGTGCCCTGTAACGATCTCTAGTGTTGTCTAATTGTAGTAGAATCGTGTCAATATGTTCTGTGATGATGGAGAAGTGTCGGAAAAGTGTTATGTTACCTTCCATTTCATTTATTTTATCTACACTTACGAGAGCTATGTTTTCTGCCTTTTTCAGATTTTTCACAATTGTCTTCATTGCTGAGTTCTGTCCTGTGATGAATTTATCTTGGTATGTCAGTACCTGAGCTATTTTATTAAATTTTTTGTTTATTTCTTTAGGGTCATCCTCTGTAGCCAATCCAAAGATGTTTTCAAGAACTGCGCCGCCCAGGTCGAACAAACCACTCTTTTGGCGAGTACGTGTGATGTTGTTCCTGTCACACAATACCTCCGTTCCATTAGATGGGAGATCTTGGATCATGATGAGCATAGTTGACTTTGCCTGTTCTATTTTCCATTTCGCTAACTTCACTATTTCATTCACTTCCTTTGTGTTATGTGCTTGTGACACATATCATGAAGTCCAGGGTTCGCATGGGTTTCGCAAGATTTTCTTAGATAAGAAGGTTATTCATACAAGTAATCCAGACTTATTTCAGTACTCATGACGTCTTTTACGATTGAAGTCGTGGCCGTTGGAGCTATGAGGTATCCTTGCTGTACTATGTGTTGGGGGTCTAAGTGCGCATATCCTCTTGCTATGTAGAGGAGAATCCATAGCATAAGTCCCTTCATCGCTACCTACCGAAAAAATAAATCTATTAATTTCCTAATATGGTCATGCTGTGGTCGATGATAGTGATGATGTGCTTTACGGTTGATTGTTATTTCATTTATAGAAGGAGTTTAAATCGATATTTAATTCTCGTAAATGATGTACTGTAGATTTTACTGGGACAGTTGCACCTATGTTTGATTGTTTGGTAAATGACCTTAATTTCTTTGTGTAATCATTGTTGTTTTCTTGCTTGGTTTCTTGAGGTACGTTCGCCTGTTCGGTTGTATCCGATGCTGAATAATTATTGGATAATTCCCTTGAAACTCGTTTTAAATGGTCAATATGAAATTGTTTCTCTTCGCCACTTGACAGTGACTTGATTAAAACTTTGTTTGCTTTTATGTTAATTACTCTGTATGGGCCCTTAAATTTTGGGGATAATTTATTGTCTCTCGTATGAATGATACCATAAACAATGTCTCCTAAGCTGATGGGTGAATCTCTTGTCTTCTTGTTAAATGCCTCCGTCATTTCTTCCTTGCACATCGTTAATTGTTTTTTTGACTCTTTTGTGTATGTCCTGGAATTCACGTAAACGGAGTTTAGAGTAATCATCGTAATTGTATATGGGCAGACTGTCACCTTCTAGGAGCTCATATGGTAGTTTTTTATCTGTCCCATATATAATGAAATGTGGTGTGTCACCTATGGATTTATTTATAGATCCATTAATTGAGGCTTCTACTCCGGGAATCCAATCATCCCAGCTTGCATACTTTTCACTGAGAATGTGTCGTAGTACATCTAATACTTTTTTGTTTTGTCTCTCTGCTAACCCATTCGATGCTGGGTGATTGGCTAAAACATTAACCTTTTTGATGTTGTATTGTTTATATATTTCTTGTAAGATCTCAGAATTAAATTCTCCTCCATTATCACTTATTAGTACCTTTGGGGTAGTAAAGCGACATATTACTCAATCTGTTATTGCCTTTGCTACTGTCTCTGCTGTCTTATCTTTAATTGGAGCTAAAATGACATAAGGGGAAAAATGATCCTTTGCTACGAATAGGTATAGGTTATTATTGTATGATAATGGCATCTTGAGTAAATCAACAGCGACAACGTTCCATGATTGATGTGGTACAGGGTAATTACCCATCGGTGCAGGTGTGATTGGGTATCCTTTGTGTTTTGCACATGATTCGCGTCTGTCTATATGATTATTTATATCTTTTCGTAATGAAGGCCAGTAATAAAACAGCTGGGCTTGTTTGAATGTCTTATCTTTTCCAGGATGTCCTGCATGTGGGCTATCGTGTATCGTTCGTAATACTTGGGGTATCATGTCATTAGGTACTACCAACTGGTTAGTATTTCTTTGGTGTTTGGTTGTTTAGAGTTAATCTTGTATAATGTATTATTGACCATTGTGAATTGTTCGAGTGGTACATGCAGGTTGGGTAATTGTATGTCATCTCCACTTTCTAACTTGTATATAACTTTAGACAATATTGGGTCAAGTCTTTGTGCTTTTGCGATATCATTGTGGTTTGGGATATTTCCTTTGAGATCTAATGCCGCGACCTGAATTGTGTTCGGGTTCCTAGATAATGCGTCAGCTACTATGTTCATTTCACCATGTATATAATGAATTTGTACATTGTAGTTTTCAACTGTACATTTCCATTTTGCTCTCCTCCCAGAAAGGAGTTTTTCTTTAAACATACCCACTAGTGGTTTATGGTCGGTGAATAAGTGGATTTCGTAACCATATACCAAATCTCGAAACTTTTGTAATGCAAAAACCACTGCAAGTGCCTCTAAGTCTGTAGTGCAATCATTTTTCTCTGCACCTTTTGTTTGTCTGCTGGCAAATACAATTGGTTGATTCTTCCCTCTTTTATCTTCCTGCATCAGTACAGCCCCTAATCCTTTAACTGATGCATCTGTACAAATAAGAAATGATTTTGTGTAATCTGGATATGCTAAACAAGGTGCATTTGTTAGTTTAATTTGTAGATTGTTAAATGCCCTTTTTTGTTCTTCTTCCCATTGGAATATAGCGTCTTTTTTGAGTAGTTGGAATAGAGGAAAGTCTATATGAGAGAATTGTGGTACGAGTGACCTATAGTACCCAGCTAGACCTAAAAATTGTCTAACTTCGTCAGTTGTAGTGGGTTCAGGAAAATCTCTCACTGCCTGTATTTTGTCATCAGTGGTGTTGATACCATTAGAACTTAATTTGTGGCCTAAGAAATTTATTTCCTTAAAGCAAAATTTGCATTTTGAAAGCTTAATTTTTAAACCAGCATCATTAAGCTTTTGTAAGAGTAAGTCTATTTTCCTGAGATGATCCGTAATATTCTTCGTTGCGATGATAATATCAAGATAAACAAATATTCCTTGTCCTAAAATTCCGGACAATACGTAATTCATAAGACGCTGGAATGTGCCTGGGGCTGTCCTCAGTCCCATCGGCATCCTAGTAAATTGGTAATGGCCTCTGTTTGTGGAAAAGGCAGTGTATTTATGTGACTTCTCTGAAACCGGTATCTGATAATAGCCGTTTAGGAGATCGGTGGTTGAGAATATATTATTCTCAGGTCCAATATTCTGTAGAACGTCGCTTAGCAATGGCATGGGAAATCGGTCTGGGATTGTGTGATTGTTAAGTTTACGGTAATCTACTATCGCACGCATTTCTCCATTTCTTTTGGGCACGAAGAATAATGGGGCATTCCACGGGGAGACTGAAGGCTCAATAATTCCAAGTTTTAATATTTCATCGACATACTGATTTGCAAGTGTACGTTGGGAGTCTGGGATGCGGTAGACTGGTACGAAAATTGGTGGCGATTCTGGGTGCACATTAATCTTGTGATTAATCAGGTTGGTACACCCTAATTGTTCTCCGGGTAATGCTACGGTGTCCCTGTGTGTTTCCAGCAGGGTTAACAAATCATTTTCTTCATCAAATTCACCTGAGAGAATTAAATTCTCTTTTATGCTTTCTCTATCCGTAGATTTTATCTCACTTGTCACTCCAGCTATAACTATTTCCTTCACAGGGGCCAGACATTTTTCAATATTAACTATGCAAGTCCCCTTTTTCAACTGAACTTCCCCATTCATGTGATTAATTATGAATATCTGAGTTTTCCTTTCGTCGTTCATCTGACATAATGCGTTTTCTACTGACAATCCCTTTACATAATTCTTCTAAGACAAGAACATTACTATTCTGTAATTTGCTCTTTATGGTAACTTTCATGTAGGAATTAGGTGGTATAACTAAATCATTGGTGAGATGGGCTGGAAAAACTGATAAATCAGTACTGTTATCTGGGTCACTAATTCTGGAGGCTGGGGCTGGTGGTGGGAGTGGATCTATACACTCATCTGTTTGTGTATGTTTGTTTAAGCCTTTATTATTACCAATTCTTTATGGTTCTCTTTTACTAATCGGTGAGGGCTCTGATGGTATTTCCTCTATGAATTCATTGTCAAAGTCTATTCCATTCATTTGTGGGAGTATAGTTATGTTCTCTGCTCTCATGGATCTTAAGCCCAATAACATATGAGCTTTAATTGCTAAGTTTTCAACGATATAGAAAAATGCAGAGAATGGTTTTGTAGTCTCTGTGAAACTGATATTTAACCTTATCATACCTTTCACTGTAATTTTTTTTTCCGTCTACAGTATATAAATCTAAATCAGCGTCTTCCAGAAAAGTTAATTTCTTTTTATTTCTAAGAATTCTATTTATTTCTTCATGTGTTATTAAGTTCACTGGAGAGCCTGTATCTAAAAATAAGGAAACGTTTTGATCCTCACATACAGCTGGTATAAAGATACACTCATTTCCCAACATGCCTCCTATGTGAATTTTAGACTTGTTTTTCTTTACGTTTGTTTGTTTTTTGTCATGACTTGGTCTACCCCTGATTTGAACATAGACACAATTTCTTCTACTGTTTTGCAGTCACTGGTCCAGTCCCCTTGGTATCTATGATGCCTACAGTAAGGACCAAATCCTTGTGTCTTTTGTCTATCCTCTTTTGCTTTGATAAAGCATTCATACCTTGTGTGTCCTGGTTTTGCACAACAATGACATAGAATGGACCTATCTCTTGACTGTGACCTACGAGGTGACATCCCATAAGTAGTGTTGTTTATGGTGCGAGACCTGCTCGGGCTGCGCCATAAACAACTGTAGCCTGTAGCCTGGTGTTTGTGATCGAACCCTCGTCACGTTTGGTTGTTTGCTCTGCCTGCTTTCGGGTCGCAATCGATTTTGTTCTCTGTTTGGGGTCGGTGTAGATGTTTTCACAGCTGATACTGTCTCAGGTACTCTCGTTCTACTAGAATGTGCGGGTGTGTCGACCATACCTGCATTACTACACTGCATCTGTACCTCATTCATTAAGTCAAGTAAGCACATGCCTGGGGTGTACGCGATCATCTTGGCGATCTTAAGGGTCCTATCAGGTAATTTACACAAGGCAGCTACATAACCAATGATGTCCACGACAAGGTCTGGGGACATCTTTCCATCATCTGTTATCCAATTTGAGTTTTCCAAAGTAACTAACAATGTTCTTTTGATTGTGGAGACATCAGCAGTTATTTCACTAAGCACATAGTTTGTAGTGTGCTCCCTTACAAGATCTACAATCTTATGTAATTCTGGAATTATACGTGACAAGAAGTTCATACCTCCAGAAAATTTCTTCAAAAATTCAGTTTTAAATTCATCATATGTCCTAGCCTTGAGGAGCTTGTCTGATCGCAATAAATTGCTTGCTGGACATCTTTCCTGGCTTATGCAAGATGAAAAAATGGCAATTTTCTCTTGTTCATCGAGTATATGGCGCTTGATGAACATTTGTTCGCACTGACTGACCAATGAAATGACGTCAATGCGATCTTTTTCTGTGCCAGAGAATTTTGGGGCAGTTTTATCTTCATGGTAAATGTAAACATGAGGTGGGGATGTCAGATCCGCGGTATTTGTTTCGTGTTTCATTGTCACTGTTTGCTCTGTTAATTTAACTTGGACTTGTTTATCGTTGTGTGAGGGAATGGTGGAATATGATTCGCCTGCACGTTGCACTATATCAAGCATACCCTGATAGGTATGCAAGGCAGAAACTAAGTACTCACTTGCTACGTCAGGGGGGGTTTCCCACTCATCATCTGGAACTGACGTATTTGTTTCTTAGTCTTTAGTTTGTGGTGAGGTTTGTACAATGGGTGTGTTGCCTTGGTGCTCTCCTAATTGTGAATCTGTTGTTGGAGCTAATTGTGTTTCATCTGGTATTAACGTGGGTGGTGGGGAAAATATCCCTGTCATTAAGATATGGTGTTATGAAATACGCCTTTTGTGTATTTATATCCTAACTAAATAGATGAGTAAATGAGTTGTAATAAATGATAGATAGTGAGTGTATAAGTGTATATATAGAAATAAGTAAAGGAGTTGAATATACCTATTTTTAGCATTGAGAAGAAATGAGTAAGTATAATTTCACCCACTTGATTCAGATCGTAGAGGCGTGTCGATGCACCTGTCGATCTCGGAAGAAAAATACAGGGTTGATTGAAGATCTCTTGATAATTCTAGTGCTGTGTTGATGGACGATATTACTCAGGAAATTCCATGGCCTGGTGCTTGTGGTGGTTAACAGCTGTCACAGGCAAACCTCAGCATAGAACGTCGAATTTCCAACCCAATATTGTGGAAATAAATGAGTGTGAGTAGGAGCTATGTGAATAATGAGTAATGAGTAGTGGGTGAGAAGTGCCTGGTGTCAGTCACACGTTGCTTGGCGTGGCCCTAAGTCAGCAAACTCGCGTTGTGATGTCATCTCAGCACATGGTGACGTCGGCTTCCCACACTGGTAGCTGTGGTGAATACTGAGTAGCGATGCATAACCTGGGTGAAAAAAGATGAGTAAGATGTGTTATAAATGTGGCTCTGGTGTTTTGCTGCGTGTCTTGACCTCTGCATCAGCGATGGAGGTAGGCGGGAGAGAGTGGTCAGGGTTTGTGTGCTTGTTGCTTTGGTCTTTCTTCTTCTTCACTTGCTTTGTTTTATATTCTTCTTGCTGCTGGTTGAAGTTACGTGAAGATTATAGAGTTGTTTTGTAGACTTGTGGGCTATTTGCATTGAAGGCTGTATTTTGTAGGAATCCACTGTAGAACTGAAGCTAATCTTGTAGAGTCTCGCCTGCTTTTGTAGAAATTCGCTTTTGATTCGGAGACGATGTCCGTAGATTCGTTGGCCACCAAATGTCACTCTCGATTTCTTGTAGCAAGAATTAAAGATGAATACAGTGAGTTGATCTTAATTTATTATCTTCAGAGAAAATCTAAGTTGAGCAGGGTATGTCTTACAGAGACAATATAATAAGTAAGTCTAGTTGGGCCCCTCTTTCTTGTTCACTCTCTCCACTACCTGTCGGTTCTAATGCTAGCCTCCTTCTGAGCTCTGCTTCCTAAATTCTGGTGAAACAGGGGTCGTGTCACGTGTATTCCACTGTGGTTGGAAAGTTCCAGAAATCTGTGTGTGAGTATGTGTGTATGGTCACTAGGCTTTGTTCGTATGCTATCTCGCTGACACACTACCTATATCATCCCCTGACTTGCTACTTCCTGTATATGGTCAACATTTCCTCAGTTAACTTGGAAGATCATTTCCCTTTCCCAGGCTTGCGTGGAGCTCCATCTATCTATCTATTTATCTATCTATCTATTATGATTTGTAATTATAATATGGATTTATAACATGGGTACAAGATAAGGGGCCGCCACCGTAAGTCTGCACGCAGCTAGACTTGTAAACAAACTTTAACTTAGTTATGTTGACGCGCCGCTAGGGGTGGACAAAACATATAAGGCTAGGGATGTGTGGCCTATACAACGAGTGTGTACACAGGCATATAATAATGACATACGTCAGTAATAATATAAGTGGTACATGCATGCATTACAAATAAATTAATCACAGGCATATGAGATCATACATGCTATACCTACACCTCCCTCCCCCCTCACGCTCATAGTTTACTCTCAAGCAGACTCTCTGTTCCTGAGTCTTTCAGAACGACTTGGGGTAGGTGGGGGGGCAACAGCTAAGGACTCTCTTTCCGGGTCCGTGCAAGGGGCCACAGGGATTTGGGAGAGGGGGGTCTACACCAGGAGGATTCACTGGGCGGAGGAAGCGATGGTTCCGCCAGTAGACTCGCCACTGGGGAGACGAACCTCATAGTTCCTGGACCTGCCACAGCCCATAACGACCCCAACCTTGTCCCAGCGGTGAGATGTCAGGTCTTGAATGCGGACTGTCTGTCCGACACTCAACCTGGGAAGGAGGCTTGAGTGCTGGTCATAGGTGGCCTGCGCCCATCCAGCACTGGCAGCTGCACGGCGGTCGCAGTCCTCAGCTTTGGTCTGCCATTCCTCTGTAAATGATTGTGGGTGAGCCGGGACACATGGCCTCAGGGGGTGGCCATAGAGGATCTGCGCTGGGGAGCGACCTGAGGGGGTCGGGGTGTTACACAGCTCGAGTAGTCCCCGATCAAACTCCTCGCAGTCGATGTTGCCTGAATGGGGCGTCTTAACCCCTAAAATGCCGGGCGTCGTGTTTGCGACGCTCGCCGAAAAGGACATAACGGCGGATCGTCGCGTTTGCGTTTTGAGTTAATTTTGAATAAACACGAGCAAGCAGGTTCAAGCTGGTATTGTCTATCAGTACCGCCACCCTTTAGCTACTAGTAGCATACTTGACTTTTGTACCACTGACCTCCATTGTTGCCAAGTATCTTTTTTTTTTACCCACCCACGCACCGCAGCCCAGCCACCCTCGCCGTGATATATGGCAGTGCGCGGACTGCTCAGAAATGTCAATCTGCGCTTTCCTCTCGCAAGCAGTTTATGCTAATTGGAAACGCTTGTTTCCCCAGTTGTCACACTAGCTTTTTTCCGTGCGGTTTGCCTCTGTTTAGCGTTAGTTTACTGTAGGCTTTCAAGGTGACATTATGTCAAATTCTAGCTCTTCCGAGTCAGTGCCTTCAAGCCCTCTGAAAAAGGGCTTTGTGACCTCTACCCCTTCAAAACCCTTACTAGGGAGTGGAAAGGGCCTGAGTGAGTCTGCTATAGGCCTAGAATTACTGAAAGCCTCTATGGACTACGGCAGTGATGTTGCAGTGTTGTCGAGCCTTGCTGAATCAGACACATTATCGAGTGCTGAGTCTGAGGTGCAGGAAGAGACAATTGCTGTGCCTAGCACCTCGTCAGGCAAGGCTCCAGTGCAGAAGGGAATGGCGTATGGCAAGGGGGCCAAGAGGAAGCGAAGTGGTGACCCCAGTTCCCAGTCATTGTTCTCCTCAGGCCGGCCATTGTCCCCAACCTCAGGTAACGCCGCCGCCATACCGCCTCACACCCCCAGCTCCATTCTCTCGTCATCATCGTCTGCTGTGCTTTCTCCTGAGTCTTCGGAGTCTCCTTCACCACCTCGGAAGGGAAGTAGGCAGTCTGGTATTCGTAGAGGTTTCTGTAGGCCCCGTGTTTGTGCTGGCATGAGTAGGAAAGTGTCTCCTACTTCGTAGTGCTAAAAGTAGTGGTAAGGTTTATCGCACTAGGCAACCCACCACCCAGGCTACTGCGAGTGACCTTGAACCTTCTCCTACTCTCCCCAGCACCACCACAACCACACAGGCCTGACCTAGCTCAACCACTGCCACACGGCCTGCCTCACCGACCGCTGCACCCACCCACTCCCAGCCTAGGCAGGGCACTCTGGACGCCTTCATGTGGTCTGAGGGCTCTGATTTTGTGCCAGAGGATCTGCCCTTTGATTCCACTGGGTGTGGGATCCAGGCTGACTTCCCTGTCCCCGAGGGTGGTGAATGCTTGGACTACCTGTTGGCCTTCCTGGATGATGAAGTCATGCAGCAGATTTGTACCAAGACCAACAGGTACGAAGGACAATGTGCTGCAGTTCGTCAAGATGAAGGTGCACCGCCATCCACGTCGTGGATGGCAGCATGGGTTCCTGTGACGATCCGGGAACTATTTGTATTCATCGGCTTGATGCTTCTGATGCCACATAACTGGAAGCACAAGCTCGAGGAGTACTGGAGTGCTGACGATCTTTGCACCACACCCATCTTCAACAAGTACATGACTCGGGATCGTTTCAGGCAACTCATGACGTACCTTCACTTTGCCAACAACGATGAGCCTTCCCAGACTTACCCCCTATGGAAAGTGAGGGAAATCCTGAACATGATCAAGGACAAGTTTATGACTTTCCTTCGGCCCTTCAAGAAAGTAGTGATCGACAAGTCCTTGGTTTTGTTCAGGGGCAGTCTTCGGTTTGTGCAGTATATTCCAAGCAAACGCCACCACATTGGAATAAAGTTTTTCAACTGTGCGACTGCAAGACGGGGTTCATCCTAGACTTCGTTATCAACACCGCCAGCAATGTGGACTTGGACAAGAGCGACCCCCTTGGATTCTCTGGCTCTGTGGTGAAAGTGCTTCTGGAAAAGTACTTCGGCGGGAATCATGTCCTGTATATGGACAATTATTATACAACACCCAAACTCGCCAAGTACCTTTCAGAGCACGGCGTCGGATCCTGTGGCACTGTCAGGAGCAATGGGGCACACTACCCTGCCTTCCCCGAGGCTGAAAGATCAAAGCGGGGAGACATGCACCTGAAGAAATCAGACAAGATGCTGGCAATACAGTGGCACGACAAGAGGATCGTCAATATGCTCACCACAGTGCACAAGGGGGAAATGCAAGCCACAGGGAAGGTCGACAGAAGGACTGGCGATCCTGTGATGAAGCCTGATGCTGTAATTGACTACAACGTCAATATGCGGCTGGTGGACAAGTCCGATTTGATGATCAGAGAGATTGACTGCCTGAGGAGGAACCGGCGCTGGTACAGGAAGGTGTTCTTGCACTTGTTGGATGTGTGCATGCTGAACGCCTTCATCCTGTATAAGATCAAGAACAGGAAGCCAGGTAACTACTCTCTCAGGTGGTTTTCAAAGACTTGTGTCTACCAGCTGCTTCAGCGTTTTGGGTAGGTACTGCCATCAGGTGCCAGGCGCCACTCACAGACACCTCCAGACCGCCTACAATGCCAGGACTACCTTCATCGACACCACCTGGAGCCACTGCCTAGCACTGCCAAGAGGGGGAAAGCACTGAGGCGGTGCTATGTTTGCAGCCACACAAACCGGCAAGAACGAACTTTTAGACGCACCTCCTTGCAGTGCAAAGAGTGTCAGATTCCCCTGTGCACTTATCCGTGTTTCTTTGACTACCACAGCCTGAGTAGATAATGAAAATAAGGGTGGAAATATGTAAATAATACTGAGAGTGACAGTGATCCTAGTGTTTAGTTTTCTTGTACGTACTGACAGTGACAGTCAGCTGAGTGTAAATTAGTGTATGTAGTTGTAAAAGCACTGACAGTGACAGTGATTTCAGTGTAAATTATTGTACATAGTAATAATATAAGTATTGAGAGTGACAGTCACTCCAGTGTAAGAAGTTGAAAGCATATTTTTCTATTCTATGTTATGACAGTGACAGTTTGGTGTGTAGAAAATATTATTTTTATAGGTAATGATAGTGACACTGATGAATTAGGCACTAAACTGACAGCGAGAGTGAAACTGAGCGATAGAAATGAAGTACGAGTGGCCGACAGGAGCGAGAATAAAGTGACTGGCGTAAGGCAGAATAAAATCGCGCTGCGGTGGTCTTTCTCATTCCTGCTTCACAATACTGGCAGTGGCAGTGATTTTTATGGCCATAATAGTGACATGCGATCCTTTGGGAAGTACTGTGATGGAAAATAATGTAGTATATGTGTTTTTAGCAGTGAAAAGGGAAATGTTTGTTCAGTGACGGGAAGACCGCCGCCGCGCTGCATGTCGGCTGTACGCTCCATTGATTGTAGCCTTATTTTCAGTGCTTATTGTACAAATACGGATTCCAAACTACCTGTACGTTGTAGTATAAAGTGTACTGTGACAGAATGAGGCTGTGGTAGAGGGAAAACCGGGTTGCTGGAGGTGTGAAAGTGAAGATTTTGTTACCCAACTTTGTAAGTCTCCACAAGTCCTTGGGTAGTCCTTGAAGGCTCAACACCTGTCTCAGGAGAAAGCTGAATGTAAGTACTATCTGCCATAAAAATTACAATGTTCTAGGGTTAATCTCTGATTTTTGGCAAATATTTTCCTACAGGTACTCAGACTGCGATACAACCCCGCCACAGGGGGGGGGATCGGCTGTCGATGGCCGCGCTTTAGGAGTTAACCCCTTAAACGCGGATTGTCGCGTTTGCGACGCTCGGTGAAAAGGACATAGTGGTGGGTCGTCGCGTTTGCGATTCTAGTAAGTTTTGAATAACTGCGAGCAAGCAGGCTCCAGCTGGTATTGTCTATCAGTACCACCACCCTCTAGCTACAACTAGCATACTTTACCTTTGTACTACTGACCTCAGTTGTTGCCAAGTATCGCGTTTTCCCCCCGTCCCCCCCCCCCACAACGGCCCGGCCAGCCTGGCTGTGATACATGGCAGCTCTCTGAGCGCTCAGAACTGTAAATCTGCGCTCTCCTCTCACAAGCAGTTTATGCTACTAGGAAACGCTTGTTTCCCCAGTTGTAACACTAGCTTTTTTTCTCACGGTTTTCCCCTGTTTAGCGTCAGTTTACTGCAGGCTTTCAAAGTGGCATTATGGCGAGTTCTAGCTCTTCCCAGTCAGTGCAAGCGGCCGACAGGAACGAGAATAAAGTGGCGGGCGTAAGGCAGAATAAAAAGCTCGACGTGGTGATCTTTTGGGAAGTAATATGATTGAAAATAATGTAGTATACATGTTTTTAGCTGTGAAAATGGAAATGTTTGTTGAGTGACGGGAAGACCGCCGCCACTGTGCATGTCGGCCGTACGCTCCGTTGATTTTAGCCTTATTTTCAGTGCTTATTGTACAAATACGGAATCCTAATTACCTTTACGTTGTAGTATAAAGTTTACTGTGACAGAATGAGGCTGTGGTATAGGGGAAACCGGGTTGCTGGAGGTGTGAAAGTGAAGATTTGGTTACCCAGCTTTGCAAGTCTCCACAAGTCCTTGGGTAGTCCATGAAGGCTCAACACCTGTCTCTGGAGAAAGCTGAATGTAATTACTATCTGTCATACCAAGTATAATGTTCTAGGGTTAATCTCTGATTTTTGGCAAATATTTTCCTACAGGTACTCAGACCGCGATACAACCCCGCCACTCGGGGAAGAACGACTGTGCACGGCAGCGTTTAAAGGGTTAATACTGTAACTCACCAATAATTATCTCTTTTAATCCTAGCTAGTTCCCCCCGATTTCGCCAAATCATGAAGGTTACTTAGCCAGACAGAGTCGGAATAACAGATGACGACAGATGACGGTCGGTTTGCCTGGGGCTTCCAAGCGTCCTTAGGTGTGTATTATACAGCATGCATCTTGAATGGTCTTTGGAAACAGAGTGGTAGAAATGGCGAGTCTCTTCTCCCTCATAGGATTTAGAGATGGGAACTAATTATTAATCACATTTGGTTAAATAGTTAAATTACTTCATGAAATATACAAGGTGAATCCAACTTTTTTAAATCTTAGTTTAAATCAAACTAAAGTCAAATGTTCCCTTTATCTACAAAAAATATTGTTACGTCCCCACTTCACACTGCCACAGGCTCCAACAGCAGTAGTACAGTACAAGAAGGACGCTGCCCAGTGAGATGTTCTTCCTATGGTCAGCCTTTAGGTGTGCTGTACACAAGATCAGCTGAGACAAAAATAAGCACTGGCTTCTTAAAGTTCACTGTCTTTATTTTCCAAATAATTCCACTTAATACTTTCCAACTTCACTGTTCTCACAAGCACTGGAGATATACACACTTTACTAACTGCTATTACACTGAATGCTTGACAACACTTTACTGTTAGTACACTTAATGCTTGCCAACACTTCACTTATTACACAAGTACCGAAAATAATCTTCACAGACAGTAATTACACTTACTGTAATGCTTGCCAGCAACACTTCACAAACTTCACGAACAGGACTGCACTAGACTCAAACTATACTGTACTTCACTCAAACTGAATTGAAACCTGACTGAACTCGTTCTAGTCTCTTATCCATCCTTATATAAACTTGCGTTGTTCTAGAAAGATCTACTTCTCAAACATTCTCGGATGTGCTGCCTCTAGCAACAACAGTTAGCAACTAGGAGACATCAAAACATGCTAGAGTTTTCCTACATTACATAACACTCCAATTCATTTACCATAGGAACTTAAATTACGTAATTCAACAAGCAATCACTTAAATAAAACATTATAAAGAAAAAGAGCAGAAAAATCAATGCATAACTTACGAAATAACTAAGCTCACAAACAACAGGCAAACTAGCAACTCTGACTCGTACCAATACCGGAACTACTGTACCCAGAATGTCGAGAAGCTTCTCGAGCA
The DNA here is from genome assembly GCF_032717465.1 of Coenobita brevimanus. Taxonomy (NCBI): domain Eukaryota; kingdom Metazoa; phylum Arthropoda; class Malacostraca; order Decapoda; family Coenobitidae; genus Coenobita; species Coenobita brevimanus. Next base: position 20,478,119 of record NC_136984.1, read on the forward strand.
CCTAGCTGGCAAATCTCACTTCCTAACAGTATGTATTAAACACTCATCCGCTTTTCACATGGGGGTACATTATCCCAGCATGCAGGCGTAGTTAGGACAATGGAAAATTCTTAAGTATTTATATGTATTTACAGTATAGTTGGCCACAAGGGTTAAATGCAGTAGCATTTATTTTATTAATAATAAGAATTATTAAACATGACACAATCTCTGAGTTATAAAACCGCTTGAATTACTCACTAATGCTCTTTGAGTTTTCCTCTGTTTTCAACAAGGACAACTATTTTGAAAAGTAAAGAGCACAACTGCTCTGGCAAATCTCACTTCCTAACAATATGTATTTTTTTTTTTTGGCCTATCGTCCATTGGGGCCAAAGCCCCTGGTCATTAACCCGCCCCGTCCCATCGACATATGGGTATGTTGCAACGATTTGCATTTGCCAGTCCCGGCGATGTACCGGTACGTCGTGCAATTGCAAAGTGCATAATTTGGACAATTTTAAAATTTCGCGCTTGATTTGCGGTACGTATCCTCGCATGACCTTCCTCTACCTGCCACCAGGCAGGGACACTCGGCAACCCCCGCACGACCCGCGCTAACCCGCCACTCATCCACTTACCTGGTAGCAACGGTCCTGCTTAGACATGGCTAAGAGAGGTCTCTCAGAAGGCGAAATTCAAGCTGCCCTGGACGCCTTTACAGGCGACAGTGATTCCCCACTGGACGACGAGGTTGTGGATAAAGATTATGTGCAGCCAGAGGAGGAAGAAACCACCAGCAGTGACAAGGAAGTTCCGTCTCCCAGAAAGCGGTAGTACGTGACTTACCGTGCTGCTAGAGAGAGGCAGCAGGCCAAGAAGCCACGTGCAACATCCTGCCTATCCCCAACGTGATTTGGAACCAGAATTCGATGATGAGGACGAGGACGAGGACGATGACGGAGCCGTGGGACGTGCTGCCACATGGTATGGACGTGAGGTCATCACTCATCATGGCCCAGAGCGCACATCACGTCGGACGAGCAGGTATGGGCCTAGCATTTTGTTTGGGGAGTTAGGAAGTGCCGTGGAGGGAGTGGGGAGTGAAAGGGAAAGTACAGGGAGGATTAGGGAAGGTGAGAGTGACGTGAGTGAGTCATTGCTCTCCCTACGTAGTGTGAGGCGGCGGAGTGTATCACGTGGGAGAGTGCGGGTGCGTTCAGTATCACGTGGGGTTGTGAGGGAGAGGGAAGGTGGGGAAGAACCACTCCCAAGCAGGTCTTATGCTCCCCAATATCCCCTAACACGTGGTTGAGCTAGGGTGCGTGAGAAAGCATGTGGTGTTGTCATGGAGGGGGAAGGTGGGGAGGAACAACTCCCCAGCACGTCTTCTGTTCCCCAATATTCCCCTACTTCATCCCCACAGCCCCCTAATGTTTCTCAAGGCCGTAAGGGTAAGAGAAAGGGAAAGGGTAAAGGCAGAGGGAAGAGGAGTGACAGTGGGGAAGCCCTCCGCACTCCTTCTCCCCCACCTCCCCAACCAGGATCTCCTCCCCACCCAGACGAAGGCGGTGATGGGGATGATGGGGACGAGGGATTTGTGGCGTGGAATTGGGAGGATGGGAGTGATTTTTCTCCCCTCATTCACCCCTTCACTGAGCAGGGGCGCTCTGGCTGCATTGCTCCAGGAATTCACCGTAATTCCACCAGGTTGGATTTTTTCCACCTGTTTTTTAGTGAGGCATTTGTGGAGCAGATTGTATACCAAACCAACCTGTTTGCAAGCACCCAGCGCCTTGAGAGTGAAAGATTGGGAACAAGGAGTAGGCATTCTATCATATATGATTACCCTGTCTCCCTTTCAGAAATGTTCTTTTTTTTTTGCCCTGGTCCTTTTGATGGGTATTATACGAAAGAACAGAATTCCTGCTTACTGGACTAGGGACCCTGTTATGTTTACCCCAAAATTTGGTCAAGTGATGAGCCGTAATCGGTTTCAACAAATTCTAAGTCGCCTCCATTTCTATGATGCTCATGATCCTGCAAATGCAAACAACACTGATAAAATGAGGCGAATTAGGTTGGTCTTTGATCACCTGAGGCAAACCTTTCGTTCCTCATTCTATCCCTATAGAGACCTCGTCATAGACGAGAGTCTCATGTTGTGGAGAGGCAATATTTCATTTAGGCAGTATATACCCAGCAAAAGGCACCATTTTGGGTTCAAGATTTTTGTTATGTGCGACTGTAGGACTGGATACGTGCAAGACATAGTCTTGTACACCAGTGCACAGACAGACATAATAGAAGATCGAAGTATTGGACTGTCGGGAGCAGTGGTAAAGACGATGATAGAAGTCTACCTTCATCGTGGTCACGTCCTCTACCTGGACAATTGGGTACACTAGCCCTCTTCTCGCTCGTTATCTTCACACACATGAAACTGGAGTCTGTGGAACCGTGAAGGTGAACCAGCGTCACATGGCCAAGGTAGGGTGGAAACTTGCAAGAAATGAGGTTGTCTTCTTCAAAGCCAACAACATCCTTGCAACTGTGTGGAACCACAATAGAGAGGTAAACCTATTGTCAACGGTTCACCGCCCCTTGATGCACCGTACTGATTCAGTTGATTACTGTAGTGAGAACAGGCGTCATATTTGGAAACCTGAGTGTGTCATGGACTATGATATAAACATGCGCCTCGTGGACCAGTCAGACTCCATGATATCGACGGTAGAGTGTGCCAGGACCACGATGAAGTGGTATAAGAAACTGTTCTTTCACTTGCTAGACATCACTACTCTGAATTGCCACCACCTTCACGCCATGACAACAGGAGTTCAGGAAACCTTTGAAGGGTTTGTGAGGGAGCTCACAAGAGAGATGTTTGCACGGTATGCTGTAGAAAGGCCCCAACATCGCACCCGCACTACCCCTATTGCACAAACTCCCCTGAGAATATCCGGCCGCCATTTCCCCACTCCTATCCCTCCCCAGCCAAACAGACTTAGGTCCCAACGCGGGTGTCACGTGTGTAGCAATTCCCGGGTGAAACTCACGACACAGAGGAAGGACACCCGCTATGAGTGCGTGAAGTGTGACGTGGGTCTCTGTATTCACCCATGTTTCAGCGAATATCACACGTTGATGCAATTCTGATATGGTGTGACTGCGACAGGACGCTGAAACTATGAAGTAAATGCGACAGACAGACGCTCAGTGAAATTATCAGTCATGTTGATCTCCAAATATTAGTATAAAGTGCATACGGGTATAACATAAGTGCAAAAATTGTATGTAGGTGTATAAATATGCTGTAAGTGGAAACATACATAGCGAGGGTTTTATGATGCGATATTCTGTCGCTCAATGTAATAAATACGGCCCGTAATTATATAATTATTATTATTGGAAATGCTTAAGGTATAATATAAGTTCAAATTATTGTAAGTGCTGAAATATATTCTAAGTCAAATATTCATAGCGTGTGTATAGAAATGCATTATCCTGACGCTCAGTTGAATGAATAAGGCACGTAATAGTGAAAATGGAAGTCAACAAGTGGTAAAGTGTGTAATATATGTGAAGAATTAGTATATAAGTGTGTGAGTATTATGTTGGTCGAAACATTCATTGCGAGGGTATTTTGATGCGATATTCTGACGCTCACTTGAATAAATAATGCTAGTAAGTATGTACAGTGGAGTATAGGGGTGTAAACGTGTGTAATGTAAGTGGGAAATTATAATTGGAGTGAATAAATAAAGTAGAAGATGAAACACGAGTGTTTGAGATCGTGGTTGCTACGTGAATATGCGCTAGCATATCGCTAAATGCCCTCGTAATGAATGAAAATAATTGAAAACATTTACAGTGGTGGAGGAAAGGTTCTATGTAAAGGGAAAAATAATAGGAAAGTGATAAAACAATTAGATATGTTGAAATACGAGTCATAGCGAGTGAGCTTACTAAGTTGATGTGTGCTAGACTTATGCTGCATGTCATCATAATGAATGAAAACATCTGAAAACACTTACAAACAGTTGTAATTGGTAAAATATTATTGAAACAGAAGTATACAAATAGAAAAAATGATATGTTGACTGATACAAGAAACTTAGCATATAGCATGTTATGACTCGGACCTAACTTGCCATGCTCGCGCGATGGTACAATGCTTATTTTTCATATATATATGTCTGAAATCCATTATATTGTTACTGTTATTGTTTATTAGTTCAAATTCAATAAATATAGAGGTGTTGTGTGTTGTTTCTCCCAGTATTCCTTACCATAGAAAACATGAGCGCCTGGCACGTCAATGATAGAATACACTACCTGGCTCGGGGGACCTCACCTGTTCTGACCACTTATAGACCATGGTAAGCCGTTTCTTGGTGATTTTCCTTCGTTTCTCAACCTAAGCGGAAGTTTGAGCCAAACAAAAAAAATTCCAAAAAGGCTCGGGACTGGGGGATGTCGGAGGGGCGGAAAACCTCGGGACGTGACGGGTTAAGGCACTATATATATATATATATATATATATATATATATATATATATATATATAAATATATATATATATATATACACACACACACACTTCCATTCATATATACAGACACACTTTCATGCACACGTACATATGTACTGTATATAATAATTTTTATTTTTATTTTTTTATAATTTTATTATTTTATTTTTTCTTGGTTTTATATTTTTTAGACCTTATATTATAAAGACAAACCTAATCTAAAGACCCTAAAACTAATCACCTAACAGACAAATCGCTAACCTATACTAAATCCTACAGAGACTAATAGCTAGACCTACACTAAAGGTTAAAATACCCCGACCAAGAGAATACCATTGACTGCAGATATGTAATGCCTTTCTACATTACATACCTGCACTCATCACCTGGTGACTGTCAGTCGAGGCACAACCTAATATAGGGGACATCAATATATGAAAGAGAACCAGACGAGTCAGGAACATTTCCATGTACGTCGGCTGTCGGCCCTATTTAGAACAACTTAAACAAGGTGGTATAAGGTATTTACATAACATGTAAAAAAAGTGAAGGACCTCGCCCAAGAGTCCACCATCGACTGCAATTGCCCAATACCTTTCTATATTGCACACTTACACTCATCAGCTGTGACTGTCAGTCAAGGAACAGGGTTTAATGTATGGGACATCAATATTAGAAATAGATCAGTGGGAAGGAGGAACTATTTCAAATATGTCAACTGTCAACCCTAATTAATAGTACAATATATACATAATTACAGTCGATAAAAAACAAAACTATATAGTAAAAAAGTCACATCACTGATCAGTCTGGTCTCTCTCAAGAAAGTCATCAATTTATCAATCATAACAATGTCCCCATCACCCAGGATGGTGAAAAAGGTGAAGGGGATGTCTGCTGCGCTGCATTAATTTATAAGTGAAGCGCTTTCACAAATAAATCACTGACAGTGCAGGATGATATGACTGATAGATAACACCGCATCACAGATGTCACAGTGCAATGGGACTCGTTTTTCCATATAAGGCTTCATGTGCATAAGCATGGTGGCATTAAGCCGTAATCACGCCAACACTTTTTCTTCCAGGCGATTGGGACGGTTGGCAGAGGCCCAGTCGCCCAGGTACGGCTTACACGCTCGAATATTTAGTCTGGTCCACTGACCTTGCCACAGAAGATTTATTGATTTCTTTCTGAGAGAGAGACTCGACCGTAGATCACGACGAGCGTTCCAAGTCTCCTCGAGCTCTACTTTGCAAGTAAGTCAGCCTGCTCATTGCCGTAGATGCGACAATGACCAGGTACCCAGATCAGCGTGAATGACTTGTTGCATGAATGCAACTCATTAATGATGCGGCCCTGGATCTCGTGAGAGTCCGTAGTACAAGATGCAATTGCCTGAAGGGCTGATTTTGAATCTGAAAATATGACAAATGAGTCAAGCCTAGAACTGAGAGCATAGTCTATGGCTTTGTCAATAGCAAAAAGTTCGGAGGTAAACACAGATGTATGAGTCGGCAACCGATACCTGAGGGCACATTCAGTCGACCACACACTTGCACCCACAAATTCACTCTACTTGGAACCATCAGTTTACAATTGGTGGGACCCCAAGTGACGCACGATGATGTTACGAAACAAGTGGTGGACCTCCACCTCCAGCGCCTTTGCCTTTGGTGCTGGGAACCATGATATGTCAACGGTAAACCCGGGTGGCTCCCAAGGTGCTATATTTTTTAACACCAACTTGTCACAGTCACTGAGGTCCACACCAAGCTCCTGAATCAGTAAGTGGAGGTGAACGGCAAGTGGCCGATGCACCCCCATCAGAAGGTGGTGGTTTTGAAGCAGGGGGGTACATGCCACATTGAAGATATTACTTTTCCCAAATGTTCGTAGTCCATAGGACAAGGCCAGGTGGTCATGACGAACACAGAGGGGAGGCACATTCGCCTCCACTTCCATACGAGCTACACGGGTACACCGGATGGCTTCAAGACACATTCACAAACATTTTTTCTGCAACACATCCAATCCTTTTAGCGTGGCATCGGATGCCGAACCATACACCTGTGCACCATAGTCTAGCTTTGATCGAATAAGGGACTTATACACCATTAATAAAGATTTTCTGTCGGCACCCCATGTAGTACCCGCTAGGTACTTGAGGACATTTACTGGATTATCACAATGAGCAATCAAATTATTAACATGAATTTTGAAGTTCAACCGACGATCAAAATGAATTCTCAAAAACTTTACAGAATTTTGAAAAGGTACCACCTGAATATCCAAAGTTAAGCACAAATTAGGTACGTTATGAGTCATAAAAACTACAGCGGCACACTTATGGACGGAAAACTTAAATCCCCACTGTAAGGCCCATTGGTGGACAGAGTCAAGGGCTGCTTGAATCCACCCAGACGAAAATTGTGCATTATGGGAAGAGTGCCATATTGCACAATCGTCAGCATAGAGCAAGTATTTAAGATTCCTCGGGATGGGAGCTGATGACAGAATATCATTGATCATAATGCTAAATAAAGTAGAACTAAGCACACTTCCCTGCGGCACCTCGTTTTCCTGGATATATATATCCATTGTTACGTTATGGGGCAAGAAATTTGAAATAAAAATAGGCAAATTTCCTCTCAAACCATAAGCATAGAGCTTCATTAGTATACCGTGTCACCATGTCATGTCATAGGATTTATGGATATCCAAGAACACCCCTATCATGAATTCTTTATTGGCAAACGCCTCTGAAATACAATGCTCCAAATTCATTAAATGATCTAGTGAAATTCTGTATTTACGGAAGCCACATTGTTGATCATTTAACAAATTCTTCAACTCTAAAACAAAAAGAAGCCTATTGTTTACCATTCGTTCCATGACCTTACACAGACAAGAAGTCAACACAATAGGACGAAATGAAGTGTGATTCATAAGACGACCAGCCTTTTTGGGTATCAGTATGACGTGCGCAAAGTGCCATGAGTTTGGGAACGTTCGAGATGCCCAAATCTCATTGTACAATGCTAACATCTTAATCAGGTTGTCCTGATCATGCCGTACGTGATGGTGTCTGGTCCAGGGCTGGTGTCTTTACAGGATTTAAGAGTAAGGAGCAGTTCATCTAACGTAAACTCTTGGTTGTATGGGGAGCCTACGTCTTCTGTGGCAAAGTCTATGATCTGTAACTCAGCCATACATTTATGATGTTGAAAACGCGGATGATAATTGGCTGAGCTACTTACATAAGAAAAACTCCTGGCCAGGATGTTAGCAACGTCCACGGGCTCATCATAGATAGTATTGTTCACCTGCAGGGTGGTGATAGGGAAATATGGGCCTTTATTATTTAATATTCTTATAGTGGACCAGACTTTACTTAATGGTGTTGTATGAGTCACCGTGGACACAAAGGACTACCAGGAGTCACGTTTGGCCCTTCTTATTATTCTCCTTGCCTCAGCCCGTGCTTTTTTGTATGCAATGAAATTTTCCTCTGTAGGCTGACTGTCAAAAATCCTGTATCTCCTATTGCTTTTTCTTAATGATTGTTGGCGATCTGGCGTCCACCAATGTGCTCTATGCTTCGTATGAACTGTAGAAGTCTTGGGAATAGCAGCCTCAGCTGCGTATAATATGGATTTTGTTATATTTTCGACCTTAACATCCATGGTCTCCCCAGATATATCTAAATTGGCGATCCTTGAGAAGAATCCCCAATCTGCTTTCTTATAGTTAAATTTTGGAGGTGGAGAGTCCGAAACGATGTCGCGTGTATAAGAAAGACAGATGAGTAAATGATCACTTCCCAAGGAGTCGTCATAAGGATCCCATGAGAAATCTTGATATATACCAGGGGAGGCCAGAGATAAGTCAATGGCCGAAAAGTTACCAGTACGATCATCTACATGAGTCACTCTACAATCGTTCAGAAGACAGAGGTTGGACAGTAGTATCAGGTCGGCTACTTGCTTCCCACGACCATCGATCCTCAACTTACCCCATTGATATTGATGGGCATTAAAGTCGCCCAACACTAACTTATTCCCAGGTAGATGTTCAACTAGTGAATTTAAAGGATCACTATCAATGGGGCCGTGTGGAGGACAATACAGAGAGCAAATAGACAGATACATATTATTAAATTTTACTCTGCACGGGACAGCTTCCAGAGTAGAATTTAGACTCACTTCCTTTTGTAAGTGTGATTTGTGTGTGTATATGGCAACTACATGACCTTCATATCTTCTATACGAGTGATAGTGTTTGAACTGTGGAGGATCAGGATGATCCTCCAGGCGCGTCTCCTGTAAACAAACAATGTCTGGCCTGTGTAGTGAAAGCAACATTGCTATATTGTGTAATTTATTCCTAAGACCCCTACAATTCCACTGTAGCACAGTGAATGCCGCGGTTTACGATTTACGTTGGGAGCCAGTGTGCTTTGTCTTTTTTTGTCACCTGCCGGCAGGCAAGCGACTACTGGGGAACCTTTCCCGGTGCTTGCTCATGGAGATCTTCATATTCTCGTCAATAACCAGGCTCCCAGACTCCACCAAGGAAGAGCTATTCTTTCTCTCCCTTGCTGGACCAGGAGCGGGAAGGACATGAGGACGTGACTGTTTAGTGAGGGTGGTCAAATTAATCTTGTCAGACTTGTCGGACTTCAATTTTGGCTGCACTGACTGTGAAGGAGCAGCTGCAGCCTGAAAGTACGAAGTAGCAACAGGGATGTCTGTAAGAGAGTTGGAACGTACAGGAGGCTTAGACTGAGAGGTAGGGCATGGGGCTTGAGGAGCGAACGTAAGGTCGGTCTACGTTTCCATGGTGCACATCACGGGACGGGACACAACCGCCAATGCATAGGAGATATTAGGTTTCGTAGTTGCATGCAACTCCTTCACCTTCTTCCTTGCATCGTAAAAGGAAATGCCCTCAGTCACCTTCACTGTGCAGACCTCCTTCTCCTTCCACTTGGGAAAAACCCTAGAGGACTTAGAGTGAGCGCCCTGGCAGTGAAAGCAACATTGTCTCTGATGTACAGTTGTCAGCAGAGTGGCCTACACCCGCACACTTGTTACACATCACGTTCGAAGCTCAACAAGTCTTTTCGTGATGTCCATAAATCTGACAGTTTGCATAACGAATGGGGTTCGGGATGTATGGTCTGACCTTGAAAATTTCGTATCCAACTTTCACATTAGCTGGAAGAGATACTTTTCCAAAAGTCAAGACAACGGTTGCGGTTTTCGTCCGAAAATCTTGTAATGAATCTGGCCTCTGTTACACCTTGCTGAGCAAGTTCCTGTACGATTTCTTCCTCCTCCATAAGCACAAGATCCCTGCAGGTGATAACACCCTTGCAGGAATTCATGGCGTGTGGGATCGTTGTCTGGACATCGTAACAGTGGAACTTCCTCAGTTTCAACAAATCCTTGACCTGAGCAGAATTTATTGTCTTTAGTAAAAGATCTCCATTGGCAAGTTTTTTCACATGTTCCACCTCACCTGCACACCCATCAATCACCTTCTTGACGATGAAGGGATTGAGGCTGGACAGGGGAGTGGAACCAACCGCATGAATTAAGACAAAAGATGCGTTATTTGCATTTATGTCTAGCGGCTAACATGTCTAGGGCCGTTCAGTCTCGGGGTAGTCTGTCCGTGCAGCAGTCGGGGGTCAGTCAGGACTACCTCCCCCCCTGAACAGGGGGGAGGCAGTAGGGGCGTCTGTCATAGTACCACTCCCCCCTAATGGGGGAAGTGGTAAGAAAGTGAGAAGACAAGCAAAGGACAATCAACCTGGGACCAAACACCTATGTCTGAGGTTGCCCTCTCAAACCGCTCCAGGGAGGCCCAACCGTGTCGATTCACACCCCAGAGTGATCAGTGGGGAGGACCCTCTGTGAGCGAGTAAGCAAAGGTAAACTCAGTAAAAGACACAAACACCTATTGTATCTCTAAAAGGGAGGGGAGGAAAATGGGTACTATCTAGCCTAACTTTATTTAAAAAACGCCCTAGTGGCAGAAAAACACAAAAACTAATGCCAGTGAGGCAGCCCTATAGCTAGAGGAGAGCAAGAAAAACACGTCCGTACTCTCCACGACCATGCATCAAAAGTCCCCAATATGTATTAAACCCTCATCTGCTTTTCACATGGGGGTACGTTATCCCAGCATGCAAGCATAGTTAGGACAATGGAAAGTTCTTAAGTATTTACATGTATTTAGAATACAGTTGTCCACAAGAGTTAAATGCAGTAGCATTTAATTTATCAATAATAAGAATTATTAAACATAACAAAATCTCTGGGTTATAAAACTGCTTCAATTAGTCATTAACGCTCTTCGGGTTTTCCTCTACTTTCAACAAGGACAACTATTTTAAAACGTAAAGAGTTCAACTGCTCTGGGGAAAATATTTCCCACAGTCTTGGGGCCGGGCAAAAAATGATATGCTGTAACATGTAATGAGACCCATAGCCAGGAGCACTCTCCATAGGTCTCGAGAACCCTGTGCTGCGGTCCTTCTAGGTCGTGCATCTTGACTCAATTGCTCTCCACCATCCACTGTCTCTGGGGTAGCCATTAACTCAAGGGGAACCAGTTTCTCAATAGTTTTTATACTGGGATGTCCCCTACATTTAATTTTTACAAGTCTCAGCACCCCCTTCGAATCTGGATGTGTGGAGATCATTTTAGCTAACGGTCACTGGGATCTTAATTGTTCTGTTTTTACTAAGAACACATCTGCTATGTTTATAACTGATTTGTTGCTGGCAGCCTGAGCCCCATAAAATCTTTCTTTTAGGCTCAAAAAATATTTTTCACTCCAATGGCTATTCCAGGTGTCCAATACCCTTTTCAGATGTTGATATCCCTCACACAGATGTTGTCCTAATTCATTATTTTCTATTGTAGGATCATCTACTTCCTCCTGGATCTCCACACAAGGCACCGGATGGAGCTTTCTGCCTTACAAAATATGAGCAGGTGTCAATGTCTCAATTGAAATAATAGAATCATCCAGATAGGTTAAGGGTCTATCATTAATCCTAGCCTCAGTTTAAGTTATTGCTGTTCTCAGCTCCTCTCTTGTGATCTTAGTTCTGTGTACGGTTTTCCTAAGACAGTCCTTCACAATACCAATCATCCATCCATCTATTAATCATCCAATCCTAAATTGCCCTATGAGGAGCGTAGAAGCCAGGGGCTATGCAGTTGGTCCCGACATTTAAGAAGAGAGTGACCAGCCTCACTCATCCCTGAGAGGTATTACATGAGTAAACAACCCCAACCATCCCTTGGATATAAACCCTCACCGGCTCAATCCGATTCGAGCACAATAATTACCCACTAAACCACCAGGTGCCAATATTTGGTTATATGGTTAACACCCACCATAGTAAATGGTTTCCTGGTGTACAGGAAACCATTTGGCTTGTCACTCAGTGTAGAGTCACCCACAGGCAGAAGGAAGAGGAAAGAATAAAGGAAAGAAAGACAGAAGAGGATGGAAGGAAAGAAGGACGGAGGAGAGGAAAGGGCTGACACCCGAGAGCAGCACTACATTCGTTCGGTAAATCCATTTTGCCATGGAGCTCTTGGAAATATGAACTCGCTGGTACTATTTCGGTTTCTCAGAGCCGACTTAACCTTTGAGTCATTCATTATATTTAAAAGTAGAGGCGCTGCTCCAACGAAATTAGTTTTGTTGCCGCATATTAATTTACTGGGACAAGATGCAAATCTTCTACATACGTTCAGGAATGTCTCTGAATACAAATCTTCTGTCATTTCTAGATGGACTGCCCTTGTGTAGGTGCAAGTAAACAAACATATACACACCTTGTGGGGAGTTCCCTCACCCGTAACAATTATAGCCCCTGTGTAGTCAACTCCAGTTACCCTGAAGGGCCGATTTACCTTTACTCTGTCATTTGGTAAAGCAGTTGGTTCTGGTTAGTCATATGGTCGTTGTTCATATCTCCTACATATAATGCAATTCTTGAGATATTTCTTTACGACCTGTCTACCCTTAAGGATCCAGTACCATTCTCAGATTCGGGCCAAGGTCTGCGGCACACCTCCATGAAGAGTTAACTCTTGGGCTTCCTTAACAATTAACTGTAAAATAATAATTCTTGGGTAACAATATAGAATGTCTAGTTTGGAGAGGCAAAATAGCTTTTACTATTCTGCCACCGCATCTGATTAGACCTTTCCCGTGTAAGAGTAATCCTAAATATCCTATCAGCTTATTATTCCTGCAGTGCCTTGGCATAAAAGGTCAAATATCTCTCCGTAATATTTTCTTTGGAGCTTTCTCAGCCAATATTCCATGGGATCAAACTCCTCGAACCCCACTTTCCTATTCAAAAATTTAACAACTAATTTAGTAGTGTTATGACGTTGTCTTATTGATGAAAATCTACTAAGGTCAATCACATCTGGCTCAGGTAAACCAGGATCCAAGTTTACAACACTAACCTCAGCAATATTATACTGTTTCTGCTCAGGCCAGTCTTTAGTGAGTAACCATTTAGGACCTTTAAACCACAAGTCATCTGTGATCAATCTCCTTACTGTATATATATATATATATATATATATATATATATATATATATATATATATAGAGAGAGAGAGAGAGAGAGAGAGAGAGAGAGAGAGAGAGAGAGAGAAAGAGGATATCCTACGTATCTACAGTGTCTGTCTATTTATCTATCCATATATATATATATATATATATATATATATATATATATATATATATATATATATATATATATATATATATATATTGTTACGGAACAGAGAGAGATAATGGACACTTCAAGTGAGAATACTAAAATCACTACTGTCCCGTAAAGTTCCAGGTTCAAAACAAAAGAGTTAGGTAAAATTACAAGTTAAAGTTTAATGCTCAAACTAACAACTAAACATTCAGGACTCATAAGGATAATGTAATGGCAAAACAGGTTACATATATGGTTAACTGCAATAGCCTCTATTAACATGAATTTAGCAAGAGCAAATTTATCTAAGTCAGCCGTGATAAATGAGAAAACCGGATAATGCTCAGTTAAAGCAAGATATATTATTACAGATACAAAATATTATTAATAATGGCTGACATCAAAAACTTTACATGAATCACAAAAACCTTACCAGGCCCACGAATCAACACCTTAGGCCATACAGTACAAGAAAAATGGTAACAACACTTATACTCAAATTATACAGCAGCTAGATGAGTGGAGACTTCCTGAGCACTCACAATAACAATACACTATACAGAGATGTGAACAAGATGAGGAGTAGATCTAAGTGGCAACTAATGCAGAGACTGAGCTCATTATATAGGGGCCAGCAGAGCTTGATTCAACTTGAAAGAAGGACACGCAAATGAGGGCACAGAGGACGAAGAGTTGACACTCCTGCTCTGAACAACAGAAAGAACGACTTGCTCTACTATAAGGGGGAGAAGGGGGCAGTGAGGTAGAACACGCAAGCCTGGTCACTATGGAAGCTACGAGGCGAATCGTGATCAAAGATGCAGCATACTGTACGTTAGAATTATACAAAGGATGATGAAATCATAGGCTATGTAACACCTCCCCACAAGGAAAAAGAAATTTACAAAGGAAATTTATTATTACTCTAAAACAATCTGCCTAAAGTCTAGATAAGCAATCTGCAATAACATTTTCTTTCCCCTTGACATGTTGTATGTCTAATGAATACTCCTGAAGAAGTAGACTCCATCTTGTTAATCCCTGATTTTTATCTTTAAACTTACTAAGGAATTTTAGTGGGTTATGATCGGTATAAATGACTATGGGGTCAAAACCAGAACACAAATAAAATGAAAAATGCAGTAAACCCAAAATCAAGGCCAAAAGCTCTTTCTCAATAGTTGAGTAGTTCTTTTGAGATGGAGTGAACTTCTTACTGCAATAAGATACAGGGTGTTCAATACCCTGATCATCCTCTTGCAGCAAAACAGCCCCTGCTCCTGTATCACTTGCGTCAACAGCCATCTTAAAAGGCTTAGCAAAATTTGGAGTAGCGAGCACTGGCTGACTTAATAGGATAGCTTTAAGTTTACTGAAAGAGGATTCACAGTTATCGATCCAGACAAATTTAATTCCCTTTTTCAGAAGGTCTGTAAGTGGTGATACAAGAATTGAAAAGTTAAGAACAAATCTCCTGTAATAACCTACCATTCCCAAAAATCTTTGTAGCTCTTTCCTACTTTTAGGTCTGGGAAGATCACTTATAACCTGAACCTTAGCTCCTGGTGGTGCAACGCGTCCATCACCAATTACGTACCCAAGGTACTGAACTTTATCTTGACCAAACTCACACTTTAATAAATTAGCTACAAGATTAGCCTGAACCAAACGCTCAAGAAATTTACTGAGATGGCATAGGTGATCTTTCCAGTTGTCACTGAAGATTAATACATCATCAATATAAACAATACACCCTGCCAAACCCTCTGTTACAACATTCATGAGCTTCTGAAAAGTGGCTGGTGCATTCTTCATACCATATGGCATTACAGAACATGCAAAAGTCTTTCCTAGTGTTACAAAACATGAGATCTCCCTAGCACGTTCAGTCATAGGTACTTGCCAGTATCCCTTTAACAAATCAAACTTACTTATGTACCTAGCCTTTCCGATCTTGTCTATGCAATCTTCCATGTGAAGGAGAGGGTAAGTGTCTGTTTTGGTTATCTGATTAAGACGTCTGTAGTCAATGCAAAGCCGCTGTGACCCACCTGACTTAGGGACTAGAGTGACAGGAGAACTCCACTCACTCTGACAGGGTTCAATCATCTTCTGGTCCAACAGGTAGCCAAGCTCCTTCTGGATGAGAGGAACTTTCACTGGGTTCACACAGTAAGGAGGCAGTTTAATTGGCTTTGCGTCTCCAACATCGACATCATGCATCGACACAGTGGTTTTTTCTGGAGTGGCACGGAACACTTGCGGGTACTCCTGCAGTAATGCCGAAAACTCTTGCCTTTCCTCGGGAGCTAGATGAGAAAGCTTAGTCTGGAGATCATTCATGATATCAGGATTCTTCCCCAAACTATCACTCAGGCTCATGCTGTATGGGAGAACTTCACTTGCAGACACGGGTGGAACAGCTACAGTGCAGACTGGGTTATTTTCGTCCCGCCTGTGTTATAACTTTAGCATGTTGATGTGACAAAGTTGCTTGTTCTTTCTACGATCTGGTGTGGCGATGACATAGTTGACATCACTGAGTTTCTTCTCCACGAAATAAGGACCACTAAACTTGGCTTGAAGAGGTTGCCCATGCACCGGTAGCAGAATCAAAACCTGATCTCCTGGCTGAAAGTGGCATAACCTGGACTTCTTATCATACCAAGTCTTCATCTTCTGAGCAGCTCCTAAATTCTCTCTCGCCAGCTGTAAAGCAGTGGAGAGCCGTTCTTTGAACTTCATCACATACTCCAGCAGGTTGACGTCATCTTCCTCCGACAGCCAGCATTCCTAGAGTAGCTTAAGGGGTCCTCTTACTTCATGGCCAAACAGTAGTTCAACGGGTGAGAAGCCCAGTGATTCATTTGGAGATTCTCTTGCGGCAAATACAAAGAATGGAAGACCTTTATCCCAGTCTTTCTGATGTTCCAAACAGTATTTCCTGAGCATCGATTTGAGTGTTTGATGATATCTCTCCAACGCTCCTTGGGTCTGGGGATGGTAATCTGAAGACGTGATCTGGGTGATGCCCAACTCTTTCAGAGACTGCTTGAAAACATTTGACATGAAATTACTTCCCCGGTCTGACTGTACCTCCTTGGGCAGACCAAACTTGGTGAAGAACCCTAACATTTCCTTAACCACGTTCTTTGCAGAGATATTTCTAAGTGGAATGGCTTCAGGATAACGAGTAGCCATATCAATCAGGGTCAAGACATAAGAAAATCCTGAAGAAGTCTTAGGAAGAGGGCCTACAATATCCACCAACACACGGGTGAATGGCGCCTCAAAAGGAAGAATGGGAACTAGAGGTGCAACCTTTTCGGTCTGATCACACTTCCCCACAACTTGACAGGTGTGACAAGACTTACAATACCAGGAAACATCTCTGAAGATACCTGGCCAGTAGAAGTGTTTCAAAATGAATGCCACAGTCTTCCTCACTCCAAGGTGTCCTGCCAAACTGGAATCATGAGCCACTCTAATGATATCCTGCCTACAAACACGAGGGATGACAACTTGATGTACAACCTCCCATTCACAGTCAGCTGATGCTGTTGGGGGTCTCCACTTTCTCATAAGTACTCCTGACTTTATTTAATAGCAAGTAGAAGCACTAGCTGACTCTTCCTCACTGCCAGCAGAGCTAGCTAGACCTTTCAACTCAGGGTCAGCAACCTGCAACTCAACCAACTCTTGACGAGACAAATTATCAACATTATGGGGTACTGCCTCATCTGGTGAGTGGTCCAAATTAGCAAGAAAAGTGTCAGCTAGGATAACATCATCATCATCATTATCCTCTAAGTCACCAGTAACTTTAGACTTCGCCCTAGTGACAGCACATGCAGAGAACACATCAGGGACATCACAATCCTGGGCCGCAGTCACTGGCTCACTAGACAACTGAGGAGCTGGACACACTGGACTTCCACCAATATCATTTCCAAGTAAGAAAGTTACACCTGACATTGGGAGTGTCTCGACCAACCCAACCATAATGGAGCCATTAGCAAAACCAGACTCTACATTCACTCTGCACAGAGTGACAGAGAAGTAATTATTCCCTACACCTTGTAAGATTACAGTTTCATCAGAGGAATTAACATTAGAACCTAGAACGTTGGTCAGCATAAGGGATTGGCAAGCACCTGTATCACGATATATTATAACTGATTTCCTGTCATTACTGTCCAGAGGACTGACAAAACCATCAGACAGGAAATTAGCACATGAACTCTTGAGAGTGTCACCCACATTACTGCTCAAAAGAGGAGCTTCATCATGAGAATTTAATTTACCCCTCAAAGCAGGTTCAGTTAACTCGGTTAAAGAATTCTGGGAACTCTCAAGGGTGGACACTAGACCAATTGACTGAATATTTAAAGACTCGTTTTTGTTCACATCACGCTGTCTCCTGAAACATTTCTCCGTAGTATAACCAAGCTAACTACAATAAGTACATTTACTTTTCTGAAATCTAGAGGTGGAGCTGGTATTTACTTCCTGAGAAACATCATCTTTATTCTCTTTCCTGTTACCTGTACTCTGAGTAGAGGCAACGTACTTACTCTCAGCTTTCCTTTTTTCTTTAGAATATCTCTCTTGAGTGAGAACATATTCATCAGCTAAAACTGCAGCATCAGACAAATTATCTATTCTTTTCTCATCATAATATAGGCTTACATCTTTATTAATACACCTTTTGAAGTCCTCCAGAAAAATCATCTGCTTAAATTTGTCAAAATCAGAATTTACATTCTTAGAATTTAACCACTGCTCTAACAGATCTTCTTTGATTTTTGCATACTCAACATGGGATTGCTTATCTTGCTTATAAGTTGTCCTAAATTTTACTCTATAGGCTTGAGGAACAAGCTCATAGGCCTTAAGAATCAAGCTCTTAACTACATCATAATTATCAGATTGATCCTGAGGCAAAGATGCATAAGTTACTTGAGCTTTACAGGTGAGAACACTCTGAAGGAGTACTGGCCAATACTTTCTGGGCCAATTAAAACCTGTAGCTACCCTCTCAAACAACTGAAAATACTTTGTTAAACCAGATTCATTAAAAGGAGGGACAAGTTTAACATTTTTAGCCACATCAAAATCATCAGAGCTAGATGATCCAGTTCCACCTTGTTTCATGCGATACTCATGATCTGCCTGAATCCTAGCTAGTTCAATTTGTGCCTGAAACTCAGCCTCCTTAGCACAAGCCTGAAACTCAGCCTCCTTAGCACAAGCCTGAAACTCAGCCTCCTTAGCACGAGCCTCCTGCAGGGCTGTAACTTAGCTATTTCAATCTGCGTTTGCTCATCTGGAGGAGTTACATTAAACAAGCTTTTATTAATCATGCCAACAATTTGATCTTTAGAATGATGAGAGTGAACAGCAATTCCCAATTGTTGAGCAACAAGCTTAAGTTCATTCTTTGTTCTGTTTTCTATATCACACACTGTTTGCACATTTGACAAAAAATCTTTGGCTTCATCAAGAGTAGTAATAGTAGACAACATGAATAAATCACAATCACAAAACATCAAGCAATATCCTTATGATAATATCCTGAATATCCTGATAAGAGGTCGCCAAATTTATGTTACGGAACAGAGAGATAATGAACACTTCAAGTGAGAATACTAAAATCACTACTGTCCCGTAAAGTTCCATGTTCAAAACAAAAGAGTTAGGTAAAATTACAAGTTAAAGTTTAATGCTCAAACTAACAACTAAACATTCAGGACTCATAAGGATAATGTAATGGCAAAACAGGTTACATATATGGTTAACTGCAATAGCCTCTATTAACATGAATTTAGCAAGAGCAAATTTATCTAAGTCAGCCGTGATAAATGAGAAAACCGGATGATGCTCAGTTAAAGCAAGATATATTATTACAGATACAAAGTATTATTAATAATGGCTGACATCAAAAACTTTACATGAATCACAAAAACCTTACCAGGCCCACGAATCAACACCTTAGGCCATACAGTACAAGAAAAATGGTAACAACACTTATACTCAAATTATACAGCAGGTAGATGGCTGGAGACTTCCTGAGCACTCACAATAATAATACACTGTACAGGGGAGGACAGAGATGTGAACAAAATGAGGGGTAGATCTAAGTGGCAACTAATGCAGAGACTGAGCTCATTGTATAGAGGCCAGCAGAGCTTGATTCAACTTGCAAGAAGGACGCGCAAATGAGGGCACAGAGAACGAAGAGCTGACACTCCTGCTCTGAACAACAGAAAGAACGACTTACTCTACTATAAGGGGGAGAAGGGGGGAGTGAGGTAGAACACGCAAGCCTGGTCACTATGGAAGCCACGAGGCGAATCGTGATCAAAGATGCAGCATACTGTACGTTAGAATTATACAAAGGATGATGAAATCATATGCTATGTAACAATATATATATATATATATATATATATATATATATATATATATATATATATATATATATATATATATATATATATATATATATATATATAGATAGATAGATATAGATATTGATAGATAGATAGCCTACATATCTATCTATCTATATATATATATATATATATATATATATATATATATATATAATAGAGAGAGAGAGAGAGAGAGAGAGAGAGATTGAGGAGGCGGTGGCTGAATCGGTAGAGTACTGGCTTGCAGTCCTAATGGACCCAAGATCGAATCTCAGCTGGGGGAGGGAACAGTTTAGGGATTTGAATTTCCTAAAAGCATACTTTCCTGATCTACCAGATGACCCGCCGACATGTCGTAATAATACCCCCGCTAATACCAATACACCAATCCTGTATGAGACAGCCCTAGCATGTATTTGGTATGGATGGTGGGTGTTAGCGCCGCAGTGGTGACATGTGGAGGTATAGGAGGGCTACTGGACCTCGGAATAGGTCACTGCCTCCGAGAAATAGGCCCTAAAGCCTTTGCCCGGAGTTGGGTACGTAAAATTCCATTTATATATATATATATGTGTGTGTGTGTGTGTGTGTGTATTTATAGGGGCCACAGTGTGTTTGTTTGCTTTACAGTCAAGCCCAAACCATGGGCCAGAGACTTCCAGACCCATATATATTTTGAATCAAGGTGACCCAAGAATTTCTTTTAGGGGTATATACATTCAGATCTGAGTCATTCGAGGTCACCAGGAGAATGTTTGTCTTTTAAGCCGCAGCAACGCCGGATACCCCTGCAGCCCAATTTTTGTCATGGAGACTCACATGATCTCCAGTTCGGACATAGGCGATGTGAGGTTGATCAAGGCAGTTTGAGGTCACCGGTCAGAGGTTATTTGAGGTCACCACTGATAGTAAGCAAGTGCGCACAAATACTGCATTAGTCTGCGAAAGCTGTAAGAGGAAGTTTCTAGGCCTCTTATAATCCCTATTCATACAAGGTCTTTCTGGAGCAGAAAGAAAGAATAAACTACAATCGCCATTGGCTAAAATTTTTTAGCATTTCAGTAACAAAGAGAGTAGGTAAGCATATTTTCCTATACAGTATGGTCCAACTGTCAACAACAAACTGCATGCACATAACGCATTACACTTTTTTTCTAAATTAAAAACAAAGTGGCATATCAACACTCAGCCTCTGAGTCCCCAGATGGGGGATGGGCCAGAAAAGCCCCGACCATCCTCACCTCACCCAGTGACAATCAAGAGAGATGCTTTGAACCACTGTCTGACTCCCTTCTTAAACATTTCTACAACATTCGCGGCCTTTCCTCTAATTTTCTTTCTGTTGAACATCACCTCTCTTCCTCTAAACCTCACTTTCTCTTCCTCATTAAGACTCAGCTGTCTGAGGCAATGGATAGGAAACCCTTCTCCGTATCCAATTTTCACTATACTCACATAAAAGCCAAATATGGTTGCTGTATCTGTACACAACAACAACATATCTCGCTGTCGTGTTCCAAAATTTTAATCTTCTTAATTTTCTACTCTCTGGCTTTGACCGTACTATCATTCTCTGCCTAAATATTAAGTTCTGTTTACTTAGCCCCTAAATCTGCTAAGAAAAATTAATTGACTACCTTACTTCTAAGTTGGAACACATTGTATCATTTTTCCCAACTCTAATATCTCCATTCTACGTTATTTCAATGCTCCCCACTATGTTTGGCTCTCCTCTTCTTTCACTGATCCACCTAGTGAACACACCTATTTTTTTTTTTTTTTTTTTTTTAAATCTTTAATGACCTATATTAGATTGTAAAGCACCCCACCTGTATCTCTGACCGCCTTGGAGAGAGTTCCAACACTTTTTTTTTTTTCCTTACGGTTAATCCTTCTTCTGGATCTGTTTATATTTTCTCTCTGTTGGCTCCTCCATTCACAACCGTATCACTTTAATCTGCCCTACCACTCCAATAAGGCATCTCGACCCTCCCAAGAAGTGGTGGCTTTGGCACTTTGGAGCTGCTGATCGAGAAGCCTTCAGGCAGTGCTTCTTTGATTTTCCCTGAAATGATCATTGCTTCCACGGCCAAGAGCCATCTGAGTGCTTCTTGTGCATTACGGGGGCTATTCTCCTGTGGATGGAAGCATACAGTCCTTTCTATTATCCTAAGACTAATGCAAAATTACCCTGGGTTAATCACACTTATTATAATGTTGTCTGCAACAAGAAAAGGGCCTACAAAAGGTACCAGAACCATCCCACCCATGAATCTCATCTTTTTTATGTTTCTACCCAGAGTCATGCTTTGTGTGTCCTTTGCTCTTTTAAAAAATAATAATAATAATTTGTACTAAATGCTCCTATCTCTCCAACTCATTTTCTTCCTGCTCCTTCTGGCACCTTGCCAAAAACCATTCTAACAACTTTACTTCATCACCCTCCCCTCCTAGTTTCTGTTTTGATGACTCTGTAGCTGTTTCTTCTGCGGATAATGAACTCTTAGTTCAGACTTTCTCATAAATTCCACAGTAGACGATTCGGGTGTTATTCCACCATCACTTCCCCCCTTTGACATCCACATGGCTGACACTAAAATTTCTTCAATTGATGCGCATTATGCCATCACTGGCCTCAGTACTACCAAGGTATATGGGCCTGATTAGGTCCCTCCTTTTGTCCTAAAGAACTCTGCTTCTGTGCTTACAATCTTCCTAGGTAGACTCTTTCGCCTTTGTCCGTCAACTTGTACCTTTCCTTTTTCCTGGAAGTTTGCTCTCATTCAGTCAGTCCCAAAGAAGGATGACCATTCCTACCCTTCTAACTGTCTGTCAGTTGCTTTAATATTTTGTATAGCTAATGTTTTTTAATAAATCCCAAACGAACAAAAATTAGAGCACCTAGCATATCACAACCTTCCCTCTGATCGTCAGTATGGGTTTTGCCAGTGACGCTCCACTGGCGATCTTCTCACCTACCGTTGAGACTCCTGGTCATCCTCCTTTCGGGACTTTGGCGAAAGCTTTGACATTGCATTTGACATCTGCAAGGCTGTCAATTGAGTCTGGTATAAATATTTAATTTGCAAACTGCCTTCTTATGGTTTCAGTCCTTCTATTTGAGCCTTCATTTCTAGTTTCCTCCGCTGGTTGTCCTTTAGCTGCTGTTGAAGACGACCACTGTTCTCCTAGGGCCAACAATGGTGGTTTCCCCACGGCTCTGTCCTATCACCAACTCTCTTCCTTCTATTCATCAATTACCTTCTAAGCTATACATCTAATTCTGTTCATTCATCCGCTTATGAGTCCACCCTCTACCTTTCCATTCGGTTTCTGCAGCGCCCATATCAGCATTTATTTTATCAGACTTGATGGCTGACTTGGCGCATATCTCTGACTGAGTTAAAAATAATCTTCATGCTTTGAGTGCATTAAACACCCCAAAACAAACCTATCCTGACTAATTGAACCTAGCAACCCTAATCTAACATAAGTAACATGACATAAACAAACTTAACATAACATAACCTGATGAACCTAGCCTAACATAACCGAAACAAACATAACCTGACCTATCCACACTACCCACACCTAACCCAACCACACAGACTTAACCCAACCTACCTAACCTAACTTAAACTAACTCTACCACAGATTGAGAAGTTGCTGCTTAATCGTCCATCATGAAGGCACTGCTGACTCCAGTGATGATGATGATGATGATGATGATGGTAGTGGTGATGATGACGATGGCAGCCTCTGAACCAACAGGCGAGACGGGACTCATGGGCTGTCGTGCTGATAGTCCATTTAAGATTAATCTCAGGGACGTGTATGATTGGCAGTTAGGTGAGTAGGATTGTCTGTTTGTTTGTTTTAATGTTGTGATGAGACTAACCAGCGTAAATGCAGCAGGTGTTGATGTGATATATGCTCATATTCTTGTCAGGTAACAAAGCTCCCTAACACCTTTTCTTTTGTGATTTATTTTTGGTTATGGTTGGTAAATATCCTTTTTTAGTGTTAAGAAGCGAGATTTGGCAATTAGGTAGCCGAGATGTTTCTCAACGTTTCCCGTACCGTAGCTCGGGTACGAATCAGAGTTGCCAGTTTGCTTGCTGTTTGTCTGCATAGTTGTGTCATAAATTATGCATTAATTTCTGTGCTCTTTTTCTTTATGATGTTTTATTTATCTGATTCCTTGTTAAATTATGTATTTTATTTTAAGTTTGTATGCCAAAAAATTTACAGTGTTATGTAATGTAAGAAAACTCTGTCATGTTTTGGATATCTCCAAGTTGGCAACTGTTGTTCACGTAGACTGTAGAAAACTCCAGAATATATGAAGTTTATATAAGGATGGGGAAGAGACTAGTGCAAGTTCAGTCGGTTTTCAGTTCAGTTTGAGTGTCGGTGCAGTGTCAATGTAGTTTATATATTTTTGGTACTGGTGAAAACAGTGAAGTGTTGTTGGCAAATGGTGAAGAGTTATTGAAGTTTGTATATCATCGGTACTTGTGAAAACAATGAAGTGTTGTCAAGCATTAAGTGTAACTGCAGTTGGTAAAGACTGTATAGCTCCAGTGCTTGTGAGAATAGTGAAGTGAAGTTGGAAAGCATTAAGTGTAATTATTTGGAAAATAAAGGCAATGAACTTTAGAAGCCAGTATTTATTTACGATGCCTCAGCTGATCCTGTGTACTGTACACGTAAAGGTTGGCCATAGGAAGAACAACTCATTGTTCTTCCTATACTGAGCTACTGCTGTTGGAGCCTGTGGCAGTATGGTGTGGGGATGTAACACTGGTGTCAGGAGTGTGAATTGTTTAGGGCTGCAGTGAGTCTAGCTTTCGACATGGAAGCAGGTGTGCAGACAAGCTCTCGAGCTGGGCAGGAGGAGGAAATGTCCCTGGCAACAATTGTGAAACTAGTACAGGCCCGAAGTGAAGAACCGAAAAAGCTCAGGAGCGAAATCAAAGAACAATTACAGGCACAGAATGAAGGACAGAAGGAACTCCAAGAACAATTACAAGCCCAAAGTGAAGAACAGATAGAGCTCAGGAACGAAATCAAAGAAGAATTGCAAGCACAGGATGAACAACTAGAGGCACAAAGTGAAGAACAAAAAGAATGATATGAACAACTTCAAGAGGCATTACAGGAGCAACAGAGGGAATTACAACTGAGGATGCAAGGGCAGCTAAATGCTTTCATGGGGGAAATGAAGAAAGAACAAGGACAATTGAAGGAGATATACACTGCACTACAGCAGCAGAAGTATGAGGTAAACAATAATGTGACTGAGTCCAAACAGCATGTAGACGATCAGTTGAAGTCAATTAGTGAGGAAATAGTGACGGAGTACAGACAGCATGTAGATAACCAGTTGAAGCATATAGCTGACCATGTGAAGATAATTAGTGAGAAAATTGAGGCTGTAGGGAAAAAAATATTGCACTGGTGAGCCTCAGGCTAGCATATGGGGAGCATATGAAAGGAATGGACAGTGCATGGTGAATCTTGACGGATCCCAGGCATCTAAAGGTAGCACTACCAGGTTGAATAATTAGAATGTAGAAGTTTTAAGTCCTGGCCTTAATTATGATGCCTCAGTTTTTGGGCCCCAGACCAGTGAAGTTTATCGCTATAACTGGGGTCTAATTAAAAAGAAACCTCAGAAATTTGATGGTAGAGTATCATGGGAGGCTTACCATGCACAGTTTGAGTTACTTGCGGATCAGAATGGTTGGGATGATAGGCAGAGGGCAATGCAGCTTGCTACTAGCCTTAAGGGTGCTGTAATGGAAATTCTGGGCCAGATGTCTGCGATGGAGAGGAATAGTTATGAGTCCTTAGCAGAAGTGCTGGAATGCAGGTGTAGAACCATGTATCAGACTGAGGTTTACAGAGCAAGATTCCGGAGTTGCGTGTTGGATCGAGACGAACCCCTACAGCAGCTTGCTCGAGACCTGAAGAGTATGGCATACAAGGTGTACTCTGGAGCAACACCTAACCTGTTGGCTATTCTACTGAGGGACCAGTTCATCAATGCAACTGATAATGCAGAGTTGAAAGTGCAAGTGAAGCAGGCACAACCAAGAAGTACGCAAGAATTTGAGCCCTACGTCAGGTCCAGTACATCCACCTTTCAGGCAGGTCGCAGTGCAGGATTCAAGGCAAGAAAGGTGCTGGTATGGGAAGTGGAAAACTTTGAAGGTGCCGGTACTGTGAAAAGCCAGGACATCAGAAAGTGGATTACAAGAAGTGGAAAAGAGAACAGGAGAAGATCAGAGGAGGTTGCCAGTACTGCGAGAAGCTGGGACACAAGAAGGTGGATTGTTACAAATGGAAGAAGGAACATGAACGGACCAGTGCAAAAAAATCTCAGATTGCAACAAATGGGTATTGGGATGGTGGGACACTTCAACTATGAGCGTCCAATTGAGAAGGATGAGGGTAAATTAGTGAAGGCTGGTGATGAGAGGCTACAACCAGCCAAGTTATCTCAAGAAGCCCTACCAATGAAGAAATGAAGGAGAACCTTGATGAATAGTGGGCGAGAAGACAGAACAACAGACGGCAAGGAGTGTTTTAGGAATGGGAATCTTGGTAAGAAATTCCGAAGTATGGTTGTGGCAGGGCCAGCGCCAGATGCAGAAGATCTCAAGAAGATGCAGGTGGAGGATGCAGATTTACAACCAGTGCTAGTGTGGCTGCAGTGGACTACAGTGCGAGCATCTTGGGAAGAAATTCCAGGTTAAGCCCTGCGACCAAGAGTTAATGGAGTCAGTGGGACCTTCTTCGTTTGGACAACAGGCTACTGGAGCATCAGTGGGAAACACCCAATGGCCTCAGTCAGTAGTGCCAATTGGTGGTTCTGAAGATGATTAGTTCCATGATCTTGGATGGGTCCCATAATCAGATCACTAGTGGGCACCTGGGAGTGAAGAAAACCCTAAGCCAGCTGTGACAGAGGTTCTGCTGGATTGGCATGTGCCAGGATGTTGAAGAGTGGTGTTGGGCCGGTGATGTGTGTTGTGGCAAGAAGGGACATAAGAAACTGGTTGTGCCCCTCTTCAGCTGTACCATGGGGGTCAACCAATGGAAAGAGTCGCGGTGGCGTCACTGAACCTTTGCCACTCACTGAAAGAGGAAACCGGTATATATATACGTTGCCACGGACTACTTTACAAAGTGGCCAGAAGTCTATGCTATCCCTGATGAAGAGGCTGCGATTGTTACTCAGGTGTTGGTTAACCAGTTTTTATGTCATTTTGGAATGCCACAAGAACTACATTCAGACCAGAGTAGAAACTTCGAGTCTGCTGTGTTCCATGAATGTTGCAAGTTACTGGTGATCAAGAAGACCAGGACGAACCCAATAAGGCCACAGTCAGATGGGATTGTGGAGAAATTCAACTGGACCCAGGGACGAGATCTGGCCAAGTACTGTATAGAAGGACAAACAGAATGGGACCAGAAATTACCTGCATTGTTGATGGCATATCGGTGTGCATCCCATGAGTCTAACGGCTACACCCCTGCAAAACTGATGTTGGGCCATGAGTTACGTTTACCTGCTGACATGTTAATGGGAAGACCACCTGGTGAAGAGCTGCCTACAGACACCACTGGCATTGTGAAGCACCTTCAGGAAAGGCTGCCTGAGGTACATCATCAAGTGTGAGGAACCCTCAAGTTTTCAGTTGTGATGAAGTGCAAGTATGATGCCAAGGCAAATGAGGCGAGCTTCATGGATGGTGACCAAGTTTGGTTATACAATCCTCAGCGAAAGAAGGGACAGTCATCGAAGCTTTAGAGCCCATGGGACGAGCCTTACACTGTGTTGGACTGCCTATCAGTCGTAACATATTGGATTCGGGGAGGCAGGAGGTCTCGTTCAAAGGTGGTACATGTGAATCATCTGTGGCGGTACCATGGGCCAGGACAGTACAGCTGGGATGTCTCTGAGGAATCGTGTTCTGTTGCAGCTGAGGATGCTGAGGAGGACCAAGGAGCTGAAGTGCATAAGGATGGTGACAGTTTCCCAAGGGATGTGAATCATGAAGAGGACCAAGACCTTCCTGGAGGGGTGGACTGTGTGGAGGAGCAAGGATAACATCGGAAGCAGCATAGAAGAAGACCTGATATGTTGAAGGATTATTTTGTGTATAGTTAGATGTTTCATTAGGAGTAAGTATGTTTGCATATATTGTGTAGTTTTGTCAGGATGACAAAGAACTTGGGAGGGGGTATTGTTAGGAAGCGAGATTTGCCAGTTAGGTAGTCGAGATGTTTCTCGACGTTCCCCGTACCATAGCTTCGGTACAAGTCAGAGTTGCAAGTTTGCGGGCTGTTTGTGAGCATAGTTGTGTCGTAAGTTATGCATTCATTTTTGTGCTCTTTTTTTATAACGTTTTATTTATGTGATTGCTTGTTAAATTATGTAATTTAATTTAAATTGGTATGCTAAAATTTTACAGTGGTATGTAATGTAAGAAACTCTGTCATGTTTTGGATATCTCCGAGTTGGCAACTGTTGTTCTCATAGAAAGTATAAAACTCCAGAATATAGGAAGTTTACATAAGGATGAGGAAGAGACAAGCGCAAGTTCAGTCGTTTTTTTTAGTTCAGTTTGGGTGTCAGTTTAGTGTCAGTGTGGTTGGTATATTTTTGGTACTTGTGAAAACAGTGAAGTGTTGTTGGGAAATAGTGAAGAGTTTTTGAAGTTTGTATATCATCACTACATGTGAAAACAGTGAAGTGTTGTCAAGCATTAAGTGTAACTGCAGTTAGTAAAGATTGTATAGCACCAATGCTTGTGAGAATAGTGAAGTTGGAAATCATTAAATGCAATTATTTGAATATATAGACAGTGAACTTTAGAAGCCAATGTTTATTTACGACACCTCAGCTGATCCTGTGTACTGTACACCAGTAGGCTGACCATAGGAAGAACAATTCACTGGGCAATGTCCATCCTGTACTGAGCTACGGCTGTTGGAGCCTGTGGCAGTGTGGAGTGCGGATGTAACAATATGTTACTTATGCAGAGTATGATGATATTGAAATAGTTAATATAACACAGACAAGGAGACTAAGGTGTAATAAAGAAAATAAATCACTTAGGAAATGGTGTTAGTGAGCTTCCTCAACTTACTAGAACATTGATTTAAGTGTAGCAGGGAGAGTGGCATAAATATTTCTTAAGGATTAT
Source organism: Coenobita brevimanus (assembly GCF_032717465.1). Taxonomy (NCBI): domain Eukaryota; kingdom Metazoa; phylum Arthropoda; class Malacostraca; order Decapoda; family Coenobitidae; genus Coenobita; species Coenobita brevimanus. The sequence continues at coordinate 20,507,036 of NC_136984.1, forward strand.
ACTAGAAATTAATAACAGAGAAATTATGGAGTGCAAGTATACCTTAGTTATGCTCTTGTACAAAAATAAGGGTGAAAGAAGTGAGTGTAAATAAAAATAAAGTAAAATTATTTCGGTGAGTGTATTTAGGAATCTTGTCACGAATTGACAAGATCGTATTATTCTAATGGAAGTTCATGATATTGTATTATTATTATGGAAATGTTTGAACAATATTGAAACCCATAGAACTTCACTCAGTCAGTTAACCGTTTGCATTTGCACTCATATTTTAAACAGAGTTTTCAGAACATTCGTCACTGTATCATAAGTGACTTCTTATGCACGACATCAGTGCTTCACTAAGTGATATGTCTGTGTAATAATCGTTCCAACGCCTTGCCTCTCTAGTTCTGTAGTTAAGCCACGCCGATTTCTCACGCCCCTGAACCTGCCATGGGAACATTAATCAATGTTGAACTGTCGCGGGAGGAAGAGGTCGTGAGCAGTGCAGAGAAGCAGGGCCCCATCTCAGCGGCTACAGCCTCTAGCAGTTCTACGATTCCCGCATCTCCCCACCGAGTTGGTGATCAGCAGCAGTGGACGTCAACAGTGTGAACTGCAGCACCTCGAGCAAGCAGCCGCCCAGTCTTTTTCACAGGAATGACTCCATTTTTCTCCACTGACCACTATTTTCATACCCCGTTTTTCTAGGCTTAAGGTAACTGAGTAGTTGGGTACGTGAGTGAGTGTATGTACTTTGCTTTTTTTTATTTATTTAAATTCCCTTATAATGTAAATTTATTTGTTGTAATCAATAAATTTACAGTTCTTCTTTTTGAGCTCGATTAAGTGTAACAATCTTGTTTGATTTCATCACATTGTGCAAACTTTAGTTTGCCACTCCTAGTTTGCACAACTTAAATCATTTACGACTGGTAGTAAAACCAGTTCTTTCATATTAATTCTTAAATCCGTTGTGCTAACCAAATAGTTAGTACCAGCAAGAGTCTGTTCATTACTGTTAGTATTAATTATCGATCGTGAGGGGAAAGGACACTTTCTCAGGGGCCAACAATACCAACAATTCAGCATTCGTGAGTGATTAGTCTCCGCTGTGTACTGTTGGGAAAGTTCATGAAATTCTCGTCTTTAGAGAATCGGCGAAGTAAGCCATCATAAAGTAAAAACTTATTACTTGATTTCATAAGTCGACTTCTTTGTGACAACCAACTATTTATTTGCTATTTATTCTTATTTCCACTCCCCCTCCTTGACATCTGGCGACCTCATTCCAGGATATTAACTCCTAACATTAAAGTTATTAATGAAATAATTAACTCACTCATAGCTAGTTATTAGTTCTCATTAAAATTTATAGGCACTGTCTTACTGGTGGTTATTGATTCTGCTTTATTAATTTTATGTAAGAGTTCTCCCAGCCAGTTGCAATTTTTTATTTCTCATTCCTTACCAGTTTGACTAGATAAAACTGGTTACCAGCAGCATGTGCTTATATTCTTTATAATCGATTATTAGAATTTGATTGCGAGACAGCAGTCAGTAGTTCACTCAGTCTGAGCTAGCATCAAAGCTACTAGTTTATACCTACAGGAAGCCAAGGATATGGGGCGTACCAATCCCCAAGGAATTATAGACTATGTGCTCTTGCAGTACTCTTATGAACAGCAACATGAGAATGATGCCCGTGAAGAGCATACAATGCAACGCGAACATGAGCGAAAACAGCCCTAGAAACGTGAGAGAGAAAATGTGAACACAAGTATGCCGATTGAGAGGCACTTGAGAAACATGAGCTTGAGGTGCTGAAACTCAAGCGAGACTCCTTGGCTTCGGGCACATCTGGTGCAGCTGACCCGAGCTCCATGAGTGCTTTCGCAGCACATGTTCTGGCAACCCCGTGCCTCAAACTTCCTTCGTACAAGGAAGGAGAGCGAGTCAAGCCATTCATAGCTCGTTCCAAGGACCTGGTGCAGTTGTACCAGCTGGATGAGGCAGCTAAGCGGCTCCAAATTCTTAGCATGTTTGAGGGCCCTGCCCTCGATATTCTCCACAGAATTCGTGGAGACAATCTCACGTATGAGATGAAGCCCGCACTCACCAAAGCGTACAGTCCTATGATTGATGATGCCAGGAGTCAGTTCATGAGAGCGCGTCTCTAAGAAAAGGAAACTGCTGTCCAGTTCCTCGACTGTCTCACTGCTTACTTAGATCAGTGGATAGAGAAAGACACGACCCCTCGCATGCGAGAAAGTGTAATTGACATTATGCTGCATATGCAGCTAGAAAAGTCATGGTCTGCTGAGCTTATGGCTCAGCTGATGATGTGTCTGATAAAAGATGCCAGCCAGATGGTGGAAAAGGCTGACACATTCTTCACTATGTACTGGTACCAAACTCGTAGGCAACAGTCCTGGAACAGGGAAGATACTGTCAAGTCTGGGAAGCTATCTCAAAGTGAACCCCAGCATCAAGGCTGTTCTTAGAATAATGGAGCAAGGGCTGAATATGCAGAAACCCGAATGGAAGAGGTACAAGCAGTATCCCAACCAGCAACAGTATCCATGCAGCAGCAGAACAAAGACAAACCATGTAACCATCAGTCAGGAAAATCAGCTTCAGTGTTTCGTTGTCAGGAGCCAAATGCTGCATTAATACCCCAACAGCTATATGGTGGTGCCGTCCCCACCACCACAGGTCTTTCTCCACAGTTCACTAGTCACTCTCAGATGGTGAGCCCTTCTTCACAGGTGGTCAGTGCTGCAACTCCTCAGATAGTGAGCACAACCCCTCAGGCATCTAGTTTTTAGAGCACCACGTTTGCTGAATCGTTCGTTTCCCAGTCTCATCAGTGACTGACTGCTGCCTCCTCAGACCCTTCCACTGGCAACAGTGCATTTCTTGTTCAGCCAGGGTTTGTGCGAGGTGTTTCTGTAAATGTTCTGAGAGACAATGGTTCCTCAGGTTGCTCCGTCAGGCAGAGTATAGTTCGGCCCAAGGAGTACACAGGTAGGCAAATCCAAGTTAGACTTCCTGATGAATCAGTGAGATTGTTCCCTGAGGCACGTATCCAAGGGTGGCATCTCGTTTCTTACACTGGCTTGACAGTTGTGGTTGTCATGCCAGATCCTTTGTTTGACCTTATTATAGGTAACATACCAGCCATCAAAAATTGTTGTGCCATAGATGTTGCTACTCTGACTTTGGCTGTTGCAGTAACATGAGCCATGGCCAAGGGTCAAAACCGTGTCACCCTGTTGACCATTGCAACACTGGAAGATCTGATTCGTTGTCAAGATATCCATGAACAACAGTCTGACCTGACACTTGTCACAGTGTGTAGGAGCTGGAGGGTAATGTGATCAAGTATTTGCAGGGAGGTCAAGCCAGGTTCCTTCATAAGTGACGATGGCTGTACCGTGAGTCACAAACATCCCAGGGTGAGGTTCAACTGCAGTTTGTAGTTCCCACAAAGTATCACCAAGCAGTGTTCGAACTGGGTCATTGTTCAGTGATGGGAGGTCACATGGTCCAAAAGAAAACCTCTGACCGCATCCAAGGTGACTTTTTCTGGCCAGGAATGGGACAGGAAATAAATTGTCTTGTGCATTCCTGCAATGTGTCAATGTTCCACTGACTGGGGGTGTGTCTGTCATGCACCACTGAAACCAATGCCTATAATTTCTGAACCGTTTGAGAAAGTAGCAGTTGACATTGTTGGGCCAATCACTCCCAGGGCTAGTGATGGATCAAAGAAAATCCTCACTATCGTTGACTTCAGCACATGGTGCCCTGAAGCCATGGTCCTTAAGAATATAGAGACTGTCACTGTTGCAGACGCACTGATTCAGGTGTTCTCCTACGTAGGTATCCCCAAGGAGGTCTTAAGCGACCTGGGTTCACAGTTCACCTCTGCAATGATGAATGAAGCATTCAGGTTGTTGTCTCTCTGAGGCTTCAGAATTATGCCCTACCATCCCGTGCTTAATGGGCTGTGTGAGAGGTTTGATGGGACTCTCAAGATGATGCTAAAGTGCATGGCTGCCGAGCAGCCAAAAAAATGGCCACGGTTCATTGCTCCTCTTCTTTTTGCTTAAGAAGCCCCATGGCATTCCTTGAAGTTCTCACCTTTTGAACTGGTGTATGGAAGGTCAGTCCTTGGGCTGCTTCAAGTCCTTCGCGAGTTATAGGACGATGAAGAACCCGACCCTGAAGTCAAGACCATCTACACCTACATCCTTGATTTAGCTGACTGCCTCCAGTTGATGTGTGAGTTAGCTATGGAAGAATTGATCAAGGCACACAAAGTTCAGTAAGCTTGTTATGATAGGAAAGTAAAGCTTCAGAAGTTCACTTCAGGTGATAAATGTTTGATGTTACTCCACACTGCCCAGAACAAGTTGTTGGGACAGTGGAAAAGTCCATATGATGTAGTAGAGCGCATTTCAGACCTCAGCTACATAATTCATAAGGGGAATGGAACCAGGTTCCATATTAACATGTGGAAGGCCTATCATGAGTCAACCCCTGAGGACAATGGCCTACAAGTAGTCAATGATAGCGACCAGCCTCCTGAAGAAACCAGGGCAGCTGCGGTGATCCCAGCTGATGACTATGATGATGAGAGCTTAACCATTCAGACCCGTCAGCAGAAGACTGTTGGGGATGTCTTAATTAAGACTGACTTAGAATTAAGAGACAGGAATACCATATGGTCACTGTTTTGTTGGTATGCTTTGACCAACCTAGATTCGCAAAGGTTGAGTGTCACAAAACTGAGTTGACCAGCGTTACTTCCATAACGATTAAGCCATATCTTCGATTCCCATGCGACTACTGGATGCAGTAGATAAGAAAATTGCTGACATGGAGACTGCAGGTATTATTGAAAATTCCTCATCTCCTTACTGTAGTCCAGTGGTAGTAGTCCACAAGAAGGATGGCAGAGTCAGGATTTGTGGCGACTATAAGAGGCTAAATGCAATCACCAACGTGGATGCTGAGCCAATATGTAACCATATTGCCATTTTCTCCAAGCTGGCAGGGTAACGATATTTGACAAAGCTCAATTTAGCGAAGGGATTCTTCCAGATTCCCCCTCATCCTGACTGTTGTCAGTTCATTGCCTTTGCTGCTCCTAGGGGGTTGTATCAGTATAAAGTCCTTCTATTTGGACTTACCAACTCCCCAGCAGAATTCAATGGAGCCTTGAGATAAGTGCTCCATGGTATTGTAGGAATAGAAATGTTCGTTGACGATGTCCTTTTTCATTCTGCCACGTTGGAGGAACATCTCAGACACTTGGAAATTGTCTTCAGTAGACTCCAGAGTTTCAACATGACTGTGAACCCTAGCAAGTGTAAAACTGCACACAGTTAGGTGGAGTTCCTCGGACATATTGTTGGCAACAATTGCTGCAGGTGTCAGGGCGATAAGATCAGGAATGTTAGGGAAGCCTCGAGACCCGTGACCAAGAAACAGGTTAGGGCATTCCTCAGTTTAGTGGGGTATTATAGTAGTTTTATCCCCAACTTTGCTTTCATTGCCCAGCCGTTGTACAAGACGCTTCGGAAACATGCTCCAAATACGACTGAATTGGGAGAAGCACAAGAGAGATCTATTGCCACCCTCAAGAATATGCTGTGTTAAGAGCCTGTCTTGCAGCCACATGATTCCAATAAGCTTTCCATACTGCACACCGATATTTCAAAAGATGGAGTAGGTGCCGTGCTAATGCAAGAATCGGAAGGTGGAATTTTTCCAGTGGCATACTGTATCACAGCTGAAAGCTAAAACCTGCCAAGAGGAATTACAGTACTGCTGAGAAGGTACTCTTGGCTGTAATTGAAGGCGTTAAGAAATACTATTGTTCATATGGAGCACCATTCACTTTGGAAACCGATCATATGCCACTCACTAGTCTCAGCACAGCTAAGACAGCTAATGCAATATTGACCCGGTGAACATTGTATTTCATCATCATCATCTGGACCTCGTTTCCCACCTTAGGGCAGGGTGAAGAGCAGCAATGTCCAAACAGCCCAAATTTCCCCAATCCAATAGGCCACACTTCAATTTATTCATCATTCAACCCCTCGGAATCCTGGCTCTGTCGGATATGCCAAAAACATTAACCACGTTCTGTAGCTTCACTTAAACGTATCCGCTTGAGTCAATTCGGACGCTGCCACGTTAAAAAGGGATGTCAAATCCCTGATCATGCACTTCTCACAATATTCATCCAGACAGTCCGATCTTTTGCCAGTTCCCTAGCCTCACCAACATCCAAACATCTCTTCCTCACTCACTCATCCACCATATTTCTCCCTCTTCTCCTTGGCCTACCTCGCCTCCTCCCTCCTTTAAATTCGCTCATATATACCTTTTTCACCACTCTATTGTTATCCATTCTCTCCACATGACAATACCATTTCAGTACACTCTCTTCGATTCTGGTGTCCAACTTCCTCACTCCACATCTTTCACGAATCACATTATTTCGTATCGTATCCATCCTCTGTATTCCACATACATTCCTCAGCAGTCCCATCTCCACTGCTCTTACTCTTGACTTTTCATTTTCATGCCACATCATAGTCTCACACCTATACGTTAAAGTTGGCACTAACACTCCTTCATGTAAGCCTCGTGCAGCTGCAACACTCAAGCCTTTGTTTCTTATCAAATCCTTCATTGCATCAGCTACTTTTCTTCCTTGGGTCACTCTACATTCCATTTCTTTTGCACATTATCCTCTCTTTTCTATCACTGTACCCAGGTATTTGAACTGTCTCACCAATTCCAGTCTCTCTCCATCTACCGTAACATCGCACTGGAAGCCACCTTCTCTATCAATAACCATCACTATACTCTTTTCTACAGTTACTCTCAAGGCACGATTCTCACAGACCTCAGCAAAATTCTGCACTAGCCTGCCAAGTTCTTGTCCGGTACTTGCAAGCAGTACTGCATCATCAGCATACAACAAATTTGAGATATTGCATCCATCACCATTCATTACCAACGCTAGCCCTCTCTCCATTATTCGTTTTTTTACTTTTCTCATCATCCCATCCATATATATATTGAACAACCATGGGGATATCACACAACCCTGTCGGACGCCCACACCGATCGTGAACGATTCACTTAGATGTCCATTAACCCTTACACATGCTTCACTACCATCATAAAACCTCTTGACGGCACCTTGTAGCTTATCATCTACACCGTACATGCGCAAAACTCTCCACAATTCTTCTCTGTCCACTTTGTCTGATGCTTTTTCCAGACCCATGAATGCCATAAACGCCTTATGGTCCTTCTCACAAGCCTTCTCTGTTATCTGTCTCACTGCAAATATTTCATCCACACATCCTTTGCCACTCCTAAAGCCACACTGTTCATCACTTACTAAGGTTTCTGATATCTCTTACTTTCTTTATAATAATTCTTCCATATACCTTCCCTACCACACCCAATAAACTTATGCCACGATAATTCTTGCACTCACCTCACTCACCTTTATTTTTGTACAGGGGTACAATCACAGCCTTTTTCCACTCTGCAGGCACAGTTTCACTCATCCATGCCTTCTTACATATCTCCAACAAGCACTTCATTCCACTGTCTCCACTGCACTTACGCATCTCTGCATACACCTCATGAACCCCAGCTGCTTTCCCATTTTTCAGCCATTTCACAGTACTCATCACCCGTGCGGGTGTCACGTCTCCTGGTACTGCATTTTTTCTCTGCACACCCTGAAAACCAATCATGTTTACAGCCACTCTTTTCTCTCTATTCCCATTCATCAGGTTTTCAAAATATTTCTGGTCCTTTCTTCATCCCCGTGGGTTAGTAATCTACCACGTACATCCTTCACACCATCACATTTTTTTCCACTTTCACCTCTACATTTCTGCACCTCTTTCCAGAATAACTTCCTATTTTCAGAGTAGATTGCATTCATTTTTCTTCCTCGATCATCATTTACCTCCTTCTTTTTCCTCTTCACTAGTTTCTTTACATGCTTCTTGCTCTCAGTATATTCACTTCTTATTTCAACTTAACCCCTGTCCGCTAACCACTTTAGCCACTTCTTCCTCTTTTCCCTCACCGCTCTCTTAACCTCCTCATCCCACCTTGCCGTACCTTTCTTCTTTGTTGTTACTCTTGCCACACCACACACTGCTTTAGCATTCCTAACTAAGCAATCCCTATATGCATTCCACAGGCTGTCCAGATCCATTTCATTCTAATTCACTGATTCTAACTCCTCCTTCCCTTTGGTCCTGTAAATTTCGTCTGCCATTTCTTTGATCCTCAGCTTCTTAACTTTCAGTCTTTCTCCCTGACTGCTCCTCTCTCTCCTGATCCACCTCACTCCTCTCATCTTGATCCTGCATACCACGGTCATATGATCTGACAGACCTCCATATCGTCCTCTCACGGCCCTCGTATCAGCAACTATTCCCATCATCGACCACTCTATGAGCACGTAATCAATCAGGCTTCTTTCAACACGATCCCTGTTCCTTCTATACCATGTATATTTATGTGCATCTTTGTGTTTGAAATACGAGTTACAAATGCACAACCTCCTCTCGTGGCACATATCCTTTAGTTGCTTCCCATTATCGTTTTCTCCTGGTACTCCATGACAACCCATCACTGTATGTTATCCTCAGGACCATTGCCTACTCTTCCATTCATATCCCTCATTATGATCACTTTATAGCTCCTGCTTATTTCTCCCACTACTTCACCCAGCTTATCCCAAAACCTATCTTTCTCTCTCACTCCTGTCCTCAAACGGTGTATATGCTACAGTCGCTGCCACATTCACCTTCTCAAACCTGAACTTTACATACATACATCTCAAGCTGACACATTTGTAGTCTCTCATTCCACTTTGCCACACATCATTCATCAACAAAGCAACTCCTTCCTTGCAGCTTTCTCTCCCATTCATTCCCGAGCTTACACATTTCACACCCTCCCACTCCTTCACTTCACACCCTTTCATCTTCGTTTCACACACTGCCATCAATGCATATCTTGCACTCTTGAACACATTCACCACTTCCACCTTTTTGCTCTCCTCAATCACACCTCTCACATTCCACATGGTCATGTGGATCTGCCCATTTGGTTGTGGCCCTGGGTAGGTATTGGAACCTATGAGGCTCTCTGAAATGACTGCCATGATTAAGTGATTTTGGATAAGGGAATCGGGGACACTTAACCCTGCCAGAATCCTCGGTTATATGGTTACCACCCAGCATGGTAAATGGTTTCGTGGATACAGGAAACCATTTGGCGTGTCACTCAGTGTAGAGATCATATGGCATCTCTACACTGAGTGAGTAGATGATGGGCACCCCCATCCACCACTATTTGCAGCAGTTTAACCTTCTTCTTAATTACATCAAGGGAAGTGACAATGTAGGCGCAGACCTGATGTCTCACCTGCTAACTGACGACTAACAAGGGCAACTGTTGTACACTGGGTTCCATAAGACAGGCGTCCTCAGTGATTTATGCAATCCAAGGACTAGCTTGGTTTCCAGTTAATAGCATACCAGTAAGACATGTCATGCCCGTGGGTCCCACATAACACATTATGTCCAGAGCCTGTACATTAATTTGGATAACAGGTTAAGGGGGACGTTTGAGACCCCCATAGAGGCAATCTGAGGCTGTGTCTGAATAACCTTGTGGTACATCTCAAGAATACATGCTATCCAAACGAGTATTCATACCCACGCTGGGTGTTAAAATGTGACCTGCCTGAGTTTGCATAGGGATTCTCAACTTACTGATATTAGTCATAAGTGTAGAATTATGAGGGTAAGTGTGCTTTGGGGATGTTTGAGTGTGTAGGTACAAATACGACTGGACAGTACTTTAACTAGGTGCATATGCACAGAGCCCTGAGTTAACGGTCATCATTCTTACATTCAATCTGTGATGGGCTGTGTGTCACTGAGGGCCCTGTTAGTTAACTGGCACCCATTGGGATCTTTTAACGTACCAGGGGTCGATGCTGGAGCAAAGCATGGTCTCACAGATGAGAGAAGGAGCTGGTGCCTGATTGACTGCTGTCTTCTTCAAAAGCATCAGGCATGGCTTTGGACCTCACCCCTTATATCCACACTGTGTCTATGCGTTAACCAGAGAACACCTTTTTTCCGGTTAATAGAGATATAGGTTTAACCAGTAGTCTACAGGCATCCTGAGTGATTTGTGTAATCCAAGGACTATGTTTCCTGGTTAATAATCTACCCAGTAAGGAAATAATGGCGACCTCGAATGTACGAAGCTTTGGTTGTCAGTTGAATTTTCAGCTGAAGCATACTTTTCACTGTGTATGCATTGACTGCTAGGCAAAGGGTTATTGCAATTTAATACAAATTGTTTGTCACATTGACACTATTGATGCTCCACCTTGATTGATTTCACAGGTACAGTTGGTGGGCGTAGCAGTTTTGCTATGCAGATCAGCTGATATTCTCTGCCGCATTCTGCTGCCCCTTCTCCTCTGCCCTCGTTGCCTCAGTTTACTATTAACTTGTATTATATCATTTTACACGTAGGTACAGTTTCACTACAACTGTCATACCTACACCATGTATCACAGACACCACGCTACACAAAATTAGTTGTTAATGTAAAGGTAGCAAGCTTTCACTCAGTTTGACCTGAGTACAGGCTTTTTCAGTAGTCACGGAGTTTTTTCCCCCTGCTATTAAATTTTTCTTTGAAGATTTTGATTTTGATGGGGCATAATGTTACAAATTTACTAGATCATATTATTATGATGGCAATTCGTGAAATTGTATTATTATTTTGGGAACGCTTGAACAATAGTGAAACCCCATAGAACTTTGCTCAGTCAGTTAACCACTTGCATGTGCACTCAGATTTGAAGCAGAGTTTTCAGAACATTCGTCACTGTATTATAAGTGACTTCTTATGCACGACATCAGTGCTTCACTAAGTGATATTTTTGTGTAATTATCGTTCCAACGCCTTGCCTCTCTAGTCATGTAGTTAAGCCACGCCGATTTCTCACGCCCCTGAACCTGGCATGGGAACATTAATCAATGTTGAACTGTCACGGGAGGAAGAGGTCGTGAGCAGTGCAGAGAAGCAGGGCCCTATCTCAGCGGCTACAGCCTCTAGCAGTTCTACGATTCCCGCATCTCCCCACCGAGTTGGTGATCGGCAGCAGTGGACGTCAACAGTGTGAACTGCAGCACCTCGAGCAAGCAGCCGCCCAGTCTTTTTCACAGGAATGACTCCATTTTTCACCACTGATCACTATTTTCATATCCTGTTTTCTAGGCTTCAGGTAACTGAGTAGTTGAGTGCGTGAGTGAGCGTATGTACTTTGCTTTTCTTTTATTTATTTAAATTCCTTTATAATGTAAATTTATTTGTTGTAATCAATAAATTTACAGTTCTTCTTTTTGAGCTCGATTAAGTGTAACAATCTTGGTTGATTTCATCACATTGTGCAAACTTTAGTTTGCCACTCTTGGTTTGCACAACTTAAATCATTTACGACTGGTAGTTAAACCAGTTCTTTCATATTAATTCTTAAATCCGTTGTGCTAACCAGATAGTTAGTACCAACAAGAGTCTGTTCATTATTGTCAGTATTAATTATCAATCGTGAGGGGAAAGGACACTTTCTCAGGGGCCAACAATACCAACAATTCAGCATTCGTGAGTGATTAGTCTCCGCTGTGTACTGTTGGGAAAGTTCATGAAATTCTTGTCTTTAGAGAATCGGCGAAGTAAGCCATAATAAAGTTAAAACTTATTACTTGATTTCATAAGTTGACTTCTTTGTGACAACCGACTATTTATTTGCTATTTAGTCTTATTTCCACTCCCCCTCCTTGACATCTGGTGACCTCATTCCAGGATATTAACTCGTAACATTAAAGTTATTAATGAAATAATTAACTCACTCATAGCTAGTAATTTGTTCTCATTAAAGTTTATAGGCACTGTCTTACTGGTGGTTATTGATTCTGCTTTATTAATTTTATGTAAGAGTTCTCCCAGGCAGTTGCAATTTTTTATTTCTCATTCCTTACCAGTTTGACTAGATAAAACTGGTTACCAGCAGCATGTGCCTATATTCTTTATATTCGATTATTAGCATTTGACTGCGAGACAGCAGTCAGTAGTTCACTCAGTCTGAGCTACCATCATGGCTACTAGTTTATACCTACAGGAAGCCAAGGATATGGGGTGTACCAATCCCCAAGAAATTATAGAGTATGTGCTCTTGCGGTACTCTTATGAACAGCAACATGAGAATGATGCCCATGAAGAGCATACAATGCAACGCGAACATGAGCGAAAACAGCCCGAGAAACGTGAGAGAGAGAATGTGAACACAAGTATGCCGATTGAGAGGCACTTGGGAAACACGAGCTTGAGGTGCTGAAACTCAAGCGAGACTCCTTGGCTTCGGGCACATCTGGTGCAGCTGACCCGAGCTCCAAGGGTGCTCTCGCAGCACATGTTCTGGCAACCCCGTGCCTCAAGCTTCCTTCGTACAAGGAAGGAGAGCGAGTCGAGCCATTCATAGCTCGTTCCAAGGACCTGGTGCAGTTGTACCAGCTGGATGAGGCAGCTAAGCGGCTCCAATTTCTTAGCATATTTGAGGGCCCTGCCCTCGATATTCTCCACAGAATTCGTGGAGACAATCTCACGTATGAGATGAAGCCCGCACTCACCAAAGCATACAGTCTCTTGATTGATGATGCCAGGAGTCAGTTCATGAGAGCGCGTCTCTAAGAAAAGGAAACTGCTGTCCACTTCCTCGACTGTCTCACTGCTTACTTTGATGAGTGGATAGAGAAAGACACGACCCGTCGCATGCGAGAAAGGGTAATTGACCTTATGCTGCATATGCAGCTAGAAAAGTCATGGTCTGCTGAGCTTATGGCTCAGTTGAAGATATGTCAGATAAAAGATGCCAGCCAGATGGTGGAAAAGGCTGACACATTCTTCACTATGTACTGGTACCAAACTCGTAAGCAACAGTCCTGGAACAGGAAAGATACTGCCAAGTCTGGGAAGCTATCTCAAAGTGAACCCCAGCATCAAGGCTGTTCTTAGAATAATGGCCACGGTCCAAACAAATCACAGAAGAAGGACCAAGGGTTGAATATGCAGAAACTCGAATGGAAGAGGTACAAGCAGTACCCCAACCAGCAACAGTATCCATGCAGCAGCAGAACAAAGACAAACCATGTAACCATCAGTCAGGAAAATCAGCTTCAATGTTTCGTTGTCAGGAGCCAAATGCTGCATTAATACCCCAACAGCTATATGGTGGTGCCGTCCCCACCACCACAGGTCTTTCTCCACAGTTCACTAGTCACCCTCAGATGGTGAGCCTTTCTTCACAGGTGGTCAGTGCTGCAACTCCTCAGATAGTGAGAACAACCCCTCAGGCATCTAGTTTTTAAAGCACCACGTTTGCTGAATCGTTCGTTTCCCAGTCTCATCAGTGACTGACTGCTGCCTCCTCAGACCCTTCCACTGGCAACAGTGCATTTCTTGTTCAGCCAGGGTTTGTGCGAGGTGTTTCTGTAAATGTTCTGAGAGACAATGGTTCCTCAGGTTGCTCCGTCAGGCAGAGTCCAAGGAGTACACAGGTGGGCAAATCCAAGTTAGACTTCCTGATGAATCAGTGAGATTGTTCCCTGAGGCACGTATCCAGTGGTGGCACCTCCTTTCTTACACTGGCTTGACAGTTGTGGTTGTCATGCCAGATCCTTTGTTTGACCTTATTATAGGTAACATACCGGCCATCAAAAATTGTTGTGCCATAGATGTTGCTACTCTGACTTTGGCTGTTGTAGTAACATGAGTCATGGCCAAGGCTCAAAACCGTGTCACCCCTTTGACCATTGCAACACTGGAAGATCTGATTCGTTGTCAAGATATCCATGAACAACAGTCTGACCTGACACTTGTCACAGTGTGTAGGAGCTGGAGGGTAATGTGATCAAGTATTTGCGGGGAGGTCAAGCCAGGTTCCTTCATAAGTGAGGACGGCTGTACCGTGAGTCTCAAACATCCCAGGGTGAGGTTCAACTGCAGTTTGTAGTTCCCACAAAGTATCACCAAGCAGTGTTCGAATTGGGTCATTGTTCAGCGATGGGAGGTCACATGGTCCAAAAGAAAACCTCTGACCTCATCCATGCTGACTTTTTCTGGCCAGGAATGGGACAGGAAATAAATTGGATTGTGCATTCCTGCAATGTGTCAATGTTCCACTGACTGGGGGTGTGTCTGTCATGCACCACTGAAACCAATGCCTATAATTTCTGAACCGTTTGAGAAAGTAGCAGTTGACATTGTTGGGCCAATCACTCCCAGGACTAGTGATAGATCAAAGAATATCCTCACTATCGTTCATTTCAGCACATGGTGCCCTGAAGCCATGGTCCTTACGAATATAGAGACTGTCACTGTTGCAGACGCACTGATTCAGGTGTTCTCCTGTGTATGTATCCCCAAGGAGGTCTTAAGCGACCTGGGTCCAGAGTTCACCGCTGCGATGATGAATGAATCAATCAGGTTGTTGTCTATCCGAGGCTTGAGAATTATGCCCTACCATCCCACATTTAATTGGCTGTGTGAGAGGTTTGATGGGACTGTCAAGATGATGCTAAAGTGCATGGCTGCCGAGCAGCCAAAAGAATGGCCACGGTTCATTGCCCCTCTTCTTTTTGCTTAAGAAGCCCCATGGCATTCGTTGAAGTTCTCACCTTTTGAACTGGTGTATGGAAGGTCAGTCCTTGGGCTGCTTCAAGTCCTTCGTGAGTTATAGGACGATGAAGAACCCGACCCTGAAGTCAAGACCATCTACACCTACATCCTTGATTTAGCTGACTGCCTCCAGTTGACGTGTGAGTTAGCTATGGAAGAATTGATCAAGGCACACAAAGTTCAGAAAGCTTATTATGATAGGAAAGTAAAGCTTCAGAAGTTCACTTCAGGTGATAAACGTTTGATGTTACTCCCCACTGCCCAGAACAAGTTGTTGGGACAGTGGAAAGGTTCATATGATGTAGTAGAGCGCATTTCAGACCTCAGCTACATAATTCATGAGGGGAATGGAACCAGGTTCCATATTAACATATGGAAGGCCTATCATGAGTCAACCCCTGAGGACAATGGCCTACAAGTAGTGAATGATAGCGACCAGCCTCCTGAAGAAACCAGGGCAGCTGCGGTGATCCCAGCTGATGACTATGATGATGAGACCTTAACCATTCAGACCCGTCAGGAGGAGACTGTTGGGGATGTCTTAATTAAGACTGACTTAGAATTAAGAGACAGGAATACCATATGGTCACTGTTTTGTTGGTATGCTTTGACCAACCTAGATTCACAAAGGTTGAGTGTCACAAAACTGAGTTGACCAGCGTTACTTCCGTAATGATTAAGCCATATCTTCGATTCCCATGCGACTACTCAATGCAGTAGATAAGAAAACTGTTGACATGAAGACTGCAGGTATTACTGAAAATTCCTCATCTCCTTACTATAGTCCAGTGGTAGTAGTCCACAAGAAGGATGGCAGAGTCAGGATTTGTGGTGACTATAAGAGGCTAAATGCAATCACCAACGTGGATGCTGAGCCAATATGTAACCATATTGCCATTTTCTCCAAGCTGGCAGGGTAACGATATTTGACAAAGCCCAATTTAGTGAAGGGATTCTTCCAGATTCCCCCTCATCCTGACTGTTGTCAGTTCACTGCCTTTGCTGCTCTTAGGGGGTTGTATCAGTATAAAGTCCTTCTATTTGGACTTACCAACTCCCCAGCAGAATTCAATCTAGCCATGAGATAAGTGCTCCATGGTATCGCACGAATAGAAATGTTCGTTAACGATGTCCTTGTTCATTCTGCCACGTTGGAGGAACATCTCAGACACTTGGAAATTGTCTTCAGTAGACTCCAGAGTTTCAACATGACTGTGAACCCTAGCAAGTGTAAAACTGCGCACAGTTAGGTGGAGTTCCTCGGACATGTTGTTGGCAACATTTCTGCAGGTGTCAGGGCAATAAGATCAGGATAGTTAGGGAAGCCTCGAGACCCGTGACCAAGAAACAGGTTAGGACATTACTCTGTTTAGCCGGGTATTATAGAAGTTTTATCCCCAACTTTGCTACCGTTGCCCAGCCGTTGTACAAGATGCTTCGGAAACATGCTCCTAATATCACTGAATGGGGAGAAGCACAAGAGAGATCTTTTTCCACCCTCAAGAAAACGCTGTGTAAAGAGCCTGTCTTGCACCCAGATGATTCCAATAAGCTTTCCATACTGCACACCGATGTTTCAAAAGATGGAGTAGGTGCCGTGCTAATGCAAGAATCGGAGGGTGGAATTTTCCCAGTGGCATACTGTATCACAGCTGAAAGCTAAAACCTGCCAAGAGGAATTACAGTACTGCTGAGAAGGAACTCTTGGCTGTGGTTGAAGGTGTTAAGAAATAATATTATTTATATGGAGCACCATTCACTTTGGAAACCGATCATATGCCACTCACTAGTCTCAGCACAACTAAGACAGCTAATGCAAGACTGACACGGTGAACATTGTATTTCATCATCATCATCATCTGGAGCTCGTTTCCCACTTTAGGGCAGGGTGAAGAGCAGCAATGTCCAAACAGCCCAAATTTCACGAATCCAATGGGCCACACTTCCATTTATTCATCATTCAACCCCTCGGAATCCTGGCTCTGTCGGATATGCCAAAAACATTAACCACGTTCTCGGAATCCTGGCTCTATCGGATATGCCAAAAACATTAACCACGTTCTGTAGCTCCACATAAACGTATCAGCTTGAGTCAATTCAGACGCTGCCACGTTAAAAAGAGATATCAAATCCCTGATCATGCACTTCTCACAATATTCATCCAGCCAGCCCGATGTTTTGTCAGTTCCATAGCCTCACCAACATCCAAATATCTCTTCCTCACTCACTCATCCACCATATTTCTCCCCCTTCTCCTAGGCCTACCTCGCCTTCTCCCTCCTTCAAATTCGCTCATATATATCTTTTTCACCACTCTGTTGTTATCCATTCTCTCCACATGACAATACCATCTCAGTACACTCTCTTCGATTCAGGTGTCCAACTTCCTCACTCCACATCTTTCACGAATCACATTATTTCATATCGTATTCATCCTCTGTATTCCACATACATTCCTCAGCAGTCCCATCTCCACTGCTTTTACTCTTGACTCTTCATTTTCATGCCACACCATAGTCTCACATCCATACGCTAAAGTTGGCACTAACACTCCTTCATGTAAGCCTCGTGCAGCTGCAACACTCAAGCCTTTGTTTCTTATCAAATCCTTCATTGCATCAGCTACTTTTCTTCCTTGGGTCACTCTACATTCCACTTCTTTTGCACATTATCCTCTCTTTTCTATCACTGTACCCAGGTATTTGAACTCTCTCACCAATTCCAGTCTCTCTCCATTTACCGTAACATCTCACTGGGAGCCACCTTGTCTCTCAATAACCATCACTTTACTCTTTTCTACAGTTACTCTCAAGGCACGATGCTCACAGACCTCAGCAAAATTCTGCACTAGCCTGCCAAGTTCTTGTCCGGTACTTGCAAGCAGTACTGCATCATCAGCATACAACAAATTTGAGATATTCCATCCATCACCATTCATTACCAACGCCATCCCTCTCTCCATTACTCGTGTTTTTACTTATCTCATCACCCCAATCATATATATATATTAAACAACCATGGGGATATCACACAACCCTGTCGGACGCCCACACCGATCGTGAACGATTCACTTAGATGTCCATTAACCCTTACACATGCTTCACTACCATCATAAAACCTCTTGACGGCACCTTGCAGCTTATCATCTACACCGTACATGCGCAAAACTCTCCACAATTCTTCACTGTCCACTTTGTCTGATGCTTTTTCCAGACCCATGAATGCCATAAACGCCTTATGGTCCTTCTCACAAGCCTTCTCTGTTATCTGTCTCACTGCAAATATTTCATCCACACATCCTTTGCCACTCCTAAAACCACACTGTTCATCACTTACTAAGGTTTCTGATATCTCTTACTTTCTTTATAATAATTCTTCCATATACCTTCCCTACCACACCCAATAAACTTATGCCACGATAATTCTTGCACTCACCTCACTCACCTTTCTTTTTGTACAGGGGTACAATCACAGCCTTTTTCCACTCTGCAGGAACAGTTTCACTCATCCATACTTTCTTACCTATCTCCAAAAAGCACTTCATTCCACTGTCTCCACTGCACTTGCGCATCTCTGCATACACCTCATGAACCCCAGCTGCTTTCTCATTTTTCTGCCACTTCACAGTACTCTTCACCCGTGCGAGTGTCACGTCTCCTGGTACTGAATTCTTTCTCTGCACACCCTGAAAACCAATCATGTTTACAGCCGCCATTTTCTCACTATTCCCATTCATCAGGTTTTCAAAATATTTCTGGTCCTTTCTTCATCCCCATGGGTTAATAATCTACCACCTACATCCTTCACACCATCACATTTTTTTCCACTTTCACCTCTACATTTCTGCACCTCTTTCCAGAGTAACTTCCTATTTTCAGAGTAGATTGCATTCATTTTTCTTCCTAGATTATCATTTACCTCCTTTTTCCTCTTCACTAGTTTCTTTAAGTGCTTCTTGCTCTCAGCATATTCACTTCTTATTTCAACTTAACCCCTGTCCGGTAACCCCTTTAGCCACTTCTTCCTCTTTTCCCTCACCGCTCTCTTAACCTCCTCATCCCACCTTGCCGTGCCTTTCTTCTTTGTTGTTCCTCTTGCCACACCACACACTACTTTAGCATTCCTAACTAAGCAGTCCCTATATGCATTCCACAGGCTGTCCAGATCCATTTCATTCTATTTCACTTATTCTAACTCCTCCTTCGCTTTGGTCCTGTAAATTCGTCTGCCATTTCTTTGATCCTCAGCTTCTTAACTTTCAGTCTTTGTCCCTGACTGCTCCTCTCTCTCCTGATCCACCTCACTCCTCTCAGCTTCATCCTGCATCCCACAGTCATATGATCTGACAGAACTCCATATCGTCCTCACACGGCCCTCGTATCAGGAACTATTCCCATCATCGACCTCTCTATGAGCACGTAATCAATCAGGCTTCTTTCAGCACGATCCCTGTTCCTTCTATACCATGTATGTTTATGTGAATCTTTGTGTTTGAAATACGAGTTACATTATGCACAACCTCCTCTCGTGGCACATATCCTTTAGTTGCTTCCCATTATCGTTTTCTGCTGGTACTCCATAACAACCCATCACTGTATGTTATCCTCAGGACCATTGCCTACTCTTCCATTCATATCCCCCATTATGATCACTTTATACCTCCTGCTTATTTCTCCCACTCCTTCACCCAGCTAATCCCAAAACCTGTCTTTCTCTCTCTCACTCCTGTCCTCAAACGGTGTATATGCTACAGTCGCTGCCACATTCACCTTCTCAAACCTGAATTTGACATACATACATTTCAAGCTGACACATTTGTAGTATCTCATTCGACTTTGCCACACATCATTCATCAACAAATCAACTCCTTCCTTGCAGCTTTCTCTCCCATTCATTCCCGAGCTTACACATTTCACACCCTCCCAGTCCTTCACTTCACACCCTTTCATCTTCGTTTTACACAGTGCCATCAATGCATATCTTGCACTCTTGAACACATTCAACACTTCCACCCTCTTGCTCTCCTCATTCACACCTCTCACATTCCACATGGCCATGTGGATCTGCCCATTTTGTTGTGGCCCTGGGTAGGTATTGGGACCTCTGAGGCTCTCTGAAATGACTGCCATGATTAAGTGATTTTGGATAAGAGAATCAGGGACACTTAACCCTGCCAGAATCCCCGGTTATATGGTTACCACCCAGCATGGTAAATGGTTTCTTGGATACAGGAAACCATTTGGCATGTCACTCAGTGTAGAGATCATATGGCATCTCTACACTGAGTAGATGATGGGCACCCCCATCCACCACTATTTGCAGCAGTTTAACCTTCTTCTTAATTACATCAAAGGAAGTGATAATGTAGGCGCGGACCTGATGTCTCACCTGCTAACTGACGACTAACATGGGCAACTGTTGTACACTGGGTTCCATAAGACAGGCGTCCTCAGTGATTTATGCAATCCAAGGACTAGCTTGGTTTCCAGTTAATAGCATACCAGTAAGACCTGATGTCTTGCCCTGAGTCCCACATGACACATTATGTCCAGAGCCTGTACATACATTTGTATAATAGGTTAAGGGGGAAGTTTGAGACCCCCGCAGAGGCAATCCAAGTCTGTGTCTGAATTACCGTGTGGTGCATCTCAAGAATACATGCTATCCAAACGGGTGTTCATACCCACGCTGGGTGTTAAAATGTGACCTGCCTGAGTTTGCATAGGGATTCTCAACTTACCGATATTATTCATAAGTGTAGAATTATAACGGTAAGTGTGCTTTTGCGATGTTTGAGTGTGTAGGAAAAAATACGACTGGACAGTACTTTGACTATGTGCATATGCACAGAGCCCTGAGTTAACCGCCATCATTCTTACATTCAGTCTCTGACGGGCTGTGGGTCACTGAGGGCCCTGTTAGCTAACTGGCACCCATTGGGATCTTTTAACGTACTAGGGGTCGATGCTGGAGCAAACCATGGTCTCACAGATGAGAGAAGGAGCTGGTGCCTGATTGACTGCTGTCTTCTTCAAAAGCTCCAGGCATGGCTTTGGACCTCACCCTTTATATCCACACTGTGTCTATGCGTTAACCAGAGAAAACCTTTTTTCTGGTTAATAGAGATATAGGTTTTACCAGTAGTTTACAGGCATCCTGAATGATTTGTGTAATCCAAGGACTATGTTTCCTGGTTAATAATCTACCCAGTAAGGAAATAATGGCGACCTCGAATGTACGAAGCTTTGGTTGTCATTTGAATTTTCAGCTGAAGCATACTTTTCACAGTGTATGCATTGACTGCTAGGCAAAGGGTTATTGCAATTTAATACAAATTGTTTGTCACATTGACACTATTGATGCTCCACCTTGATTGATTTCACAGGTACAGTTGGTGGGTGCTGCAGTTTTGCTATGCAGATCAGCTGATATTCTCTGCCGCATTCTGCTGCCCCTTCTCCTCTGCCCTAGTCGCCTCCGTTTACTATTAACTTGTATTATATCATTTTACATGTAGGTACAGTTTCACTACAACTGTCATACCTACACCATGTATGACAGACACCACGCTACACAAAATTAGTTGTTAATGTTAAGGTAGCAAGCTTTCATTCAGTTTGACCTGAGTACAGGATTTTTCACTGTCGTCGCGGAGTTTTTTTCCCCCTACTATTAAATTTTTCTTTGAAGATTTTGATTTTGATGGGGCATAATGTTACAAATTTACTAGATCATATTATTATGATGGCAATTCGTGAAATTGTATTATTATTTTGGGAACGCTTGAACAATAGTGAAACCCCATAGAACTTAGCTCAGTCAGGTAACCACTTGCATGTGCACTCAAATTTGAAACAGAGTTTTCAGAACATTCGTCACTGTATCATAAGTGACTTCTTATGCATGACATCAGTACTTCACTAAGTGATATTTTTGTGTAATTATCGTTCCAATGCCTTGCCTCTCTAGTCATGTAGTTAAGCCACGCCGATTTCTCACGCCCCTGAACCTGGCATGGGAACATTAATCAATGTTGAACTGTCACGGGAGGAAGAGATCGTAAGCAGCGCAGAGAAGCAGGGCCCCATCTCAGCGGTTACAGCCTCTAGCAGTTCTACGATTCCCGCATCTCCCCACCGAGTTGGTGATCGGCAGCAGTGGACGTCAACAGTGTGAACTGCAGCACCTCGAGCAAGCGGCCACCAAGTCTTTTTCACAGGAATAATTCCATTTTTCTCCACTGATCATTATTTTCATACCCTGTTTTCTAGGCCTAAGGTAACTGAGTAGATGGGTGCGTTACTGAGTATATGTACTTTGCTTTTTTTTAATTGATTTAAATTCCCTTATAATGTAAATTTATTTGTTGTAATCAATAAATTTACAGTTCTTCTTTTTTGAGCTCGATTAAGTGTAAAAATCTTGTTTGATTTTATCACATTGTGCAAACTTTAGTTTACCACTCCTAGTTTGCACAACTTAAATCATTTACGACTGGTAGTTAAAAAGTTCTTTCATATTAATTCTTAAATCCGTTGTGCTAACCAGATAGTTAGTACCAGCAAGAGTCTGTTCATTATTGTCAGTATTAATTATCGATCGTGAGGGGAAAGGACACTTTCTCAGGGGCCAACAATACCAACAATTCAGCATTCGTGAGTGATTTGTCTCCTCTGTGTACTGTTGGGAACGTTCTTGAAATTCTTGTCTTTAGAGAATCGGCGAAGTAAGCCATAATAAAGTTAAAACTTATTACTTGATTTCATAAGTCGACTTCTTTGTGACAACCGACTATTTATTTGCTATTTATTCTTATTTCCACTCCCCCTCCTTGACATCTGGCGACCTCATTCCAGGATATTAACTCCTAACATTAAAGTTATTAATGAAATAATTAACTCACTCATAGCTAGTTATTAGTTCTCATTAAAGTTTATAGGCACTGTCTTACTGGTGGTTATTGATTCTGCTTTATTAATTTTATGTAAGAGTTCTCCCAGCCAGTTGCAATTTTTTATTTCTCATTCCTTACCAGTTTGACTAGATAAAACTGGTTACCAGCAGCATGTGCCTATATTCTTTATATTCGATTATTAGCATTTGACTGCGAGACAGCAGTCAGTAGTTCACTCAGTCTGAGCTAGCAACATGGCTACTAGTTTATACCTACAGGAAGCCAAGGATATGGGACGTACCAATCCCCAAGAAATTATAGACTATGTGCTCTTGCAGTACTCTTATGAACAGCAACATGAGAATGATGCCCGTGAAGAGCATACAATGCAACGCGAACATGAGCGAAAACAGCCCAAGAAACGTGAGAGAGAATGTGAACACAAGTATGCCGATTGAGAGGCACTTGAGAAACGTGAGCTTGAGGTGCTGAAACTCAAGCGAGACTCCTTGGCTTCCGGCACATCTGGTGCAGCTCTCGCAGCACATGTTCTGGCAACCCCGTGCCTCAAGCTTTCTTCGTACAAGGAAGGAGAGCGAGTCGAGCCATTCATAGCTCGTTCCAAGGACCTGGTGCAGTTGTACCAGCTGTATGAGGCAGCTAAGCGGCTCCAATTTCTTAGCATATTTGAGGGCCCTGCCCTCGATATTCTCCACAGATTTCGTGGAGACAATCTCACGTATGAGATAAAGCCCGCACTCACCAAAGCGTACAGTCTCATGGTTGATGATGCCAGGAGTCAGTTCATGAGAGTGCGTCTCTAAGAAAAAGAAACTGCTGTCCAGTTCCTCGACTGTCTCACTGCTTACTTAGATGAGTGGATAGAGAAAGACACGACCCCTCGCACGCGAGAAAGGGTAATTGACCTTATGCTGCATATGCAGCTAGAAAAGTCATGGTCTGCTGAGCTTATGGCTCAGCTGAAGATGTGTCAGATAAAAGATGCCAGCCAGATGGTGGAAAAGGATGACACATTCTTCACTATGTACTGGTACCAAACTCGTAAGCAACAGTCCTGGAACAGGAAAGATACTGCCAAGTCTGGGAAGCTATCTTAAAGTGAACCCCAGCATCAAGGCCGTTCTTAGAATAATGGCCACGGTCCAAACAAATCACAGAAGAAGGACCAAGGGCTGAATATGCAGAAACCCGAATGGAAGAGGTACAAGCAGTACCCCAACCAGCAACAGTATCCATGCAGCAGCAGAACAAAGACAAACCATGTAACAATCAGTCAGGAAAATCAGCTTCAGTGTTTCGTTTTCAGGAGCCAAATGCTGCATTAATACCCCAACAGCTATATGGTGGTGCCGTCCCCACCACCACAGGTCTTTCTCCACAGTTCACTAGTCACCCTCAGATGATGAGCCCTTCTTCACAGGTGGTCAGTGCTGCAACTCCTCAGACAGTGAGCACAACCCCTCAGGCATCTAGTTTTTAGAGCACCACGTTTGCTGAATCGTTCGCTCCCCAGTCTCATCAGAGACTGACTGCTGCCTCCTCAGACCCTTCCACCGGCAACAGTGCATTTCTTGTTCAGCCAGGGTTTGTGCGAGATGTTTCTGTAAATGTTCTGAGAGACAATGGTTCCTCAGGTTGCTCCGTCAGGCAGAATATAGTTCGGTCCAAGGAGTACACAGGTAGGCAAATCCAAGTTAGACTTCCTGATGAATCAGTGAGATTGTTCCCTGAGGCACGTATCCAAGGGTGGCACCTCCTTTCTTACACTGGCTTGACAGTTGTGGTTGTCATGCCAGATCCTTTGTTTGACCTTATTATAGGTAACATACCAGCCATCAATAATTGTTGTGCCATAGATGTTGCTACTCTGACTTTGGCTGTTTTTAGTAACATGAGTCATGGCCAAGGCTCACAACCTTGTCACTCCGTTGACCATTGCAACACTGGAAGATCTGATTCGTTGTCACGATATCCATGAACAACAGTCTGACCTGACACTTGTCACAGTGTGTAGGAGCTGGAGGGTAATGTGATCAAGTATTTGCAGGGAGGTCAAGCCAGGTTCCTTCATAAGTGACGATGGCTGTACCGTGAGTCACAAACATCCCAGGGTGAGGTTCAATTGCAGTTTGTAGTTCGAACAAAGTATCACCAACCAGTGTTCGAATTGGGTCATTGTTCAGCGATGGGAGGTCACATGGTCCAATAGAAAACCTCTGACCTCATCCATGCTGACTTTTTCTGGCCAGGAATGGGACAGGAAATAAATTGGATTGTGCATTCCTGCGATGTGTCAATCTTCCACTGACTAGGGGGGTGTCTGTCATGCACCACTGAAATCAATGCCTATAATTTCTGAACCGTTTGTGAAAGTAGCAGTTGACATTGTTGGGCCAATCACTCCCAGGGCTAGTGATAGATCAAAGAATATCCTCACTATCGTTGACTTCAGCTCATGGTGCCCTGAAGCCATGGTCCTTAAGAATACAGAGACTGTCACTGTTGCAGATGCACTGATTGAGGTGTTCTCCTGCATAGGTATACCCAAGGAGGTCTTAAGCGACCTGGGTTCACAGTTCACCTCTGCGATGATGAATGAAGCATTCAGGTTGTTGTCTATCCGAGGCTTGGGAAATATGCCCTACCATCCTATGTTTAATGGGCTGTGTGAGAGGTTTGATGGGACTCTCAAGATGATGCTAAGGTGCATGGCTGCCAAGCAGCCAAAAGAATGGCCACAGTTCATTGCCCCTCTTCTTTTTGCTTAAGAAGCCCCATGGCATTCCTTGAAGTTCTCACCTTTTGAACTAGTGTATGGAAGGTCAGTCCTTGGGCTGCTTCAAGTCCTTCGTGAGTTATAGGACGATGAAGAACCCGACCCTGAAGACAAGACCATCTACACCTACATTCTTGATTTAGCTGACTTCCTCCAGTTGACGTGTGAGTTAGCTATGGAAGAATTGATCAAGGCACACAAAGTTCAGAAAGCTTATTATGATAGGAAAGTAAAGCTTCAGAAGTTCACTTCAGGTGATAAATGTTTGATATTACTCCCCACTGCCCAGAACAAGTTGTTGGGACAGTGGAAAGGTCCAT
This sequence comes from Coenobita brevimanus, assembly GCF_032717465.1. Taxonomy (NCBI): domain Eukaryota; kingdom Metazoa; phylum Arthropoda; class Malacostraca; order Decapoda; family Coenobitidae; genus Coenobita; species Coenobita brevimanus. The sequence continues at coordinate 20,532,852 of NC_136984.1, forward strand.
ATGATGTAGTAGAGCGCATTTCAGACCTCAGTTACATAATTCATAAGGGGAATGGAACCAGGTTCCATATTAACATGTGGAAGGCCTATCATGAGTCAACCCCTGAGGACAATGGCCTACAAGTAGTGAATGATAGCGACCAGCCTCCTGAAGAAACCAGGGCAGCTGCGGTGATCCCAGCTGATGACTATGATGATGAGACCTTAACCATTCAGACCCGTCAGGAGGAGACTGTTGGGGATATCTTACTTAAGACTAACTTAAAATTAAGAGACAGGAATACCATATGGTCACTGTTTTGTTGGTATGCTTTGACCAACCTAGACTCGCAAAGGTTCAGTGTCACAAAACTGAGTTGACCAGCGTTAATTCCGTAATGATTAAGCCACATCTTCGATTCCCATGCGACTACTGCATCCAGTAGATAAGAAAATTGCTGACATGGAGACTGCAGGTATTATTGAAAATTCCTCATCTCCTTACTGTAGTCCAGTGGTAGTAGTCCACAAGAAGGATGGCAGAGTCAGGATTTGTGGCGACTATAAGAGGCTAAATGCAATCACCAACGTGGATGCTGAGCCAATATGTAACCATATTACCATTTTCCCCAAGCTGGCAGGGTAACAATATTTGACAAAGCTCAATTTAGCGAAGGGATTCTTCCAGATTCCCCCTCATCCTGAACGTTGTCATTTCACTGCCTTTGCTGCTCCTAGGGGATTGTATCAGTATAAAGTCCTTCTATTTGAACTTACCAACTCCCCAGCAGAATTCAGTGGAGCCAAGAGATAAGTGCTCCATGGCATCGTAGGAATAGAAATGTTCGTTGACGATGTCCTTTTTCATTCTGCCACGTTGGAGGAACAACTCAGACTCTTGGAAATTGTCTTCAGTAGACTCCAGAGTTTCAACATGACTGTGAACCCTAGCAAGTGTAAAACTGCGCACAGTTAGGTGGAGTTCCTCTGACATATTGTTGGCAACATTTCTGCAGGTGTCAGGGAAATAAGATCAGGAAAGTTAGGGAAGCCTCGAGACCCGTGACCAAGAAACAGGTTAGGGCATTCCTCAGTTTAGTGGGGTATTATAGAAGTTTTATCCCCAACTTTGCTTTCATTGCCCAGCCGTTGTACGAGACGCTTCGGAAACATGCTCCAAATACCACTGAATGGGGAGAAGCACAAGAGAGATTTTTTGCCACCCTCAAGAATATGCTGTGTAAAGAGCCTGTCTTGCAGCCACATGATTCCAATAAGCTTTCCATACTGCTCACCGATGTTTCACAAGATGGAGTAGGTGCGTGCTAATCCAAGAATCAGAAGGTGGAATTTTCCCAGGGGCATACTGTATCACAGCTGAAAGCTAAAACCTGCCAAGAGGAATTACAGTACTGCTGAGAAGGAACTCTTGGCTGTGGTTGAAGGCGTTAAGAAATACTATTATTTATATGGAGCACCATTCACTTTGGAAACCGATCATATGCCACTCACTAGTCTCAGCACAACTAAGACAGCTAATGCAAGATTGACCCGGTGAACATTGTATTTCATCATCATCATCATCTGGACCTCGTTTCCCACCTTAGGGCAGGGTGAAGAGCAGCAATGTCCAAACAGCCCAAATTTCCCCAATCCAATGGGCCACACTTCCATTTATTCATCATTCAACCCCTCGGAATCCTGGCTCTATCAGATATGATAAAAACATTAACCACGTTCTGTAGCTTCACATAAACGTATCCGCTTGAGTCAATTTGTACGCTCCCACGTTAAAAAGGGATGTCAAATCCCTGATCATGCACTTCTCACAATATTCATCCAGACAGTCCGATCTTTTGCCAGTTCCCTAGCCTCATCAACATCCAAATATCTCTTCCTCACTCACTCATCCACCATATTTCTCCCCCTTCTCCTTGGCCTACCTCGCCTCCTCCCTCCTTCAAATTCGCTCATATATACCTTTTTCACCACTCTACTGTTATCCATTCTCTCCACATGACAATACCATCTCAGTACACTCTCTTCGATTCTGGTGTCCAACTTCCTCACTCCACATCTTTCACGAATCACATTATTTCGTATCGTATCCATCCTCTGTATTCCACATACATTCCTCAGCAGTCCCATCTCCTCTGCTCTTACTCTTGACTTTTCATTTTCATGCCACACCATAGTCTCACATCCATACGTTAAAGTTGGCACTAACACTCCTTCATGTAAGCCTCGTGCAGCTGCAACACTCAAGTCTTTGTTTCTTATCAAATCCTTCATTGCATCAGCTACTTTTCTTCCTTGTGTCACTCTACATTCCACTTCTTTTGCACATTATCCTCTCTTTTCTATCACTGTACCCAGGTATTTGAACTCTCTCACCAATTCCAGTCTCTCTCCATTTACCGTAACATCGCACTGGGAGCCACCTTCTCTCTCAATAACCATCACTTTACTCTTTTCTACACTTACTCTCAAGGCACGATGCTCACAGACCTCAGCAAAATTCTGCACTAGCCTACCAAGTTCTTGTCCGGTACTTGCAAGCAGTACTGCATCATCAGCATTAAACAAATTTGAGATATTCCATCCATCACCATTCATTACCAACGCCATCCCTCTCTCCATTACTCGTGTTTTTAATTATCTCATCACCCCATCCATATATATATTGAAGAACCATGGGGATATCACACAACCCTGTCGCACGCCCACACCGATCGTGAACGATTCACTTAGATGTCCATTAACCCTTACACATGCTTCACTACCATCATAAAACCTCTTGACTGCACCTTGCAGCTTATCATCTACACCATACATGCGCAAAACTCTCCCCAATTCTTCTCTGTCCACTTTGTCTGATGCTTTTTCCAGACCCATGAATGCCATAAGCGGCTTATGGTCCTTCTTACAAGCCTTCTCTGTTATCTGTCTCACTGCAAATATTTCATCCACACATCCTTTGCCACTCCTAAAACCACACTGTTCATCACTTACTAAGGTTTCTGATATCTCTTACTTTCTTTATAATAATTCTTCCATATACCTTCCCTACCACACCCAATAAACTTATGCCACGATAATTCTTGCACTCACCGGGTACAGTCACAGCCTTTTTCCACTCTGCAGGCACAGTTTCACTTATCCATACCTTCTTACCTATCTCCAACAAGCACTTCATTCCACTGTCTCCACTGCACTTACTCATCTCTGCATACATCTCATCAACCCCAGCTCCTTTCCCATTTTTCAGCCACTTCACAGTACTCTTCACCCGTGCGAGTGTCACGTCTGCTGGTACTGCATTCTTTCTCTGCACACCCTGAAAACCAATCATGTTTACAGCCACTCTTTTCTCTCTATTCCCATTCATCAGGTTTTCAAAATATTTCTGGTCCTTTCTTCATCCCCCTGGGTTAATAATCTACCACCTCCATCCTTCACACCATCACATTTCCACTTTCACCTCTACATTTCTGCACCTTATTCCAGAATAACTTCCTATTTTCAGAGTAGATTGCATTCATATTTCTTCCTAAATCATTATTTACCTCCTTCTTTTTCCTCTTCACTAGTTTCTTTACGTGCTTCTTGCTCTCAGTATATTCACTTCTTATTTCAACTTAACCCCTGTCCGGTAACCACTTTAGCCACTTCTTCCTCTTTTCCCTCACCGCTCTCTTAACCTCCTCATCCCACCTTACCGTACCTTTCTTCTTTGTTGTTCCTCTTGCCACACCACACACTGCTTTAGCATTCCTAACTAAGCAATCCCTATATGCATTCCACAGGCTGTCCAGATCCATTTCATTCTAATTCAAAGATTCTAACTCCTCCTTCGCTTTGGTCCTGTAAATTTCGTCTGCCATTTCTTTGATCCTCAGCTTCGTAACTTTCAGTCTTTCTCTCTCACTGCTCCTCTCTCTCCTGATCCACCTCACTCCTCTCAGCTTGATCCTGCATACCACAGTCATATGATCTGACAGACCTCCATATCGTCCTCTCACGGCCCTCGTATCAGCAACTATTCCCATCATCGACCTCTCTATGAGCACGTAATCAATCAGGCTTCTTTCAACACGATCCCTGTTCCTTCTATACCATGTATATTTATGTGCATCTTTGTGTTTGAAATACGAGTTACAAATGCACAACCTCCTCTCGTGGCACATATCCTTTAGTTGCTTCCCATTATCGTTTTCTCCTGGTACTCCATAACAAACCATCACTGTATTTTATCATCAGGACCATTGCCTACTCTTCCATTCATATCCCCCATTATGATCTCTTTATAGCTCCTGCTTATTTCTCCCACTCCTTCACCCAGCTTATCCCAAAACCTGTCTTTCTCTCTCTCACTATTGTCCTCAAACGGTCTATATGCTACAGTCGCTGCCACATTCACCTTCTCAAACCTGAATTTGACATACATACATTTCAAGCTGACACATTTGTACTCTCTCATTCCACTTTGCCACACATCATTCATCAACAAAGCAACTCCTTCCTTGCAGCTTTCTCTCCCATTCATTCCTGTGCTTACACATTTCACACCCTCCCACTCCTTCACTTCACACCCTTTCATCTTCGTTTCACACACTGCCATCAATGCATATCTTGCACTCTTGAACACATTCACCACTTCCACCTTCATGCTCTCCTCATTCACACCTCTCACATTCCACATGGTCATGTGGTTCTGCCCATATGATTGTGGCCCTGGGTAGGTATTGGGACCTCTGAGGCTCTCTGAAATGACTGCCATGATTAAGTGATTTTGGATAAGCGAATCGGGGACACTTAACCCTGCCAGAATCCCCGGTTATATGGTTACCACCCAGCATGGTAAATGGTTTCTTGGATACAGGAAACCATTTGGCGTGTCACTCAGTGTAGAGATCATATGGCATCTCTACACTGAGTGAGTAGATGATGGGCACCCCCATCCACCACTATTTGCTGCAGTTTAACCTTCTTCTTAATTACATCAAGGGAAGTGACAATGTAAGCGCAGACCTTATGTCTCACCTGCTAACTGACGACTAACATGGGCAACTGTTGTACACTGGGTTCCATAAGACAGGCGTCCTCAGTGATTTATGCAATCCAAGGACTAGCTTGGTTTCCAGTTAATAGCATATCAGTAAGACCTGATGTCTTGGCTGTGGGTCCCACATGACACATTATGTCCAGAGCCTGTACATACATTTGTATAATAGGTTAAGGGGGAAGTTTGAGACCCCCGCAGAGGCAATTCGAGGCTGTGTCTGAATAACCTTGTGGTGCATCTCAAGAATACATGCTATCCAATTGAGTGTTCATACCCATGCTGGGTGTTAAAATGTGACCTGCCTGAGTTTGCATAGGGATTCTCAACTTACTGATATTAGTCATAAGTGTAGAATTATAAGGGTAAGTGTGCTTTTATGATGTTTGAGTGTGTAAGTAAAAATACGTCTGGACAGCACTTTGACTAGGTGCATATGCACAGAGCCCTGAGTTAACGGGCATTATTCTTACATTCAATCTGTGACGGGATGTGGGTCACTGTGGGCCCTGTTAGTTAACTGGCACCCATTGGGATCTTTTAAAGTACCAGGGGTCGATGCTGGAGCAAAGCATGGTCTCACAGATGAGAGAAGGAGCTGGTGCCTGATTGACTGCTGTCTTCTTCAAAAGCACCAGGCATGGCATTGGACCTCACTCTTTATATCCACACTGTGTCTATGCGTTAACCAGGGAACACCTTTTTTCTGGTTAATAGAGACATAGGTTTAAATAGTAGTCTACAGGCATCCTGAATGATTTGTGTTATCCAAGGACTATGTTTCCTGGTTAATAATCTACCCAGTAAGGAAATAATAGCGACCTCGAATGTACGAAGCTTTGGTTGTCAGTTGAATTTTCAGCTGAAGCATACTTTTCACTGTGTATGCATTGACTGCTAGGCAAATGGTTATTACAATTTAATACAAATTGTTTGTCACATTGACACTATTGATGCTCCACCTTGATTGATTTCACAGGTACAGTTGGTGGGTGTAGCAGTTTTGGTATGCAGATCAGCTGATATTCTCTGCCGCATTCTGCCGCCTCTTCTGCTCTGCCCTCGTTGCCTCCGTTTTCTATTAACTTGTATTATATCATTTTACACGTAGGTACAGTTTCACTACAACTGTCATACCTACACCATGTATCACAGACACCACGCTACACAAAATTAGTTGTTAATGTAAAGGTAGCAAGCTTTCACTCAGTTTGACCTGAGTACAGGATTTTTGACAGTCGTCGCGGAGTTTTTTCCCACTGCTATTAAATTTTTCTTTGAAGATTTTGAATTTGATGGGGCATAATGTTACAAATTTACTAGATTATATTATTATGATGGCAATTCGTGAAATTGTGTTATTATTTTGGGAACACTTGAACAATAGTGAAACACCACAGAATTTTTGCTCAGTCAGTTAACGATTTGCATGTGCACTCAGATTTGAAGCAGAGTTTTCAGAACATTCGTCACTGTATCATAAGTGACTTCTTATGCACGACATCAGTGCTTCACTAAGTGATATTTTTCTGTAATTATTGTTCCAACGCCTTGCCTCTCTAGTCATGCAGTTAAGCCACGCCGATTTCTCACGCCCCTGAACCTGGCATGGGAACATTAATCAATGTTGAACTGTCACGGGAGGAAGAGGTCGTGACCAGTGCAAAGAAACAGGGCCCCATCTCAGCGGCTACAGCCTCTAGCAGTTCTACGATTCCCGCATCTCCCCACCGAGTTGGTGATCGGCAGTAGTGGACGTCAACAGTGTGAACTGCAGCACATCGAGGAAGCAGCCGCCCAGTTTTTTTCACAGGAATGACCATTTTTCTCCACTGATCACTATTTTCATATCCTGCTTTCTAGGCTTAAGGTAACTGAGTAGTTGAGTGCGTGAGTGAGTGTATGTACTTTGCTTTTTTTATTATTTATTTAAATTCCCTTATAATGTAAATTTAATTGTTGTAATCAATAAATTTACAGTTCTTCTTTTTGAGCTCGATTAAGTGTAACAATCTTGCTTGATTTTATCACATTGTGCAAACTTTAGTTTGCCACTCCTAGTTTGCACAATTTAAATTATTTACGACTGGTAGTAAAACCAGTTCTTTCATATTAATTCTTAAATCCGTTGTGCTAACCAGATAGTTAGTACCAGCAAGAGTCTGTTCATTATTGTCATTATTAATTATCGATCGTGAGGGGAAAGGACACTTTCTCAGGGGCCAACAATACCAACAATTCAACATTCGTGAGTGATTAGTCTCCTCTGTGTACCGTTGGAAAAGTTCATGAAATTCACGTCTTTAGAGAATCGGCGAAGTAAGCCATCATAAAGTAAAAACTTATTACTTGATTTAATAAGTCGACTTTTTTGTGACAACCGACTATTTATTTGCTATTTATTCTTATTTCCACTCCCCCTCCTTGACATCTGGCGACCTCATTCCAGGATATTAACTCCTAATATTAAAGTTATTAATGAAATAATTAACTCACTCATAGCTAGTTATTAGTTCTCATTAAAGTTTATAGGCACTGTCTTACTGGCGGTTATTGATTCTGCTTTATTATTTTTATGTAAGAGTTCTCCCAGCCAGTTGCAATTTTTTATTTCTCATTCCTTACCAGTTTGACTAGATAAAACTGGTTACCAGCAGCATGTGCTTATATTCTTTATATTCGATTATTAGCATTTGACTGCGAGACAGCAGTCAGTAGTTCACTCAGTCTGAGCTAGCATCATGGCAACTAGTTTATACCTACAGGAAGCCAAGGATATGGGGCGTACCAATCCCCAAGAAATTATAGACTATATGCTCTTGCGGTACTCTCATGAACAGCAACATGAGAATGATGCCCGTGAAGAGCATACAATGCAACACGAACATGAGCGAAAACAGCCCGAGAAACGTGAGAGAGAATGTGAACACAAGTATGCCGATTGAGAGGCACTTGAGAAACATGAGCTTGAGGTGCTGAAACTCAAGCGACGCTCCTTGGCTTCGGCCACATCTGGTGCAGGTGACCCGAGCTCCATGAGAGCTCTCACAGCACATGTTCTGGCAACCCCGTGCCTCAAGCTTCCTTCATACAAGGAAGGAGAGCGAGTCGAGCCATTCATAGCTCGTTCCAAGGACCTGGAGCAGTTGTACCAGCTGGATGAGGCAGCTAAGCGGCTCCAATTTCTTAGCATGTTTGAGGGCTCTGCCCTAGATATTCTCCACAGAATTCGTGGAGACAATCTCACGTATGAAATGAAGCGCGCACTCACCAAAGTGTACGGTCTCATGATTGATGATGCCAGGAGTCAGTTCATGAGAGCGCGTCTCTAAGAAAAGGAAACTGCTGTCCAGTTCCCCGACTCTCTCACTACTTACTTAGATGAGTGGATAGAGAAAGACACGACCCCTCGCATGCGAGAAAGGGTAATTGACCTTATGCTGCATATGCAGCTAGAAAAGTCATGGTTTACTGAGCTTATAGCTCAGCTGAAGATGTTTCAGATAAAAGATGAGAGCCAGATGGTGGAAAAGGCTGACAAATTCTTCACTATGTACTGGTACCAAACTCGTAAGCAACGGTCCTGGAACAGGAAAGATACTGCCAAGTCTGGGAAGCTATATCAAAGTGAACCCCAGCATCAAGGCCGTTCTTAGAATAATGGCCACGGTCCAAACAAATCACAGAAGAAGGACCAAGGGCTGAATATGCAGAAACCCAAATGGAAGAGGTACAAGCAGTACCCCAATCAGCAACAGTATCCATGCAGCAGCAGAAGAAAGACAAACCATGTAACAATCAGTCAGGAAAATCAGCTTCAGTGTTTCGTTTTCAGGAGCCAAATGCTGCATTAATACCCCAATAGCTATATGGTGGTGCCGCCCCCACCACCACAGGTCTTTCTCCACAGTTCACTAGTCACCCTCACATGGTGAGCCCTTCTTCACAGGTGGTGAGTGCTGCAACCCCTCTGGCATCTAGTTTTTAGAGCACCACGTTTGCTGAATCGTTCATTCCCCAATCTCATCAGTGACTGACTGCTGCCTCCTCAGACCCTTCTACCGGCAACAGTGCATTTCTTGTTCAGCCAGGGTTTGTGCGAGATGTTTCTGTAAATGTTCTGAGAGACAATGGTTCCTCAGGATGCTCCGTCAGGCAGAATATAGTTCGGTCCAAGGAGTACACAGGTAGGCAAATCCAAGTTAGACTTCCTGATGAATCAGTGAGATTGTTCCCTGAGGCACGTATCCAAGGGTGGCATCTCCTTTCTTACACTGGCTTGACGGTTGTGGTTGTCATGCCAGATCCTTTGTTTGACCTTATTATAGGTAACATACCAGCCATCAAAAATTGTTGTGCCATAGATGTTGCTACTCTGACTTTGGGTGTTGTAGTAACATGAGTCATGGCCAAGGCTCAAAACCGTGTCACCCCGTTGACCATTGCAACACTGGAAGATCTGATTCGTTGTCAAGATATCCATGAACAACAGTCTGACCTGACACTTGTCACAGTGTGTAAGAGCTGCAGGGTAATGTAATCAAGTATTTGCAGGGAGGTCAAGCCAGGTTCCTTCATAAGTGACGATGGCTGTACCGTGAGTCACAAACATCCCAGGGTGAGGTTCAACTGCAGTTTGTAATTCCCACAAAGTATCACCAAGCAGTGTTCGAACTGGGTCATTGTTCAGCGATGAGAGATCACATGGTCCAAAAGAAAACCTTTGACCACATCCAAGGTGACTTTTTCTGGCCAGGAATGGGACAGGAAATAAATTGGATTGTGCATTCCTGTAATGTGTCAATGTTCCACTGACTGAGGGTGTGTCTGTCATGCACCACTGAAACCAATGCCTATAATTTCTGAACCGTTTGTGAAAGTAGCAGTTGACATTGTTGGGCCAATCACTCCCAGGACTAGTGATAGATCAAAAAATATCCTCACTCTCGTTGACTTCAGCACATGGTGCCCTGAAGCCATGGTACTTAAAAATATAGAGACTGTCACTGTTGCAGACACACTGATTGAGGTGTTCTCCTGCGCAGGTATCCCCAAGGAGGTCTTATGCGACCTGGGTTCACAGTTCACCTCTGCGATGATGAATGAAGCATTCAGGTTGTTGTCTATCCGAGGCTTGAGAATTATGCCCTACCATCCCATGTTTAATGGGCTGTGTGAGAGGTTTGATGGGACTCTCAAGATGATGCTAAAGTGCATGGCTGCCGAGCAGCCAAAAGAATGGCCACGGTTCATTGCCCCTCTTCTTTTTGCTTAAGAAGCCCCATGGCATTCCTTGAAGTTCTCACCTTTTGAACTGGTGTATGGAAGGTCAGTCCTTGGGCTGCTTCAAGTCCTTCATGAGTTATAGGACGATGAAGAACCCGACCCTGAAGTCAAGACCATCTACACCTACATCCTTGATTTAGCTGACTGCCTCCAGTTGACGTGCGAGTTAGCTATGGAAGAATTGATCAAGGCACACAAAGTTCAGAAAGCTTATTATGATAGGAAAGTAAAGCTTCAGTAGTTAACTTCAGGTGATAAACGTTTGATGTTACTCCCCACTGCCCAGAACAAGTTGTTGGGACAGTGGAAAGATCCATATGATGTAGTAGAGCGCATTTCAGACCTCAGCTACATAATTCATAAGGGGAATGGAACCAGGTTCCATATTAACAATGTTGAAGGCCTATCATGAGTCAAACCCTGAGGACAATGGCCTACAAGTAGTCAATGAGAGCGACCAGCCCCCTGAAGAAACCAGGGCAGCTGCGGTGATCCCAGCTGATGAGTATGATGATGAGACCTTAACCATTCAGACCCATCAGGAGGAGACTGTTGGGGATGTCTTACTTAAGACTGACTTAGAATTAAGAGACAGGAATATCATATGGTCACTGTTTTGTTGGTATGCTTTGACCAACCTAGACTCACAAAGGTTAAATGTCACAAAACTGAGTTGACCAGCGTTACTTCCGTAACGATTAAGCCATATCTTGGATTCCCATGCTACTACTCGATGCAGTAGATAAGAAAATTGCTGATGTGGAGACTGCAGGTATTATTGAAAATTCCTCATCTTCTTACTGTAGTCCAGTGGTAGTAGTCCACAAGAAGGATGGCAGAGTCAGGATTTGTGGTGACTATAAGAGGCTAAATGCAATCACCAACGTGGATGCTGAGCCAATATGTAACCATTTTGCCATTTTCTCCAAGCTGTCAGGGTAACAATATTGACAAAGCTCAATAAAGCGAAGGGATTCTTCCAGATTCCCCCTCATCCTGACTGTTGTCAGTTCATTGCCTTTGCTGCTCCTAGGGGGTTGTATAAGTATAAAGTCCTTCTATTTGGACTTACCAACTCCCCAGCAGAATTCAATGGAGCCTTGAGATAAGTGCTTCATGGTATCGTAGGAATAGAAATGTTCGTTAACGATGTCCTTGTTCATTCTGCCACGTTGGAGGAGCATCTCAGACTCTTGGAAATTGTCTTCAGTAGACTCCAGAGTTTCAACATGACTGTGAACCCTAGCAAGTGTAAAACTGCGCACAGTTAGGTGGAGTTCCTCTGACATATTGTTGGCAACATTTCTGCAGGTGTCAGGGCAATAAGATCAGGATAGTTAGGGAAGCCTCGAGACCCGTGACCAAGAAACAGGTTAGGGCATTCCTCAGTTTAGCCGGGTATTATAGAAGTTTTATCCCTAACTTTGCTTTCATTGCCCAGCCGTGGTACGAGACGCTTCGGAAACATGCTCCAAATACCACTGAATGGGAGAAGCACAAGAGAGATCTTTTGCCATCCTCAAGAATATGCTGTGTAAAGAGCCTGTCTTGCAGCCACATGATTCTAATAAGCTTTCCATACTGCACACCGATGTTTCACAAGATGGAGTAGGTGCCGTGCTAATGCAAGAATCAGAAGGTGGAATTTTCCCAGTGGCATACTGTATCACAGCTGAAAGCTAAAACCTGCCAAGAGGAATTACAGTACTGCTGAGAAGGAACTCTTGGCTGTGGTTGAAGGCGTTAAAAAGTACTATTATTTATATGGAGCACCATTCACTTTGGAAACCGATCATATGCCACTCACTAGTCTCAGCACAACTAAGACAGCTAATGCAAGACTGACACGGTGAACATTGTATTTCATCATCATCATCATCTGGACCTCGTTTCCCACCTTATGGCAGGGTGAAGAGCAGCAATGTCCAAACAGCCCAAATTTCCCCAATCCAATGGGACACACTTCCATTTATTCATCATTCAACCCCTCAGAATCCTGGCTCTATCGGATATGCCAAAAACATTAACCACGTTCTGTAGCTTCCCATAAATGTATCCGCTTGACTCATTTCGGACGCTGCCACAATAAAAAGGGATGTCAAATCTCTGATCATGCACTTCTTACAATATTCATCCAGCCAGCCCGATCTTTTCTCAGTTCCCTAGCCTCACCAACATCCAAACATCTCTTCCTCACTCACTCATCCACCATATTTCTCCCCCTTCTCCTTGGCCTACCTCGCCTCCTCCCTCCTTCAAATTCGCTCATATATACCTTTTTCACCACTCTATTGTTATCCATTCTCTCCACATGACAATACCATCTCAGTACACTCTCTTCGATTCTGGTGTCCAACTTCCTCACTCCACATCTTTCACGAATCACATTATTTCGTATCGTATCCATCCTCTGTATTCCACATACATTCCTCAGCAGTCCCATCTCCACTGCTCTTACTCTTGACTTTTCATTTTCATGCCACACCATAGTCTCACATCCATACGTTAAAGTTGGCACTAACACTCCTTCATGTAAGCCTCGTGCAGCTGCAACACTCAAGCCTTTGTTTCTTATCAAATCCTTCATTGCATCAGCTACTTTTCTTCCTTGGGTCACTCTACATTCCACTTCTTTTGCACATTATCCTCTCTTTTCTATCACTGTACCCAGGTATTTGAACTCTCTCACCAATTCCAGTCTCTCTCCATTTATCGTAACATCGCACTGGGAGCCACCTTGTCTCTCAATAACCATCACTTTACTCTTTTCTACAGTTACTCTCAAGGCACGATACTCACAGACCTCAGCAAAATTCTGCACTAGCCTGCCAAGTTCTTGTCCGATACTTGCAAGCAGTACTGCATCATCAGCATACAACAAATTTGAGATATTCCATCCATCACCATTCATTACCAACGCCATCCCTCTCTCCATTACTCGTGTTTTTACTTATCTCATCACCCCATCCATATATATATTGAACAACCATGGGGATATCACACAACCCTGTCGCACGCCCACACCGATCGTGAACGATTCACTTAGATGTCCATTAACCCTTACACATGCTTCACTACCATCATAAAAACTCTTGACTGCACCCTGCAGCTTATCATTTACACCGTACATACGCAAAACTCTCCACAATTCTTCTCTGTCCACTTTCTCTTATGCTTTTTCCAGACCCATGAATGCCATAAACGCCTTATGGTCCTTCTCACAAGCCTTCTCTGTTATCTGTCTCACTGCAAATATTTGATCCACACATCCTTTGCCACTCTTAAAGCCACACTGTTCATCACTCACAAAGGTTTCTGATATCTCTTACTTTCTTTATAATAATTCTTCCATATACCTTCCCTACCACACCCAATAAACTTATGCCACGATAATTCTTGCACTCACCTCGCTCACCTTTATTTTTGTACAGGGGTACAATCACAGCCTTTTTCCACTCTGCAGGCACAGTTTCACTCATCCATGCCTTCTTACATATCTCCAAGAAGCACTTCATTCCACTGTCTCCACTGCACTTACTCATCTCTGCATACACCTCATCAACCCCAGCTGCTTTCCCATTTTTCAGCCACTTCACAGTACTCTTCACCCGTGCGAGTGTCACGTCTCCTGGTACTGCATTTCTTCTCTGCACACCCTGAAAACCAATCATGTTTACAGCCACTCTTTTCTCTCTATTCCCATTCATCAGGTTTTCAAAATATTTCTGGTCCTTTCTTCATCCCCATGGGTTAATAATCTACCACTTACATCCTTCACACCATCACATTTCCACTTTCACCTCTACATTTCTGCACCTCTTTCCAGAATAACATCCTATTTTCAGAGTAGATTGCATTCATTTTTCTTCCTAGATCATCATTTACATCCTTCTTTTTCCTCTTCTCTAGTTTCTTTACGTGCTTCTTGCTCTCAGTATATTCACTTCTTATTTCAACTTAACCCCTGTCCGGTAACCACTTGAGCCACTTCTTCCTCTTTTCCCTCACCGCTCTCTTAACCTCCTCATCCCACCTTGCCGTACCTTTCTTCTTTGTTGTTACTCTTGCCACACCACACACTGCTTTAGCATTCCTAACTAAGCAATCCCTATATGCATTCCACAGGCTGTCCAGATCCATTTCATTCTATTTCACTGATTCTAACTCCTCCTTCGCTTTGGTCCTGTAAATTTCGTCTGCCATTTCTTTGATCCTCAGCTTCTTAACTTTCAGTCTTTCTCCCTGACTGCTCCTCTCTCTCCTGATCCACCTCACTCCTCTCAGCTTGATCCTGCTTACCACAGTCATATGATCCGACAGACCTCCATATCGTCCTCTCACGGCCCTCGTATCAGCAACCATTCCCATCATCGACCTCTCTATGAGCACGTAATCAATCAGGCTTCTTTCAACACGATCCCTGTTCCTTCTATACCATGTATATTTATGTGCATCTTTGTGTTTGAAATACGAGTTACAAATGCACAACCTCCTCTCGTGGCATATATCCTTTAGTTGCTTCCCATTATCGTTTTCTCCTGGTACTCCATAACAACCCATCACTGTATGTTATCCTCAGGACCATTGCCTACTCTTCCATTCATATCCCTCATTATGATCACTTTATAGCTCCTGCTTATTTCTCCCACTACTTTACCCAGCTTATCCCAAAATCTGACTTTCTATCTCTCTCACTCCTGTCCTCAAACGGTGTATATGCTGACACATTTGTAGTCTCTCATTCCACTTTGCCACACATCATTCATCAACAAAGCAACTCCTTCCTTGCAGCTTTCTCTCCCATTCATGCCCGAGCTTACACATTTCACACCCTCCCACTCCTTCACTTCACACCCTTTCATCTTCGTTTCACACACTGCCATCAATGCATATCTTGCACTCTTGAACACATTCAACATTTCCACCCTCTTGCTCTCCTCATTCACACCTCTCACATTCCACATGGCCATGTGGATCTGCCCATTTGGTTGTGGCCCTGGGTAGGTATTGGGACCTCTGAGGCTCTCTGAAATGACTGCCATGATTAAGTGATTTTGGATAAGGGAATCTGGGGGACACTTAACCCTGCCAGAATCCCCGGTTATATGGTTACCACCCAGCATGGTAAATGGTTTCTTGGATACAGGAAACCATTTGGCGTGTCACTCAGTGTAGAGATCATATGGCATCTCTACACTGAGTGAGTAGATGATGGGCACCCCCATCCACCACTATTTGCAGCAGTTTAACCTTCTTCTTAATTACATCAAGGGAAGTGACAATGTAGGCGCAGACCTGATGTCTCACCTGCTAACTGACGACTAACATGGGCAACTGTTGTACACTGGGTTCCATAAGACAGGCGTCCTCAGTGATTTATGCAATCCAAGGACTAGCTTGGTTTCCAGTTAATAGCATACCAGTAAGACCTGATGTCTTGCCCGTGGGTCCCACATGACACATTATGTCCAGAGCCTGTACATACATTTGTATAATAGGTTAAGGGGGAAGTTTGAGACCCCCGCAGAGGCAATCCGAGGCTGTGTCTGAATTACCTTGTGGTGCATCTCAAGAATACATGCTATCCAAACGAGTGTTCATACCCACGCTGGGTGTTAAAATGTGACCTGCCTGAGTTTGCATAGGGATTCTCAACTTACCGATATTGGTCATAAGTGCAGAATTATAACGGTAAGTGTGCTTTGGGGATGTTTGAGTGTGTAGGTACAAATACGACTGGACAGTACTTTGACTAGGTGCATATGCACAGAGCCCTGAGTGAACGGTCATCATTCTTACATTCAATCTGTGACGGGCTGTGGGTCACTGAGGGCCCTGTTAGTTAACTAGCACCCATTGGGATCTTTTAACGTACCAGGGGTCGATGCTGGAGCAAAGCATGGTCTCACAGATGAGAGAAGGAGCTGGTACCTGATTGACTGCTGTCTTCTTCAAAAGCACCAGGCATGGCTTTGGACCTCACCCCTTATATCCACACTGTGTCTATGCATTAACCAGGGAACACCTTGTTTTCCGGTTAATAGAGATATAGGTTTAACTAGTAGTCTACGGGCATCCTGAGTGATTTGTGTAATCCAAGGACTATGTTTCCTGGTTAATAATCTACCCAGTAAGGAAATAATGGCGACCTGGAATGTACGAAGCTTTGGTTGTCAGTTGAATTTTCAGCTGAAGCATACTTTTCACTGTGTATGCATTGACTGCTAGGCAAAGGGTTATTACAATTTAATACAAATTGTTTGTCACATTGACGCTATTGATGCTCCACCTTGATTGATTTCACAGGTACAGTTGGCCGGTGTAGCAGTTTTGCTATGCAGATCAGCTGATATTCTCTGCCGCATTCTGCCACCCCTTCTCCTCTGCCCTCGTCGTCTCCGTTTACTATTAACTTGTATTACATTATTTTACACGTAGGTACAGTTTCACTACAACTGTCATACCTACACCATGTATCACAGACACCACGCTACACAAAATTAGTTGTTAATGTAAAGGTAGCAAGCTTTCACTCAGTTTGACCTGAGTACAGGATTTTTCACTGTTGCCACGGAGTTTTTTCCCCCTACTATTAAATTTTTCTTTGAAGATTTTGATTTTGATGGGGCATAATGTTACAAATTTACTAGATCATATTATTATCATGGCAATTCGTGAAATTGTATTATTATTTTGGGAACGCTTGAACAATAGTGAAACCCCATAGAACTTTGCTCAGTCAGTTAACCACTTGCATGTGCACTCAGATTTGAAGCAGAGTTTTCAGAACATTCGTCACTGTATCATAAGTGACTTCTTATGCACGACATCAGTGCTTCACTAAGTGATATTTTTGTGTAATTATCATACCAACGCCTTGCCTCTCTAGTCATATAGTTAAGCCACGCCGATTTCTCACGCCCCTGTATCCGGCGTGGGAACATTAGTCAGTTAGTGTTGAACTGTCACGGGAGGAAGAGGTCGTGAGCAGTGCAGAGAAGCAGGGCCCCATCTCAGCGGCTACAGTCTCTAGAAGTTCTACGATTCCAGCATCTCCCCACCGAGTTGGTGATCGGCAGCAGTGGACGTCAGCATTGCGAAACTGCATTGCCTCAAGCAAGCCGCCCAGCCTGTTTCACAGCAACAACTGCATTTTTCTCCACTGATCAGTATTTTCATTCCTTGTTTTTCTTGGCTTAAGGTAATTGAGTAGTTGGGTGTGTGAATGAGTGTATATACTTTGCTTTGATGTTTTTAATTTACTTAAGTTCCCTTGTAACGTAAATTTATTTGCCATAATCAGTGAATTTACAGCTCTTCTTTTTGAGCTCGATTAAGTGTAACAGTCTTGTTTAATTTCATCACATTGTGCAAACTAAAGTTTGCACTCCTAGTTTGCACAAACTTCTTAAATGAATCACGACCGGTAGTTAAGCCATTTCTTTCATATTCTTAAATCCATTGTACCAATGAGGAGTTAGCACTAGCAAGAGTCTGTTCATTACTGTCAGTATTAATTATCGATTATGAGGGGAAAGGACACTTTCTCAGGGGCCAACAGTACCAACAATGCAGCATTCGTGAGTGATTAGTCTCCACTGTGTACTGTTGGGAAAGTTTATGAAATCCTCATCTTTAGAGAATTGGTGAAGTAAGGGAGATTAAAGTAAAAACTTATTACTTGATTTTATAAGTTAGTTCCTTTGTGGGAACCGACTATTTATTTGCATTTCATTTTTGTTTCCACTTCCTTCTTTGACACTTATGTGGAAGGGTAAACCAGTGGAAAGGTGGGGAAGACATCAGAATGTCTGGTTAGTGATGAGCAGTGTGTTTTCAAGACGTATTCTCCGCGATAAAGGAAGCTCACTAATACCTTTTCCTTTGTGATTTATTTCCTTACTAAGCCTTACTGCTGCCTTTTATGGTGTATTTTCTGTTAAACACCATCATGTATGGGAAAATAACACACAAACGATTATTATTGTGTTGTATGCAAAAATAAACTGGTAAAGAAAAAGTGCTGGGGAGAGGGGCGTCATTTCAATTTTCATTGGGGGGGGCATAGGCTATTTAGGAGGCTCCCCTACTCTCACCTCCCCACATGGGTGGGGTGGCGAGCGAGCATTTTGAAGCCACATGCAAAGCTATGGTCAGAGAATTAAAGCAGTAAACAAATACAGGTATATATGTTACAGTCAATATCTAAATCCAGACAATTTGTAAAGTGACTGAACTTTTCAGGCAATATGTGAATTGCCTGGTTCACCCAGTCAATTTAGAAATCACCTAAAAATTGCAGACAATTTACAAAGTGACTAAAATTCTGATAGATTTTCTTGGCATATTGACTAATATGGGTAATATATTGACATAGACAAACAAACAGTATTCTTGAGTAAAATTTTATTTTCTAAAACCTACGTGACGATAGAATGTGATAATAAAACCTGCGTAATAATATAATGTGATTATGAAAAAATAAAATAGGACAATAAATTAAGACATTAAATCAGTTTTTATCTTACGGGTCAGACTAGAGTGGCACCGACTATTGCACCTGTGACCTTCTTAATAACATTTACAGCGATTTGTTTGACATTGTTTCTTACTCACAGTACAATTGCACTTAGCATAACCTTGACCACCAAACCTAGATGACTGCTGTACTGCCTGACGAAATCCTATTTCCTTGTCTGCACTCACGTCACCAAGGCTATATAGTTGCTGGGTACAAATATCAAACTGACTTCTATTGTAGCGTCCCTTAAGTATTCCTTCTCTCACGGCTATTCGATACATGTCATTTTCATTAAGATCTAAGATAACACCTATAACATTTCGGGGATCATCTTTACCTCGATCAACCAACAGGATGGGAATTGTCACATTATCTCCGGGATTACCAGGGGCATGATCTAAACGACTACGTTTCACCATGCGTTCAGCTTGGGCTAACTGACCAGCAGCTGCTCTTGACCGTTGAAGTGCTATGTTTTCTTGGAGCACATGAAGTCTTCCTGTACGATTCTGGTCACAGGGTGAATTGTCTGGATAGGCAGAACCCTCGGATAAACCATCTGAATGAACAAAAAAGAATAAAAGTAATGGATTAATAGCTTTATAACAGAGATAAGTATTTAATTAATGGTGATAGACTTGACATGTGGTTATGAGCTTAATGAGATCAGTTATCTATCTATCTATCTATCTATTGCCAGACGCCTCAATCCCGTTTGGGGTGGCCACAAACAAATCGCCTCCAAGTCGCCCTGTCCCCCGCCATTTCACTCCCCTGCTCCCAACTCACACACCCCTCTCTCATATACCTCTCCACTCCATCTCTCCACCTCATCCTCGGCCTCCCCCTCCCTCTTTCCCCCTCCACCTCACTCACATACACTCTCTTTCGTCAGTCTTTGCCCCTCCATCCTCTCCACATGGCCAAACCACCTCAGTGTGTTCCTCATAACGCTTCCTATCACATCCACATCAACACCACAACGCTCCTTTATATCCTCATTCGTCAGCCTGTCTCTCCATGTGACTCCACAGGCTCCTCTTAAATAACTCATTTCCACGGCTCTCACTCTTGACTTGTGTCCTTTCAACAACGTCCAAGCTTCACTTCCGTACGTTAGAGTTGGTATCACAATACTGTCATGTAGTAACTTTTTCACTTCCATGCTCACTTCCTTGTTTCTTATCACTGCTTTCAAAGAACCAGCAACCTTTCTTCCCTGCTGTACCCTTTCAAGCACTTCACCCTCCAAACCTCCATCCTTACTCAGATCAGTTATCAGTTACATTTTTTTAACATTTTTTTTTTCTGTGTGTGAGCGTCACTACCTGGATGAGCGAAGTCCTCACGGTGAGTAGAACCCTCAGGTGAATCATCTGGATGAGTAGAGCCCTTCGATGAATCAACTGGATGAGTAGAGCACTCGGGTGAATCATCTGGATGAGCAGAGCACTCAGGTGAATCATCTGGATGAACAGAGCACTCAGGTGGATCATCTGGATGATCAGAGCACTCAAGTGAATCATCTGGATGAGCAGAGCACTCAGGTGGATCAACTGGACGAACAGAGCACTCAGGTGAATCATCTGGATGAGCAGAGTCCGAGGGGAAAGTGTAAGCTCCAAGTAAATCATCTTCAGTAACCATTGTCTTCAAAACTTCCTCTGGAAGTGCAGTTGAGCGTAGACCTACTCTGGCCTCAACACCGAAGAGTGCTTTGTATGGGGATTGTTTGATCCCAGAATGGTAACTGGTGTTCTTTTGAAACTGCACAAACTTGAGTCCCATGGGCCAGTCACTTGTATCATTATCACCTAACCATGAAACTAGCATGTCTTTTATATCACAGTTAAGGCGTTCAACTGATCCCTGACTCTGCGGATGCCTTGGTTTACCATGAACCATTAACAAATCTGGCCAAAGAAGTTTGAGTTCCGAAATGACTAATGCTGTAAATTCACTACCATTATCGCTTTGACGAATTTGAGGTGCTCCAAACATTAAAAATATGTCCATTAGTTGGAATGCAACCTCAGCGGCCCTTTTTGAAGTTAAGGGACGCAATATGCAATACTTTGTTAGGTGATCTTGATACACCATTATCCACTTATACTTTCCTTTGGCACAAGACTGCATGTCAACAAGATCCACCTGAGCTCGTGAGCCAAAGTCCTTTGACAAAATCGGTTTAACAGTAACACCCTTGGTCGTACATCTTTTCCGTTTCTTTTGACACTGAACACACAAAGATTAGAGCAGTTCTACAGTATCTCTAGTAACGTTTGCATAGCTTGACAAAGCTTTGACCATTTTGACTCTGCCGCCATGTCCCGTAGTAATGTGAGCACGTTTTATTGTGTCAAACATATCCTCAATGTGCACAAAATGAACAGGTTCTTGAGTTCTATCATTCCGTTTTTTGATCAACTTTTCAACGTCACCACACTGAAGAACTTCGTAACGTCCAAGGATGTAATACTGCCGATTTGATTTATTTTTTGCAGATGCTGCTACCCTGAGTTCCTCTATCAGATTGTACTACTCAATTTTAGTCAATAGTAATGACTTTGAATCCGATTTTTTCTTCAACATCACTTTCTCGTAAAAAAGTGCTTCCTCAGAACACGCCATATGTTCTACAAACGAGGTACACCTCACGGAAGGACACAAGAGTAAATGCCAGGGACAAGACCAACACACAACTGAACTGGCTAGCTACCCAGACGTCTGTACCGGTCACACACACACACACACACACACACACACACACACACACACACACACACACACACACACACACACACACACACACACTGATAAACTACCCAAACATCATCACACAAACTGCCAATAGGCAAACTGACCGATTACCCATACCAGGATTCAAACTCTAGTTTGACCTGTAAGAATAAAAACTGATTTAATGTCTTACTTTATTGTCATATTTTATTCTTTCATTGTTTTATTATCACATTATACTGTCACGTAGGTTTTATTATCACATTCTATCGTCACGTAGGTTTTAGAAAATAAAATTTTACTCGAGAATACTGTTTGTTTGTCTGTGTCAATATATTACCCCCATATCAGTCAATATGCCTAGAAAATCTATCAGAATTTTAGTCACTTTGTTAATTGTCTACAATTTTTAGCTGATTTCTAAATTGACTGGATGAACCAGGCAATTCACATATCGCCTGAAAAGTTCAGTCACTTTACAAATTGTCTGGATTTACATATTGACTAACATATATACTGCATATAATTATTTATTTAACCAATTACTTCCTGACACACACACTAATGGACATGCTAGCATTGGCAGTATTTCTATGTGAAGCTGAATATGTACGGTAATTAAAAGTGCATGGTAAAGTACATATCATTGCATTATATGCAAATGAACTTGGATAATAGACCAAATAGCATTTAAAATATTTGTATCGGTGAAAGCTTAAACTGAGTTCATTCTTATAGCCTAATAAAATGATAATGAATATAAATTTGAGAATTAAAAGTTGCAAACTTGTAACTGAATTAAAAATGAAAAGCTTTTAGCTTACTAGCCCCCCAAATACATTGAACCATATAATGTGAAAAAGTAAGTTCTGCACTAAGAGGCGGGAGAAAGAAAATGATGTTTTTTTAAATTTGGATGAGGCCCACGTAAGAATATTATATTAATTTCAGAATTCATTATATATAGGGGACTGAAAACTAAACTGCGCATATTCAGTGCACTGAAAAATGATTAAACTACTGCAACAGTGGATATCTCTGTGATCTCTGCTTAGCATATTTGAAGTGCCCTTTGTGGCCCACGTGCCATGGTGAATAAAGCCATATCTGCTACTTAAAGAAGCTTTATACTATACCAGTTCCAAGAGATTATTATAGTTACATGGAAAGATATCATACATTAATTTGAAAAAGTAACTGTGTTCATACGTACTTTACCAGCCCTTACAGAATGAACTCCCCAGGTGTCTGCTGTGTGATTGGCTGGCCGTTGGTGTGTGGCGCCTATCGTGTCCAGACCACGTTACCAAGATGTAAACAAAACGATCGAACTTTTAACTGACTTGGAAACACAAAATAAAATAGAACCATGCTTTCGTGTATAATTCTATGATAATTTTATTTTTTGTAAAGCATACATGTCACTTTAGTGTTTGTGACTTAGATTTTGTCATAAAGAGTTTGTAAAAAAAAAAAAATGCTTACATGGTTCTGATGCCACCCTGCCGTCCCGCTGCCGCCCCCTTTTTCCTAACGGTCCCTGGTACCTCACCGCCCCCCTGGATATTTGCACAGCCCACATTGGGAACCACTGATCTAAATGAACTCTTAAGACTCCTACCTACTGGTTCGTACTTCCTAAGATGAATAAAAGCTTTCAGTGATAGCAACAATACAATAAAAAACGCAACTCGATACTGAAGTTAACTGAACAGCGGGGTAGGTACATATTTACTTTGACATCCTTTAACATACCTAGTAAATTATTGTGATTATTACACACACACACACACACACACACACACACACACACACACACACACACAAAATATATTTCACTCAAAACATCTATCTATCTATAGCCCGACGCCCTAATCCCGCAAAGGGTGGCCGCACACAAAACGCCTTCAAGTCGCTCTGTCATCCACCATTTGACTGCCCTCCCACCAACTCCCCCCCCCTCCCTAATAGACCTCTCAACTTCATCCCTCCACCTCATCCTCGGTCTTCCCCTCCCTCTCCCTACCTCCACTTCACCTACATACACCCCCTTAGTCAGTCTTTCATTCTCCATTCTCTCCACATGTCCAAACCACCTCAGTGTATTTCTTCTAATTTTCTCAATCACATCGACATCCACCCCACAACATTCCTTCACTTCTTCATCCGTCAACCTGTCCCTCCATATCACTGCACATGCTCCTCTCAAGTAACTCATTTCCACTGCTCTCACTCTCGACTTGTTCCCCTCTAGCAAGGTCCATGCCTTGCTTCCATACACCAGGGTAGGGATCACAATACTATCATGCAGTGACTTCTTAACTTC
The DNA here is from genome assembly GCF_032717465.1 of Coenobita brevimanus. NCBI lineage: Eukaryota > Metazoa > Arthropoda > Malacostraca > Decapoda > Coenobitidae > Coenobita > Coenobita brevimanus. Next base: position 20,556,764 of record NC_136984.1, read on the forward strand.
CATACTCATCTCCCTATTTCTCATCACTGCTTTCAGTGAACCAACAACCTTCCTTCCCTGCTGTACCCTTTCATGCACTTCATCCCCCAAACTTCCATCCTTACTCACCACACTACTAAAGTACTTGAATGCACTCACATTCTCCATGTCCTCACCATCCAACCTCACTGTGCATTCTGTGACTTCGTTCCTCTCAAACACCATAACTTTAATCATGTTTACATTAACTTTCAGATTTCTCTTCCTACACATTGTCCCAAATTCATTCACCAAACCTTGCAACTCCCATTCATTTTTTATTCAACAATCCAGTATCATCAGCAAACAGCAACACCGGAATCTTCCACATCTCACCCTCATTCATTAAAGCCACTCCCACATCCACTGCCCTACATTGCACCTCCTTTACAACCCCATCCATGTATATATTAAACAGCCATGGAGACATTACACATCCCTGTTTCAGTCCCACATTTAGATCAAAGAACTCACTCAGCTCACCATCCACTCGCTCTGTGGCCCTAACTCCCTCGTACATACTCTTCACAGCACTCAACAATTTCCCCTCCACTCCATATAATCTTAATACCTTCGACATACCTTGCCTATCTATTCTGTCATAAGCCTTCTCCAAGTCCATGAAGGCAGCAAACACTTTCTTTCCCTTCTCTAGATACTCCTCCACTATACATCTTAGAACAAATATCTGATCTACACACCCATTTCCCTTCCTAAATCCCCCTTGTTCTTCTCCAACTAGCTCCTTTGTTACATGCCTAACTCTATCAGTGAGTATTCTACCACATATTTTTCCAGTCACACTAAGAAGGCAAATACCCTTATGGTTACCACATACTTCTCTCTCCCCTTTTCCTTTGTATAAAGGAACATTTATACCTGATTTCCAGTCCTCTGGAACACTTCCCTCTTCTCAAGCCAATCTACACAACTTCCATATCCACTCCACAACAATCTCGCCTCAAAACGTATTGAGGCTAAATAAAAATTATTCTTAGTTTCACGGTGTTAACCTTATATTTTTTTCATTAATTCTAGTTGATTTGGAGGCCCCCTCATAAGGCTTGGGGGGGGGAGCGCCCCTCGCTGCCCCCCCCCAAATGACGCCCCTGGCTGGGGAGCTTCCTTAATTGACAGCAATACCGGCTAAAGTGTGGTAGGAGATTTGTGGATCAAATATTTACAGTGAGAAAGTGGAGAACGTAGATGTGAAGGAATTTACGGTATTTCTGGCATTTATGGATCTGGATAAGGTTTATGACAAGGTGAATAGGGAAGGATTATGGAACGCTTTGTGTATGTATGGTGTGGACAGAGAACTGCTGAATGTTTCTCTTTTTTTTTTTTACATTAGTGTAGCATGGATTTTTAAGGGAGTGCTTAAATATCAACAACAGAGTGAGACGAGGGTGTATAATGTATCGAGAGAGAGAGAGAGAGAGAGAGAGAGAGAGAGAGAGAGAGAGTTATGCTGGTGTGTAGCAATATTTACTGCCATATTATTTCATTCATGTGTCACAATCTCACAATAACTTCCTCTCCCCAGCGCTAACTCAGTGCAGTAAACCAAGGACGTTGGAGTTTTGCCAGTCTCGGCTGGACAATTGCAGCCAGGTAACATATTTAACAAGCTTTATTTTGGCTTTATCTTAATTATTACACCTGTTAAATACTTGGCATCTTGGGATTATGTATAAACTTTCCCGGGTTGTTATGTGACACATTTTATACATTTACCTTCACTCAAACCGCACACATTCTCTCTCTCTCTCTCTTTCTCTCTCTCTCTCTCTCTGGAAATTTGCTATCATTCAGCCTGTGTCTGAGAAGGGTAACTGCTGTTGTATGTTCAGTGTTATTATTCACTCTGTTTTAATGTTTGTTTTTTGTATTTAACCCTTCCGTGGCCGTAGGTCCTGAATTTTACGTGTGTCCCTGGCCAACATCGGGGCCATTTTCTGAAGTTTCAAATTTTGATTTTTTTTTTCTTGCCCCATTTGTCAGTCTATCTCTCCATGTGACTCCACATGCTCCTCTCAAGTAACCCATTTCCATTGCTCTCACTCTTGACTTGTGTCCCTCCAACAAGGTCCAAGCTTCACTTCCATACGTTAGAGTTGGTATCACAATGCTGTCATGTAATAACTTTTTCACTTCCATGCTCACTTCCCTGTTTCTTATCACTGCCTTCAAGGAACCAGCAACCTTTCTTCCTTGTTGTACCCTTTCAAGCACTTCACCCCCCAAACTTCCATCCTTACTCATCACACTACCCAAGTACTTAAACGTACTCACATTTTCCATTTCCTCATCAACCAACCTCACTGTACATTCACTGACTTCACCTCTCTCAAAGACCATCACTTTACTCTTCCCTACATTCACCTTTAGATTCCGTTTCTTACACACTCTCCCAGACTCATCCACCGAGCCTTGGAGCTCCCCTTCATCTTCACTTAACAGCACAGTATCATCTGCAAACAACAGTACAGGGAGTTTCCAAACACTGGCCTTTCTTACTAGGGCCACTCCAACATCCACTGCCCTATCTTGTATCTCTTGTATAACCCCATCCATATATAGATTGAACAACCATGGAGACATGACACATCCTTGTTCAACCCAACCTTCAAATAGAAAAACTCACTCAGTTCACTATCTACACGCACTGCAGTCTTAGCGCCCTCATACATACTCTTCACAGCATTCAACAACTTCCCATCTACTCCATATATTCTTAATACTTTCCACAATCCTTATCTATACACCCTGTCATATGCTTTCTCCAAATTCATGAAGGCCGTATACAAGTACTTTCCCTTGTCTAGAAATTTTTCCACTAAAAATCTAAAAACGAATATCTGATCTACACAACCTCTTCCCTTCCTAAAGCCTCCCTGTTCTTCTCCAACTAATTCTCCTGTTATTTCCCTGTCAGTAAGTATCCTACCGTATACTTTTCTTATTACACTAAGAAGACAAATGACCCGGTGATTACCATACACTTCTTTTTTTTCCCTTTACCTTTGTACAATGGAATAATTATACCTAACTTCCAATCCTCCGGGACTCTACCTTCCTCCCAGGCCAATCTGCACATCTTCCACATCCATTTCACAACTATCGTATTGCTTTGTTATTTTCGCAATATATATTGCTGTCTGAGTGTCGTGAGTGGAAAAGTATGATATTTTCTGGCTGGGTAAGGAAAAAGGGTAAAGCTTTATGTCTGCCTACAATTCACACGGTCAGAATATGATAAACTCGGAGTATTGCATGGTAACTGTGTGCAGTATCATTCTCACGTCCCAAGCACTATTACTGTATATTGCTTTCGTGATCCTGCAATGATAGTGAGTAATTCAAATTCATAAACAGGAAAAAATTATGTGGATAACAATACAGGAATATACATTGATGCTGGCAAGGCTGGTAGGGTAGGGTGGAAGGGGCGAGGTGTTTGTTGGGACAACCTTCACACAGTCAAAATACGATAAAATCGGCATATCACACGGTTGCCTTGTGAGACAGCATATTCTATACCCTATATCCTGTTCACTTACATTACAAACAGAACCTGCAATGATTACCACTCTATCTAGGGCAAAAAGATTGTAATAAGCATTAAAGGAAATACATGGGGGCTGGCATCAGGGAAATAAATACAGAGCAGAATAATTACTCACTGACAGGAGTCAGTGCAGGCGAACTTTTTCCCATCCCTGCCCTCCTCTAGCAGGCCGAAAGTCAATAGAGATAAGTCATTGTCTGGGAAACACAGTCTTTGTACAAAAGTCACTTACAAAACATAATCTACTTTACACACTACCACTATCATACACTTCTATATCTCACTTCGTAACACTGCACTAAGTAATATACAGTATATACACTGCACTCGTCCACACAGTCAGTACTTTGCAATGGAATGATACTCGGGGACACAAGGGGAGCAATGAGGCACCTGGCACAAATAACACCGCCAGGTGGTCAACTTGCACTGCCGTGGCCGCCTTTCTGTGGTGGCGCAGATGTGGCAGCGCATCCATGCACTCCTGCTGCATCTAGTCAGACTTTGGCCTTCAGGTGGTGACAGTAACTTTTCCAGGCAGTGCTGTGCAGCCCAGTCTTTCGCAGTAAGCCTAGTGGGTGCATCCTCCACAGCACTTGTATGCTCCCGTGGTATTGACGACTCCGGACCATATTCCTGTAGGGAGTCATACACTAAGTCGTGTATGAACTTATGCAACGTGATCGTCTTTCCAGATTTCTGGCAATGGTAGTGATGCGCATTCAGCACGCACATGTCCACAAAGTGGAAAAAGAGTTTCTTATACCACTTGACAGAACGACAAATGTGCTCCGCTCTAGCAATCTGCATGTCACTATTATCAACCAAGTGCATGTTTCGATTGTAGTCCATGATTGCATTTGGCTTATGAATACGCTCGCCTGTCGCACTGTCTCGTTTCCCGGTGTCCACGAGAGCACCTGATGCACAGTTGATAGCATGTGCACATCATGCTTGTCTCGCCAACAGGGCAAGGAGATCCTTGATACACTGCAACACAGCTGTGTCCTGCATGTCACCAAACTTTGGCATGCCACAGCTGTTGCTCCATATGGTGCCACATGAACCAATCCCACGTGAAAGCAAGTGCATTGCCAATTCAGGAGAGGTGTACAAATTATCTGTGTAGAGGATGTGCCCTCTACCCACATAATTCTCCATCATTTGTTTCACTACTGTACCAGAAATCCCAAGACGATCATTATGTTGAATATTGGTCGTTGCACCTGTGTAAATAATCATGTCAAGGACAACACCAGTATCACAATCACATAGTACAAAGATCTTTATACCAAAACGATGCCATTTTGATGGGATGTACTGGCTGAACGAGATACAGCCACGGAACAACATCAGCGACTCGTCAATCATGAGCTTTAGGAAAGCCCCCCAAAAATGTTGGAATTTCCCTTTGAGGTTTTCCAAAACCGTCCTGATCTTACATATATTATCTGTTGGGTCTGAGATTGTGCTGTCACTGAAATGGAGGACCCTAAGGATGATCTGGTTCGTGTTCCATGCCATGTACTTTGTGAATACAGTACATCAATCCGTGTCAACACTTCAGTGGTCCAGTGGTTGACAAGTGCATGTTTTTTCCACTAAGGGCATCAACATCGACAGTGCCATAAACACATACATGGTGGGCCCCATCATGTCAGTCCAGTGTCGTGTCCTATAGGCCTCCTCACGTGCAAGGTCAGCTATCGTCTGTGGAAAGAATTGGTTCGTCTCGTCATAAATGTGTGTCTTGAGGTGCAGGTCAAAGAATGCAAGAAAATAGCTCATTATTAAGCTCATCACTGTCAGTCCAGTCGTGTCCCTGAGTCCGGAGTTTGTCTCGTCAAAGTTAGCCCTTAACCTCGGGGCATCACTTTCGTGAAGCTTGGGAGCAAGGGATCATACCGCGGGGCATCAGTTTTGTGATTCTGTGTTATTTTGAATTCGCCCAGGCTTTCAAGTGGTGGCTTGTATCATCTATCAGTACTGTCAATGTCCAACACTAGTCAGCACTCCTAATCTCATCTGTACTCCCATCCATTGTTGACAATTTAGCCATTTCTCCCCGTTCTTGACTCCCCTCCCTATCTCCTCTCCATTACCCTCTCCTCTCACCTGCCCGGCCGTGCTACACTTAGTAAATCTTCCCTGGAATTTTCCACTGATTTCATCCATTGAAATAAGCCCTATGCCCTATTCTTATACCAAATAATATATACAAAAAAGAAATAAGGTAATTGATAGTGCCACACACCTGGAATTGGCTAATTATCACCTGACAACACCTCACGTGCACTCGTTCGCTAATTCTCGCTGTTTATTTCCCCTTGAAATATGCTGCATAATCTATTCTCCTAATAAAAATATATATAAGAAAGGAAGGGAGAAGCCTAAGTGATATTTACATTCACCTGGAACTACCTATTTTATTATGTATTGTCTAGATTTCCTGCCAATCATATCATAGCATATATATTAGCAGCTGTCACCACGCTGACATTGGCAGCATTGCACTCCCCCTAGGCCACCACACTGTATTCAGTTTACTGTCGTCTTTCAAGGTGAAACCAAGTCGGATTCGCACCTGTCCAATTCCGCCACTTTTTAGCCCCATGCAAAGGGCCCTGTGACCTCTACCCCCTACTAAACCTTGTGTGGAAAGGGGTAAAGGGCTAAGTGACTGCTGTGGAACGTGAACTGGCTAATTTATCAATGAAAATGATGGACAGTGACTACGATCTTTCTGGTGAGTAAAACAGTGCAAGTGGAAATGTAAATAATGAGTAAATAATGTGTAAACAAGAAGTGAAAGCAATGAATGTAAATATAAGTGAACAGTGGAAAATAGTTTTATAAGTTACTGCAAGTGACAGTGCATAACACAGTGTAAATAAAATAGAAATGTAAATAATGTAAATAAATTAGAGACTGTAAATAGAAATGTAATTTTTTTTTTTTTATGTGTCTGACTCTGGGCAAAGGCTTCAGGGCCTATATCTTGGGGCCAGTAGCCTATCCCAAGGCCCAGTTGTCCTCCTATACCTCCACATGTCACCACTTCGGCGTTAACACCCACCATCCATATTGAATACATGCTAGGGCTGTCTCATACAGGACTGGTGTATTGGTATTAGCGGGGGTATTTTTACGACATGTCGGCGGGTCATCTGGTAGATCAGGAAAGTCTGCTTTTTATGAAATTCAAATCCTTAAACTGTCCCCTGCTCCAGCCAGGATTCGAACCTGGGTCCATCAGGACTGCAAAACGCCTCTCTACCGATTCAGTATATATACTAGGAGTAATGAAACTGAAAGTGTCACTCTAGCATGTATGAGTTATGAAAGTGGAAATGAAAGTGACAGATTCACTCTCAATGCTAGTATACAGGATGAGAAAGTGAATGCTACGTATTTTACTGAAAGAGAAATTGAATGCCTTCTGTGACAATAAACTACAATTACTGAAGGAAACTTATGGATAAAGACTGCAGATATATATATGGGTTATATAATAATAGAAATATAAAGTGTGAGTGTTTTTATGAATAATAAATGACAGAACACCAGCGGCTAACGAGTGCAAGTGGGAAGGTCATAAGCGCTCGTAATTTTGATTGCTTTCACAGTTTTTTTTTTTTTTTTGAGTATGGATTCCAAACTATTTAAGAATCATAGAATAGTGTTTCTAGTGATAATATCAGGCTGTGGTAATCATATTACAGGTTGTCGGGAAGTGTAAAGAGGAGACTTCGTTACCTAACTTCAGAGGTCTCCACAAGTCCTACGGTATTCGACGAAGGCTCAACAAACATCCCAGGAGAAAGCTGAAGGACTGTGCCATATGCATATTTAATATTAATATTTTAGGACTAATAACTTATTTTTGGCAAATATTTTTAGAGAGTTTGTCGGAGCGCGAATATGCCCGAGACACGCAAGTCAAGCAAAAACAACCCCGCGGTTTAGGGGTTAAACATCCTGGGTTGAAAAGCCATCATCTCTTTCCACCTGTAGGCGGCATGAGAAGGGGAGAGTTGCAATGTTCTCTGCGGCCTCCCAGTCTGTGAGGCAGTATTGCACACTATCCGTGCTTGCCGCTGCACAAACTTGACCTCTGGTTCCAAGGAGGTCCCCAGGGCATGGTGTGGTGGTGAGGGGGCGCAGGAGGTGCTGGGCAGTGGTGAGGGACACAGGAGGTTCTGGGTGGTGGTGAGGGGGCACAGGAGGTGCTGGGCAGTGGTGTGGGGGCACAAGAAATGATGCGAAGTGGTGATGGGGCACAAGAGGTGCTTGGCAGTGATGAGGTGGCACTAGAGGTGGTGCGCGGTGATGCAGTGGCGCCCTTGATGGTGGTGGGTGGTGAGGTGGCCGGGGAGGTGGTGGTGGGTGGAGAAGTAGCACAGGCGGTGGTGGGGGGCAGTGAAGTGGCCCATTAAGTGGTAAGAAATGGTGAGGTGGTGTCAGAGGTGGTGTGGGGTGGTGAGGTGGTGTGAGCTGCGTGCACCTGCATTCCAGCCTTCCCTTCCTCCCCTTCCTATCCCTCAGTGAAAAGCCGCTTCACCACCGTCCGTGTCCTTTTTGGTGGTGGTGGAGCTGTATGACGGGGTGGTGGTGGCTTCTCCTCACTCTCTGAGATGTTGCTGTCGTCCTCCTTGGTAGTAGGAGAGTGATACCACTCATCACCACTCTCGTCACTATTCCACACCACATTCTTCACCTCCAGGTCAGACCGAATTTGGTCCTCGTCGCTTTCCCTACCACGGGGAAACAGCTCTGCCCTGATATGCTGGTGAGTGGCCTACGGGGCCGGAGAGAGGCGGAACTCGGACTCATCACGAAGTGCGGGGTGTACTGACGTGTGGGATGTATGGGAGTGTAGGGCAGGTCAGTCTCAAGACAGAATGTTCGTTCACTTTCCAAAAATTTTCGGCGTTTTTTATAGGCTGCACACAAACGATGCCTGCCCGCGGCCATTTATCAGCTAAACGTCAATCGACACCGGTGGCCATGGAGGGGTTAATGTTTAATGCCTTCATTGCTTTTTAGGTTTTACTTTAGTCTTATCACTGTGTCTATTTCTAGTTTATTTTTGGTCATAGTCATTGAAATCTGGGAGCATTTAATTGTAGCTGCTGCACAGCCGGAAAAATTTCTTCCATTTATCCATCAATCAATCCTGTTCTAATCAACAAAACAGTCTCATCTTTCATGTTTCTAAAGCCTTTGAATCTGTCTTAAATATAATGATTCTGAAGCATCTTTCCATTCGTAAACTTTTCTCTGACCATCGATATGGACTCAGTCAGGGATGCACAACTGGCGATTTTTAACAAATGAATTTATTTGTTTATTTATTTACCTGCATTTGTTTCTGACTCTTGTTCATACTTTTTTTGGATTTTCTGTGTAGCATTTACTATTGCACTAGACATTTACAAGTACATACATAACATCTTTGTACTGAAGGGTTCAGTTGTACATAAGGCTGACTGCATATACTTTTTTCTTCACTACAGTTTTAAGATGCTGCACAGTAAAAGTCGAGTGAGTAATGAGAAAAGAATATCAAAGCCATGACGTTTATAATTAATGTTGTGAATGAGAGTTTGTAAAATATATTAAGTATGGATGAATATCGCCACACCCTCTCGGCAAACATACCATACAGTAGTAGTAGTAGCAGCAGCAGCAGCAGCAGCAGCAGTAGTAGTAGTAGTAGCTGCAGCACGAGGCTCAATGGAACCTGAAGCCAGGGACTGCAGGCTGAAGTTACCCTTGTCCTGCAAACCACCATCCTTCTTTTAGGGGATAGTTTGTGAGTTAAGGGAGGTTTGAATAGCCATGCAGTGGATGTACCTGGTCATATTGGTGCCACCAAGTGAAGGGGTTCCTCTCAAGCACCAACTTACCGTAAACTGAAAAGAATAATAGCATAGTGGTTTCGGTCTCTAATAAATCAGGTTGCATTTACTTTGCCTCAGTCAGATCTGGCTTGTTAGGTGGAATCTGAGTGAGTTAAATCTTTATGCTCTGGTGATTAGTAGAGTTACTCTACCTCCATGAATCTCCTTTCTGACCTTGTTATAAAATTTCCAAGTCCGTTTTCTATACTGCGAGGTATTCTTTCTCAAGTATTCCTGTCAGTTTTGGCTGGAGGGTTTCGTGGGCGGAGGAGAGCCTTCTTCTTTGCTATCCCTGTTTTATTCTAGTAGTTTAGTCACACTCTTGTAGGAGCTGCCTAACATGAGCCAACTGGCCTACTGCAGTTAACTTCTTATGATCTTATTTTCTCATGTATAGAACAAGAAGAGATATTCCGGCCAGACCCACCCTGCAAGACCTGTTGTAGGAGTAACCTAGTTGGGGTTATTTTTATTATTTTTTTATTTTTTACCCTGTGACCTCTAGTAGTACTGTAATACAATAAGGTTACTCAGTCTGATTATGAAAGGCGGATGGGATAGAAACTATCTTGTTAGTTCTGTGGATGGTATTCTCATGCGGTAAAGAAGCTTACTAACACCTCTTTCTTATTTTCTTTATATATCGCCATTTTGGTCCAGGGGGAGTAGGCTGTATTAGTGTGCGTCCAGACTGAGAACGGGCAGACGGTTGCGAGCAAGAGCGGGTTGAGTTAGGAGGTTTAAAACTATAGTAACTCATACATGTGGCCGACTTGCCAGCAGCTGCGAGCAGTTACTAGTGCAAGCCCGCATGGGTTCAAGCGGGAAGAGTTGACAGTGGACTTTTGTCGCTTGAACCCACGTGGGCGGGATGGATGAAGAGCAGCTAAATATTGAGGTTTCACTAACACCATGTGTATGGGAGACATACCATAAAATACAGTGACAGAGCATTTATTCCATAGAAGAGAATGAGGAGTGGAGGGGAAAAAAATGTGTGTCCACTCAGTTCGTTTTGATATATATACATAATTATGCTCATGTGGTGGTAGTCTTTTAATGGATGAATTTCAATTACAATGCAAATCAGAATTTAAAGTTATTGTGAGAGATTGTGAGATATTAGGCAGAAAATTGCATCAATAAATTAAAATGACTATTGTAAAGCTCTACTTATGGGTATTTAAACAATAGTTAGGTGCTTTTGCCAAGGTACTGAACCTTGATATGAACAGAAGTACTCTGCAAATTTCTTTCACACTTTTTTCCATTACCGCATAGTTTTTATCTGTTCAGCTGGAAAACCACACATTACCAGGATATTCTCTCACATCACCAACGGAACTAGCTGTTGCACCCTGTTCCTTCTTCAGTAATCATGTTGTACTGTAGGATGCATGCAGATTTGGTGATCGGTACTACTGCATTTTTATATTATATATTATTTTGGTTTTAAGCCAGGTATCCCCGAAGGGCTAAGGCGTTACCCCTGGGTAGAGGACTTTGGATTGGAGCGTGTAGCATTTTATGACCGGATGCCCTTCCTGATGTCTACCAGTGACCTTTGGGTGGATTCGATCCTCTGACCCTTCGGTCAGCACGGAGAGCTCTACCCCACTGAACCACTGCTGCACTTTATCAAAAAATTTTCTAGGTTTTATTAATTATTCTCACTCTTGTAATTCCAAAAACAAACTTATACCTTTTTGCTGGTTTAAGCCCTGTCTAGGGTAAGATGTGTTTTTCAGGAGGCTGTTTGTTCTCCATTATACTGTTTTCCAGCAGCTGTGACTTTCTTAGGAAAGCCACCTTTCTTCATCTTTTAGCGCCAGGGATCGTGCAGCCTGCACTTGTTGAGGGAGACCTGATGACGTTGCCATGGCAACATCTGCCTACTTGCCTTTAGTGCAGACATTCAAATGCTCCAGCCCCCACCCTCCCCTTTTTCCCTTGTCCCTGCCTGTGCGTTCACAGTCAAAACGCACCCTTATGGTCAAATACTTAAGATTATAACTATTTCCACAGATTCTGAGTACACTCCACGGTGAGATGGACGACCAGACCTTGAAAGCCGTGCCTGGTTATTTTTATGAATGTTATGAGCTCTTCAACACCTATTTTAATAAGGAAAACTGCCCCTCAGTACTGGTTGGTAAGTTAGTTCTCTCTGTCTGTCTGTCTGTCTGTCTTTTTGTTTGTCTGTCTGTCTGTCTATTTGTCTGTCTGTCTGTCTGTCTGTCTCTCTCTCTCTCTCTCTCTCTCTCTCTCTCTCTCTCAGCAGGAATAAAACCAGTAAAGTGCTTGAACACGTGACGAGCAAGCAAGCGTCGTTTTATCAGTTTCCCTTTGATATGAAATTATAGGCGGAATCGCCCGTAAATAATTGCTAAAGCTGATGCCAAGAAACAGTGTTATGACGGAAAATCTTTTAAAATATTATTTCTTAATTGAGGTGTTCACCGATTAGAGCCAAACACTTCACTGGAAAACTCGAGATCCCAAGGGGTTCCTTCACGTTAATGGGTGAGTTTTAGTCGACAACAACATTTACTGAATGACTGTATACCATGAAGAAAGAATTTTATCTCTACTTCACTTAGAGGTAAAATTATTAGCTTATTAGCGTGACGGTCAGGCCGGGCGAGGTGGGGCCGGGCCGCTCATTTCCAAGCTTAACCGAGAGTAAATATTGCTCGCTCGTTTCGCTAGCTCGCTCGTTTCGTTCACTAGGTCGTAAAAACAAAATCCATCATTGAGGAAAAATGGTTGGTTAATCCTTTTAGATTCTGATGACGCGTTTTTCGCATCATTGTTAATCCATCCTCAGAGTTTCCGATGACGAGTTTATGCATTATTTTAAGATACTTTTGTAAACTATTCACCATAAATCGCGTTTACGTGTCATGACAAAGAGACTTGGGCATGATGTCGCAGAATGCTTGATCTGTGCTCGGTGGGCAGTAGTTTTATAGTTATGCATGGTTTAAACCAGATTTATATGTCTTTATTATTATCCTTATTATTATTTTTTTTTTTTTGGCTCAACATTTTTCTGTGGCAAGGTATAAAGTTTTTGGTTTTCACCTAACTTCAACTCGTCATTTTGACTTTTTTTTTTTCCTTTTTTGAACTTGCTACGATAAAGTACACCTATTCAGCTTGAAAATAACACCTCAAGCAGCATCCTATCATAAAAATTGTATTTACACTGACTGATTGATGAAAAAGATTGCGAAGTGAATATGCGACTGAGACCCATAAGAAATTGTGTATCTTTTTCCTTTTGCGTTACCTCTTAATAAAGTGCAAAACTAACCACAATCTATGTATCATTGGAAAGGTAATTTATTGTAATTTTGCAAGGTTTCCACCAGATTTAAATATCTTTTTTTTTTTCTTTGGCCGATTATTTGTCAATGACAAGGCATAAAATTTTTGGCTTTTGCCTAACATCATCTAGTCATTTTGACTTTCTATTTTCTTTGTTCTCCTTTTTTTAACAAACAACAGTAAAGTACAACTAATCTTTAAAATGAAACCAAAGTCAACATTCTATCATGAACCGTTTATTTACACAGAGCGATAAAAAATATATATATATATATATATATATATATATTGCACCGCAAAGATGTGTGAGTGACTGACCTAGCACAGACATAATATGCCTCGTACGGTTAATACTAACGATCGCCATCTGCGCAAACTCTCATTTGGGGTTGTCCAAACATTGCACATCCATTTTTCGGCTGCCCCGGGGATGGTTCAGTCGGCGTTACCATGCAGTGTTTATGCAGTGCAGTTTTCTACTTCCCATTATGCCTTTTGTGATTTATATTACCGTTTCTTTTTTTACGTTCATGATTTGTGTCGCTGTTACCAATTTCACAGAGAAACTAAAGTCTGTTTCCCACACCAGGAGACAGAGCCGTCCCCACAACACACGAGGATTATGATACACATCTCTATCATTTTGTATATCCCAAGGACAAATATATATATATATATATATATATATATATATATATATATATATATATATATATATATATATATATATATATATATATATATATCCACAGGACAAAATATATATATATATATATATATATATATATATATATATATATATATATATATATATATATATATATATATATATATATATATATATATATACCCACAGGACAAAATACATATATATATATATATATATATATATATATATATATATATATATATATATATATATATATATATATATATATATATAAATTCTTTGTTAATTATTATTAGTATTATTATTATAATTATTATTATTTTCTATTGCTACTATTACTACTACTATTACTACTACTACTACTGCCACTGCTACAACTGCTATTACTACTACTACTACAACTACTACTACTTAATTCAAGATCACCTTCATCTGTTTGGAAATTATATTGTGAAGATCAGCGCCAGCCTTCATGATACAGTTCACCATCTGGAATTGAAATGTGAAGGTTAACATTAACCCTCATATTACAGTCCGTTGGCCCCAAGCACGCCAACGGCTGTGGTTACCAACCATCTACTAATACCGTACATTTATTACTTTTTTTTAAATTCATTAACATCGCAGTGTCAATATAGACATTAAGCTATTGGAGTCGCTGGTTTATGCGACTCTTGACCACAGTAACATTGTAATTCATACCCGCCAGAGAGACAGGCCTGAGAACTGATGATCTTGTGCCCCTGAGGCATAGCACTTTTTCAGTGTCTCAATAACACAGAGAGTAAGCCAGCATGCTCTCCAATACAAGTTTCTCTAATTGCCAACATCAAACTACATGCACAGTACACACTACATTTCCTTTTCAAAATTAAAAAGAAAATGGAGCAATCAAATCTGGCCTCGGAGTCCCCGGGGGCTTGGGGGGACCATAAATTCCCCCACCATCTGCCCTTCTCCCGGTGACGACTCAGAGAGATGCCTGGAACCAGTGTCTGACTCACTTCTTCTTCATTTCTGCAACATTCGAGGCCTTTCCTCTAACTTTCTCTCTGTCGAATATCACCACTCCTCCTCTAAACCTCACCTTCTCTTCCTGTCTGAGTCTCAGCTGTCTGAGGCAACTGACAGCAAACCCTTTTCTGTTTCCACCTACTTTTTCTATACTCATTTCAAAGCCAAAGGTGGCTGTTGTGTATATGTACGCAAGATTTATCTTGCTCTCGTGTTCCTGAGCTTGATTCTTCTGAATTCTCTACTCTCTGGCTTCGGCTTTCTTGTCATTCTCTGACTAAACATATCTGTGCTGTTTACTTATCTCCTAATTCTGCTGACTATGAAAAATTCTTCGACTATCTTACTTCTACAATGGAACACATTATATTCATTTCTCCTTTCTCTGAGATCTCCATTCTAGATTTCAATGTTCACCACCACCTTTGCCTCTCCTCTCCTTCACTGATCCACCTGGTAAACAAGCCTACATCTTTTCTATCCTTAATGACCCAGCCCAGCTTGTACAGCACCCTACTTGCATCCCTGACCACCTTGGAGAGGGCTCCAACATACTTGACCTCTTCCTTGCAACTAACTCTTGTACTTACACTGGTAATCTTTCCTGTCTGTTGGGCTCCTCCGATCACAACCTTGTTACCTTGACCTGACCTATTGCTCCGGTACGGCCTGCAGACCCTCCAAAGAAACGTCAACTGTGGCACTTTGGAGCTGCAGATTGGGAAGCCCTCAGGAAGTACTTTGGATTTCCCTGGAATGATTATTGTTTCCATGGCAAGGAGCCATCTGAGTGTGCAAAGCGCATTACAGAGGTTATTCTCTTGGGCATGGAAGCATACATTCCCTTCTCATATCCTTTGACTAATGCAAGAAAGCCTTGGTTTACGCTTGTTCTAATGCTGTCCACAACAAGGAGAGGGCCTATAAAAGGTACCAGAACCAATCCACCCCTGAATCACATCTTGCTTATGTTTCTGCCCGGAATCGTGCTAAGTCTGTTCTTCACTCTGCTAAAAGTAATTTCATCCATACTAAATGCTCTCAACTCTCCAACTCAAATTCTTCCCACTCCTTCTTGCACCTTGCCAAAAACCTTTCTAACAATTTTACCTCATCATCCTTCCCTCCTCTTTTCTATTCTGATGGCTCTGTAGCTATTTCTTCTACTGATAAAGCAGATCTTTTTGCTCAAATTTTCTCCTCCAGTTCCACCTTAGACGATTCCTGTGCTGTTCCTTCATCACTCCCCCCCTCTGACATCCCCATGGCTGATATTACAATTTCTTCAGCTGATGTATTTTCTGCTATCACTGGCTTTAATACTGACAAGGCATATGGGCCTGATGGAGTTCCTCCTGTTGTCCTCAAGAACTATGCTTCTGTGCTTACACCCTGCCTAGGTAAACCCTTTCACCTGTGTCTGTCAACTTGTACCCTTCCTTCTTGGTAGAAGTTGCTCTCATTCAGCCAGTCCCAAAGAAGGATGACCATTCCCAACCCTCCAACTATCGTCCATTTGCTTTAACATCCTGTGTCTCAAAAGTTTTTGAATCAATTCTTTACAGAAAATTTTTAAAGCATCCTTCCTATCACAACCTTCTTTCTGATCGTCAGTATGGGCTCCGTCAGGGACGCTCCACTGGCGATCTTCTCACCTACCTTTAAGTCTCCCGGTCATCCTCCTTTCGGGACTTTAGTGAAAGCTTTGCCATCGCACTTGACATCTCAAAGGTTTTCGATCAAGTCTGGTATAAATTTTTTATTTCCAAACTGCCTTCTTATGGTTTCTATCCTTCTGTCTGTGCCTTCATCTATAGCTTCCTTTCTGGTCGTTCTATAGCCGCTGTTGTAGACGGCCATCAATCTTCTCCTAGATCTATCAACAGTGGTGTTCCTTAGGGCTCTGTCCTATCACTGACTCTCTTTTATTCATCAATGACCTTCTAAGCTGTACATCTAACCCTATCCACTAGTACACTGATGATTCCACCCTTCACCTTTCCATTCGGTTCCCGCAACGTCCATCTCAGCAGTTACTTCAACAAACAAGGGATGAGGGTATGGCAAACCTAATGTCTGACTTGGCTCGTATCTTTGACTGGGGTAAAAATAATCTTGTTGTTTTTAATGCATCACCCATCAACCCGAAATAATCTTCCACAGGAGTACCCACTAATGTCTAATAATATCCAGCTCAACCCTGCATCATCCTTGAACATGCTTGGGGTTTCATTTACTCGGGACTTATCTTGGAAAGATCATATTACATCTGTAAAGTCTGCTTCCAGGAAATTAGGTGTGCTAAGCCGACTCTGTGCCTTCTTTACCCTTGCACAGTTGTTGACTTTATACACGGGTTTTACTCGCCCCTGTATAGTCTACAACTCTCATGTGTGGGGAGGCTCCCCACATGCAGCTCTTCTCACTAGGGTGAAGTCAAGGTTTTTCGTTTCATCAACTCTCCTTCTCTTACTGGCTCCCTTCAACCTCTGTCTCTTCTCCGCACTGTTGCATCTTTATCTCTTTTCTATCGCTACTTCAATGGTCACTGCTTCTCTGAACTGACTGCTTGCATCCCCCCACCTTTACGACGGGTGCGTAGCACCCGTCTAGCAACAGACTTTACTGATCTACCAGAAGACCCGCCGATATGTCGTAAAAATACCCTTGCTAATACCAATACACCAGTCCTGTATGAGACAGCCCAAGCATGGATTCAATATGGACTGTGGGTGTTAGCCCCAAAGTGGTGACATGTAGAGGTGTGCGGTACGTAGGAGGACTACTGGGCCTTGAAAGCAGGCTGTAAAGCCCATGCCCAGAGTCGGACACATAAAAAAAAAATCTCATCCCTTTTCTGTCGAACTCTCTAATGCAAAAGTTAACCGTTACTCCCAGTCCTTCATTATGCAACAGACCAACTCTGGTGCTGTCTCCCTCTGTCTGTATTTTCTACTTCGTATGATCTCCAGTCTTTCAAATGCGGTGTGTCCAGGCATCTTGAAATGAACGGATCTTGAATTTGGCTCTCTATTGTATTTTTTTTTTCTTGGAAGGAACGGTTTGTGGGCCCCTTGCCTTTGTTACTTCTTTCTTGCATAAAAAAAAGACCTCACGATGGAGAATGACAGTTCACATCTCATCTAGGCCATAACAGAACCCTGGGGTTGACGCTTCTCAGCAAGAACCTCTGCCAGTCTCATGTAGAATCTCATTGTCTCTGGACCCATTCCTCCTGATGTTGTGAACACAAGCGGAGTGAATCCACCGTTGTCCACATATTGGATGCTTTCTTGATAGTTTCTTTTTTTTTTTTTTCATTTCTTTTGTGTGCAACCACGAGAGACAGTTCACGATTACGTGCCATCATAGGATCAAATATCTTAATGTCGAAGAACTCCCTCTGCCCACGAATCCAGAAACTTCGAGCACTGACATCCACTCTTGCATCATTTGATGTATTTACTGTTCTGTGGGTAAAGTGCCAGCTGTATAGGGGTAGCAGAGTTGGCTCTATGGTGACATGATGGCATATTTCATGCAGCATTTAGACAGTGAAGTCGCGTACTTCATCGTGGTGAATGCAAAGAGAACCTCCCTTCTTACAAACCATTGCATGGGTTGCATAAAAAACAGTGCCACAGGCACAGTGTTGAGACAGGTTCTAAATTTGCCACCCATATCTCAAGGCTATGGCATCAATAAATTCTCGATTGTTGAAGTGGAAGCCTTTTGCCATTGTCAGCCAGTTCGATGTCCCAAACTCCTGTGCCATTTGAACTCTTCTGCGCTAGTCTGGTGTTAGATGTTCGGTTATGTGCTGCAGCTGGTCCTTTTGTCTTGCTTCTCTCTCTTTGCTTATCTGTGTCTTTATATATTTCTGCCTTTGGTGGTCGATCTTACTCGTCTCAACCTGGGTGCAGATCTTCTGTGACATGGAATCGATGAGCCTAAGTGAATTTCTGTGCTCGTAGCTTGCCATATTGCTACTACTGTTCCTATTACTCATCTCCACCAATGATAATAGGTGGAGATCTTTGTATACGACAGTATTTTCATTATTCTTATAATAATAATAATAATAATTATTATTATTATTATTATTATTATTATTATTATTATTCCTTCACTTCTCGTCTCGATTTTCATCATACTTTTGAGGATGCACTGCACCAAGACACTATTTTACTGAACTATTTTGTATGACCTTGACCTATTTTTCCAAGTCACAGGTCCACAAATGTCCAAAAATCACGATTTTTCAACTTCAGTTTACTCCAAAACTTCTCTAGATACATTAACAGAGAAGGAAGTCCCGTGATCAAATTATTTTCCAAATTTTTGTATGGAAAATTTTTTTTAAGTCGATCATGCGTAACATTACGATATTTCATTCACCCCACTTTTCGACATTTTTCAATTGGACTTCCATACAGGAAAAAGCAAAGCAAAAGTGAGGCACTTCTTGGTCCTACAAGTTTTGTCTAGCCCAGGACCAGATTTGTATACTTTTTGATGGCAGTTTGACGAACGTTTTTTTTTTTTTTTTTTTTTGTTATTACAAAAAACGTAAGTTGTGCCTGTCAAAAAAAATCCTCATTGCTGGACATCAGTAACTCTCTCTTTGACAGATATATACAGTATTGTAGTTACTATTAATCTCCACCTATTACCGTAGGTGAAGATCTTCGTTTCCGGTATTATTATTATTATTATTATTATTATTATTATTATTATTATTACTACTACTACTACTACTACTACTACTACTACCACCACTACTACTACTACTACTACCACCACTACTACTGCTACTACTACTACTAATACTACTGCTACTACTACTATTCCTACTGTTAACAACAACAACAACAGCAACTCCACATTCTGTTGAGTTCATATTGATATTGTAGATATTATTATTTTTTGGAAGATCTACAGGGCTGGCATTCCAAGACCGTTCAAGAGAAACCTGAAATTTTCACGAATGATGTGTCTTGTTTGACGCTTCTTTTGGCACAAAATTGTTCTCCTTACACTAGCGACGCGTAAACGCCTTTTGTTTTTTTTTTGTTTTTTTCAATTTCTGCCCTCACAGCGCAACAAAAACTACTGAATCTATTGCTCTGCAAGTGTTCCAGTATGTAGTCGTCAACATATACTAGTGCACCTGGGTACTGATAGAGGGATTCAGCAAATACTTTTTGAAATACTGAGGAAAATCAAATGGCCACCCCATGCCTGAAAGTGTTAAATCGGAAAGTAATTGGAAGAATTTTGACCAAACTAGGTGAAAATGTAGTGAGTCATGAGTGAACATCATTTTCATTGTATGAATGACCTTGTCTAAATTCGTAAAAATCTTTCAGTCATAACAAAAGCCTCTTAATATTAGGTCTTCAGTGATAATAAAAGTATTTTCATCTGGAATGTGGAGCTCAGTTAATATTGCTCCGGCAATTTCAGAGTTCCTGAGTTCTTGTTATAATAATAATAATAATAATAATAATATTTATTATTATTATTATTATTACTAAGAACTCCACATTCTGTAGAGTTCTTATTGATATTGTGGATATTTTTCTTTTTTCTTGGAGGGGGAGGAGGGGAAGATCTAGAAGGCTGGCACTCCAAGACCTTTCGAGATAGAGACGGCATTTTCAGGAGTGATGTATCTTGGTTGCAAGCTTCTTTTGGAACATTTTTTTTTTTTTTTAGCACAGCTCCGTTCCATCATCCTCTATGTTAGTTTTTCAACTCTTGCCCTTCTGTACAATAAGAACTATTGAATCGATTGCTTTGCAAACACTGCAGCATGTAGTTGTCAACACATACTAGTACACCTGGGTATTGATACTGAGATCCAACAAATATTTTTTGAGATATAAGGAGAACAAAAATAGCCTCCTTATGCCTGAAAGTGCTATATTGGAAAGTATTTGGCCGATTTTTACCAAACTCCGTGGAAATGTAGTGGGTCATGAGCGAACATGATCTGCACAGTAGAAATGACCTTGACTTTAATCTCAAGGTCACCTGTAAAGATCCGTAAAAAATTTTGAGCCATACCAGAACTCCGGTTTACAATGATAACAAAACTATTTGCATCTGGACTGTGGAGATGATTGAATATTGCTTCAACAGCTTTAGACTTTTAGTTATTATTATAATTATTATTATTAGCATTACAATAATAATAATAATAATTATTATTATTATTATTAATATTATTATTATTATTATTATGATTATGATTATTGTTATTATTATTATTATTATTATTATTATTATTATTATTATTACTCATTACTATTATTATTATTATTATTATTATTATTATTATTACTCACTATTATTATTATTATTATTATTACTCACTATTATTATTATTATTATTATTATTATTATTATTACTCACTATTATTATTATTATTATTATTAGTATTATTATTATTACTCACTATTATTATTATTATTATTATTATTATTATTATTATTATTATTGTTACATCCTCACCCCACACTGCCACAGGCTCCAATAGCTGTAGTACAGTATAGGAAGGACGTTGGCCAGTAAGTTGTTCTTCCTATGGTCAGCCTTTCGGTATATAGCACACAAGATTAGCTGAGGCGACAATAAACACTGGCTTCTTAAAGTTCACAGTCTTTATTTTCCAAATAATTCCACTTAATGCTTTCCAACTTCACTATTCTCACAAGCACTGGAGCTGTACATACTTTACTAACTGCAATTACACTTAATGTTTTACAACACTTCACTGTTTTCACAAATACCGAAAATATAGACTTCATTTCACTGCCACTGCACTACACACAAACTGAACTGAAAACTGACCAAACTTGCTCTAGTCTCTTCTCCATCCTTATATAAGCTTGCATTGTTCTAGAGACTTCTACATTTTTCCACAGTTCTGGCGTATTCCAGAGAGACGGCACAGTTACCAACTCAGAGACAACCGAAACATGCAAGAGTTTTCTTACATTACATAACACTGTAAATTATTTACCATACAAACTTAATTCCAATTACATAATTTAACAAACAATCACGTAAATAAAACATTTTTGAGAAGAAGAGGATAAAAAAAGATGCATAACTTATGACACAACTATGCTCACAAACAGCAGGCAAACTGGCAACTCTGACTCGTACCAAAACCTACGGTATGAAAAACGTCAAGAAACATCTCGGCTACCTAACTGGAAAATCTTGCTTCCTAACACTATCCCCTCCCTAGTTCTTTGTCGTCCCGACAAAACTACACAATATATACAAACATAATTAATCCTAATGGAACATCTAGCTATACACAAAATAATCCTTCAACTTATCAAGTCTTCTTCTGTGCCAGTTCCGATGACGTCCTTGTTCCTCCACACAGTCCACTCCTCCTGGAAGTCTCTGTCATCTTCGTGATTCATATCTTCTCTTGGAAAACTAAAATGCCCGCCGCCGGACCACCCACCCCGCCACCCCCCACCCCGCCACCCCCCACCCCGCCACCCCCCACCCCACCACCCCAGGAAGAGACAACTGTGGGGCTAATGACCCAGGGCAAGAGGGTCACCCACCCACCACTGACCTGTGCCCCTTTTCCCCGCAACTGCCCCGACACCAGGAGGTGAACCAGGATCGGAAACAACCTCGCAGGTGGGACAACCATCGACAGCAGTGGGGTGGGACTGAACAAGAGTCAGTCCCTAGTAACGTTTTAGCAACGGCCATAGTTACACCCTTCAAGGGCAGGAGGCCCTTCAGTGAGCCACGAGGTGTCCCTACCTCTGCCACGTCCAGGGCAAGAGGCCCTACAGTGTGCCACGAGGGAGCAATACCCTCCGCCACAACTAGGGCAGGAGGCCCTTCAGTGTGCCACGAGGCTCCAGCACTCTCCGCCACGTCTAGGGCAGGGAGCCCTTCAGTGAGCCACGAGGTGTCCGTGTCCTCCACCACGTCTAGGGCAAGAAGCCCTTTGGTGCGCCACGAGGGGCCAGTACCCTCTGCCACATCCCGGGCAGGAGGCCCTACAGTGTGCCACGAGGGAGCAATACCCTCTGCCACATCCAGGGCAGGAGGCCCTATAGTGCGCCACGAGGGGCCAGTACCCTCCGCCACATCCTGGGCAGGAGGCCCTACAGTGTGCCACGAGGGAGCAATACCCTCTGCCACACCCAGGGCAGGAGGCCCTACAGTGTGCCACAAGGAAGCAATACCTTCTGCCACATCCAGGGCAGGAGGCCCTACAGTGCGACACGAGGGGCCAGTACCCTCCACCACATCCAGGGCAGGAGGCCCTACAGTGCGCCACGAGGGGTCTATACCCTCCGCCACACCCCGGGCAAGAGGCCTTTTAGTGCGCCACGAGGTTCCAGTATCCTCCGCCACTCCAAGGGCAGGAGGCCCTAGTAGAAAGCGAAAAGTGGGTCCCAGGGTAAAGCAACCTGGAGCCATGGCTGTGACAGAGACAGGAGAGAGAGTCGCCTCTGTGCTTCCTTCCCTGTATATAGGAGAGGACACGGTCTCTGTGTGCACTCCATCTTCCTCATTCCCCTGTGGGAATAGCTTGACACCACCCGGGAGAGTTGCCCCGAAGGTGTCACCAGAGTGGAGGCAAAGTCTGAGACCGCACCTGCCTCCCACTCCTGAGAGATCTCTGTCTTCCTCAGGGACCAGCAGGAGACGAGGCCGCAGCCCAACCCTGACGGCGCGTCCCCTGGCAGACCACCGCAGCCCCAGGACCCTCAGGTGAGCCCAGCAGACTACAGGTGAGGGTAACTCTGACCCCCTAACCCCGCGGAGCCACCGACGCCAGACCCGCCTCCCCCAACTGTTTGGCCCCAGCCCCGAGGGCCACCTCTCAGGTCGAGGCCCCCAGACAGGTGAGTCTCCCTGCACCCCACCGATGAGACTCTGAGGTAAGGGTCTACCTTCAGGTCGAGGCCCCCCGACAGGAGGGCCTCCCTGCAACTCACCGATGGGCCGGACCCGGGCAGTGACTCCCCTGCGGGTAGTGTGTTGCCCGCCACAGGCAGAGTCCCCCTGAGGTCCTCCCCCTCGAACAGAGTGACAGAGTGAATTAACCCAGGAAACGGGTAAATCAGTGACGCCCCTTAGACCTAAGTAAACCTGAGAAAGAGGAACAGTGAACAGTGACTGAGTGACAGAGTGTGATCCATATGAAACCAGCGGCTAATGTTATTTAACCCAACAAACTCACATGTTCCTTAAAGGAAAATAATTCAGTAATAATAAGGAAAGTACTATCACCCTCCCAGAATAAAGGAACTTCCCGTAAGTGTGAATGACAATCAGGGTGCGCGGGAGAACCAAAACCTGTGAAGAGTGTTGCCGCAGCTAGTTAACTGAGTCGAGTGTCATGATCCGCACCCTGACTTCCTTATAGTAATATTCCTCCCCCAGACTCTTAATCTTGTGTATTCCCCTTGCTACTGTGAATATAGATATTTTGGGTTTAAATGAAAGACGGTCATCCACACTTATAGAACTAAAGCTATTGTTATATGTGTATCATATCGTGTGTTGAGTACAGTTGTATCTCGTGCCATCCCAACCTAACTCTGTGTCCCTGTATCCTATATCCTAAATATCACTCTGTATCATATTGTAACGGTTTTAGAATTAAGGCAATAGATGTGTTAAGGTATACTGCCTAGTTTTTATGTCCTGTTCCTTTGTTGGTGCTTTACTTCCGGTCCGGAAAGAGGACCCCGCTCAGTCGCTAGTGTTTTTAGGGCGAGGAGTCGACCTAAAAACACTCAGCATAACAAAAACTGTCACCATCCTCTTGCACTTCAGCTCCATGGTCCTCCTCAACATCCTCCGCTGCAGGAGAGCACGATTCCTTGGAGACGTCCCAGCTGTACTGTCCTAGCTGATGGTACTGCCACAGATGATTCATGTGTACCACCTTCGGGCGAGACTTCCCACCTCGCCACATCTGATACATCACATCTGATAGGTGGTCCAACACAGTGTAAGGCCTGTCCCACGGGCCCTGCAGCATTGGCGACTGTCCCTTCTTTTGCTGAGGATTGTATAACAAAACTTGGTCACCATCCTCAATGCTCACCTCACTTGCTTTGGCATCATACTTGCACTTCATCACAACTCCTGAAAACTTGAGGGCTCCTCACACTTGATAATGTACCTCAGGCAGCCTTTCCTGAATATGCTTTGCATAGCTGGAGGTGTCTGTAGGCAGCTCTTCACCAGGTGGTCTTCCCAATAATAAGTCAATGGGTAAACGTAACGCATGGCCTAACATCAGTTTTGCAGGGTTGTAGCCGGTAGACTCACGGGATGCAGACTGGTATGTCATCAACAAAGCAGATAATTTCTGGTCCCATTCGTTTTGTCCCTCTATGCAGTACCTGGCCAGATCTTGTCCCAGGGTCCAGTTGATTTCTCCACAATCCCATCTGACTGTGGCCTTAGGGGGGTCGTCTTGGTCTTCTTGATCCCAGTAACCTGCAGCACTCACGGAACACAGCAGACTCGAAGTTTCTACCCTGGTCTGAATGTAACTCTTGTGGAATCCCAAAACAACAGAGAAACTGGTCAACCAACATCTGAGCAACAGTTGCAGCCTCATGATCTGGTATGGCATAGGCTTCTGGCCACTTTGTGAAGTAGTCCATGGCCACACATATATACCCATTTCCTCTTTCAGTGAGTGGCAGAGGTCCAGCAATGCCACAACTCTTTCCATCGGTGCACCCAGTTGGTACAACTGAAGAGGGGCACAACCACATTTCTTGGGATCTTTCTTGGCACAACACACATCACAGGCCCAACACCACTCATCAACATCCTGACACATGCCAATGCAGTAGAACCTCTGTCGCAACTGGCTTAGTGTTTTCTTCTCTCACAGATCCCCACTAGTGATCTGGTTATGAGACTCATCCAAGATCTTAGACCTCATCTTCTTCAGAACCACCAATTGCGAATACTTGCCGAGGCCATCAGGTGTCTCCCACTGATGCTCCGGTGGTCCATTATTCAAACAAAGAAGGTCCCACTGACTCAAGTAGCTCTTGATCACAGGGCTTAACCTGGAAACTTCTTCCCAAGATGGTCGCACTGCACTCCGCTGCAGCCACTCTAGCACTGGTTGTAAATTTGCATCCTCCATCTGCATCCTCTTCGGGTCTTCTGTATTTGACGCTGGCCCTGTCACAACGGTATAGCAGCATTTCTTGCCAAGATTCTCATTCCTACTGCACTCCTTGCCATCTGTTCCTCCATCTTCTCGCACACTATTCATCAAGGTTCTCCTTCATTTCTTCAGAGGTGGGGCGTCTTTGGAAAAACTGGCTGGTTGTAGCCGCTCGTCACCAGCCTTCACTAATTTACCCTCATCCTTCTCAGTTGGACACTCATAGCTGAAGTGTCCCACCTCACCACATGTCCAACACCCGATTGTTGCAATCTGATATTTCCTTGCACTTTTCCGTTCTTGCTCCTTCTTCTATATGTAACAATCCACTTTCTTGTGTCCCGGCTTCCCACAGAATCAGCAACCTCCTCTGATCTTCTGTTCTCTCTTCCACTTCTTGCAATCCACTTTCCAATGTCCTGGCTTTTCACAGTACCAGCACCTTCCTTCAATAGTTTCCACTTCCCATACCTGCACCTTTCTTGTCTTGAATCCTGCACTATGACCTGTCTGAAAAGCGAATGTACTGGACTTGACATAGGACTCAAATTCTAGAGCCCCGGCTAGTGCTTCTTGCATGCTTCTTGGTTGTGTCTGCTTCACTTGCACTTTCAACTCTGCATTGTCAAGAGGATCGATGAACTGGTCCCTCAGAAGAATAGCCAACAGGTTAGGTGCAGCTCCAAGGTATGCCTTGTATGCCATACTCTCCAGGTCATGAGCAAGCTGCTGTAGGGATTGTCCTCGAGCCCATACATGGCCCCGGAACCTTGCTCTATAAACCTCAGTCTGGTACATGGTTCCATATCTGTGCTCCGGCACTTCTACTAGGGACTGATAACTGTTCTCCATCACTGACATCTGGCCCAGAATTTCCACTGTGGCATCCTTAAGGCTAGTAGCAAGCTGCACTGCCCTCTGCCTATCATCCCAACCATTCTGATCCGCAAGTAACTCAAACTGTGCACGGTAAGCTTCCCGAGATACTCTACCATCAAATTCCTGAGGTGTCTTTTCAATTGGACCCCCATTATAGCCATGCAATTCACTAGTTTGGGGCCTAAAAACTGGGACATCATAATTAAGGCCAGGACTTAAAACTTCTGCATTCTGATTATTCAACCCTATAATGCTACCTCTAGATGCATTGGCACCATCAAGATTCACCATACACTGTCCAATCCTTTATATGCTCCCTGTACACTAGGCTGAGCCTTAGCAGTGCAATATTTCTTTACAACCTCAGTTTTCTCACTAATTATCTTCACACGGTCCACTACATGCTTCAACTGGTTATCTACATGCTGTCTGCACTCCCTCACTATTCCTTCACTAATCTTCAGCTGGTTGTTCACACGCCGTTTGCACTCCGTCACTATTTCCTCACTAACTGAATTCAACTGGTCGTCTACATGCTGTTTGCATTCAGTCACATTATTGGTTACCTCATGCTTCTGCTGCCATAGCTCAGTGTATACCTCCTCCTTCAGTTGTTCCTGTTCTTCCTTCATTTCCTTCATGAACGCACCCAGTTGTCCTTGCATCCTCAGTTGTAATTCTCTCTGTTGCTCCTGTAATGCCTCTTGACACTGTTCATATTGTTCTTTTTGTTCTTCACGTTGTACTTTTAGTTGTTCACTCTGCTTGCAGTTGTTCTTTCAGTTCCTTCATTCTGTGTCGATAATTGTTCTTTGATTTGTTCCTGAGCTCTTTCTGTTCTTCACTTTTGGCCTGTTATTGTGCTTGGAGTTCTTTCTATCCTTCATTCTGTACCTGTAGTTGAGCAATTTGCCCTTGTAATTGTTCTTTGAGTTCTATTTCTGCGCCTGTAATAGCTTCGTAATTGTTGCCAGGGACATTTCGTCCCCCTGCCCACCTCGAGACCATGTCTGCACACCTCCTGCTTCTGTGTTGAAAGTTGGACTCACTACACCCCTAAATAATCTCACTCCTGACACCAGTGTTATATCCCCACCCTACACTGCCACAGGCTCCAACAGCCGTAGTACATTCCAGGATGGACGTTGCCCAGTGAGTTGGTCTTCCTATGATCAGCCTTTCGGTGTACAGCACACAAGATCAGCTGAGGCGAAAATTAGTTCACTGTCTTTATTTTCCAAATAATTCCACTTAATGCCTTCCAACTTCACTTCACTATTCTCACAAGCACTGGAACTGTACAGACTTTACTAACTGCAATTACACTTAATGCTTGGAAACACTTCACTATTTTCACGAGTACCTATGATATACTAACTTCAATGACAATTCACTGCCAACACTTCACTGTTTTCACAAGTACCGAAACTAAACCAACTTCACTGCACTACACTCAACCTGAACAGAAAACCGGCCTAACTTGCTCTAGTCTCCTCTCCATCCTTATATAAGCTTTCATTGGTCTAGAAAGTTTTATATTTTTCCACAGTTCTGGTGTATTCCAGAGAGAGAGAGAGAGCACTGTTACCAACTCGGAGACAACCAAAACATGGAAGAGTTTTCTTACATTAATAACACCGTAAATTCTTTACCATACAAACATAATTCAAATTACATAATTTAACAACCAATTACATGAATAGAACATTATTGAGAAAAAGAGCATAATAATTAATGCATAACTTACGAGACAGTTACGCTCACAAACAGCAGGCAAACTAACAACTCTGACTCGTGCCGAAACCTACGGTATGGGAAACGTCAAGAAACATCTCGGCTAGCTAATTGGCATATCTCACTTCTTAACATTATTATTATTATTATTATTATTGTTGTTATTATTATTATTATTATTATTATTATTATTATTATTATATTGTTCTTATTGTTGTTGTCATTGTTGTTGTTGTTGTTATTTAATGTTTTGTTATGAAGGGAGATTTGCCACTTAGGTAGTCTCGTACCTCCGAGACGTTTCTGGTACCGTAAGTTCCTGTACGAGTCATCAGAGTTGCCAGTTTGCCTGCTGTTTGAGAGCGTAGTTATTTCGTAAGTTGTACATTAACTTTTATGCTCTTTTTCTCAGTAATGTTTAATTTAAGTGATTGCTTGTTATAATATGTAGTTTAAGTTCGTATGGCTAATGATTTAGAGTGTTATGTAATGTAAGACAGCATTGGTATGTTTTGGGCTGTTTCCGAGTTGGCGACTGTTGCCCATCGAGAGTATACTCGTAGAATATAGAAGTTTCGAGAGTAATGCAAGCTTATATATGATGGGGTAGAGATCATTACATGTCTAGTTGGATTTAGGTCAGTTTGTGTGAAGTGCAGTCAGTTTTGATTCAGTGTAGTGCAGTGTCAGTGCCAGTGAAGGTTGTATATTTTTGGTACTTGTGAAAACAGTGGCAAACAGTAACGGGATATTGAAATTTTTATATCATTGGAACTTGAGAAGACAGTGAAGTGTATTAAGTGTAATTACTGTCAGTGAAGATAATTTTCAGTACTTGTGTAATAAGTGAAGTGTTGGCAAGCATTAAGTGTACTAACTGTGAAGTGTTGTTAAACATTAAGTGTAACTGCAATCAGTAAAGTGTGTAGAGCTCCAGTGCTTGTGAGAAAAGTGAAATTGAAAAGCATTAAGTGGAATTACTTGGAAAATAAAGACAGTGAACTTTAAGAAGCCAGTGTTTATCTTCGCTTCAGCTGATCTTGTATACTGTACACCTACAGTAAAGCTGACCATAGGAAGAACCACTCACTGGGCAATGTCTTTCCTATACTGGACTACTGCTGTTGGAGCCTGTGGCAGTGTGAGGACCGGGACGTAACACTGGTGTCAGGAGTGTGGGATTATAATTTCAGGGCTGCAGTGAGTCTAACTTTCGACATGGAAGGAAAAGGTGTGAAGACAAGTTCTCGAGCTGGGCAGGATGAGGAAATTTCCCTGGTGACAATCGTGAAGCTAATGCAGGCACAGAATGAAAAACTAGAGGCACAGAGTGAAGGACAGAAAAAACTCTAAGCACAATTACAAGCACAGAGTGAAGGAAAGGAAAAACTCCAAGCACAATTACAGGCCCAAAGTGAACAACAAAAAGAACAATTACAGGAACAAAAGCAAGAAATCAAAAAACATTTCCAGGCACTGAACGAATAACAGAAAGAAAGATATGAACAGCTTCAGGAGGCATTACAGGAGCAACAGAGGGAACTACAATTGAGGATGCAAGGACAGCTAGATGCTTTCATGCAGGAAGTGAAGGAAGAACAGGAACAATTGAAGGAGGAGGTATTCGCTGAGCTACGGCAGCAGAAGTCTGAGGTAAGCAATAATGTGACTGAGTGCAAACGGCATGTAGACAACTAGTTCAAGTCAGTTAGTGAGGAAATAGTGGCAGAGTGCAAACAGCATGTGGACAACCAGCTGAATAGTAGTGAGGGAATCGTGATAGAGTGCAGACAGCATGCAGATAACCAGTTGAAGCATGTAGTCAATCATGTGAAAATAATTAGGGAGAAAATTGAGGTTGTAGAGAAATATTGCACTGCTGAGCCTCAGGTTAGTGTACAGGTAGCATATGAAGGGAATGGACAGTGTATGGTGAATCTTGACGGATCCCAGGCATCTAAAGGTAGCATTACAGGGTTGAATAATCAGAGTGCAGAAATTTTAAGTCTATCTATCTATCTATTGCCAGATGCCTCAATCCCGTTTGGGGTGGCCACAAACAAATCGCCTCCAAGTCTCCCTGTCCCCTGCCATTTCACTGCCCTGCTCCCAACTCACACCCCCCTCTCTCATATACATCTCCACCCCATCCCTCCAACTCATCCTCGGCCTCCCCCTCCCTCTTCCCGCTTCCTCCTCACTCACATACACTCTCTTCGTCAGTCTCTCACCCTCCATCCTCTCCACATGGCCAAACCACCTCAGTGTGTTCCTCATAAAGCTTCCTATCACATCCACATCCACACCACAACGCTCCTTTACATCCTCATTCGTCAGCCTGTCTCCATGTGACTCCACAGGCTCCTCATAAATAACTCATTTCCACTGCTCTCACTCTTGACTTGTGTCTTTCCAACAACGTCCAAGCTTCATTTCCATACGTTAGAGTTGGTATCACAATACTATCATGTAGTAACTTTTTCACTTCCATGCTCACTTCCCTGTTTCTTATCACTGCTTTCAAGGAACCAGCAACCTTTCTTCCCTGCTGTACTCTTTCAAGCACTTCATCCTCCAAACTTCCATCCTTACTCATCACACTACCCAAGTACTTAAATGTACTCACATTATCCAATTCCTCACCATCCAACCTCGCTGTACATTCACTGACTTCACCTCTCTCAAAGACCATCACTTTGCTCTTCCCTACATTCACCTTTTGATTCCGTTTCTTACACACTCTCCCAAACTCATCCACCAAGCCTTGCAGCTCCCCTTTGTCTTCACTCAACAACACAGTATCATCTGCAATCAACAGTACAGGGAGTTTCCAAACACTATCCTCTCTCACCAGGGCCACACCAACATCCACCACCCTCCTTTGTACCTCTTTAATTACCCCATCCATGTACAGATTGAACAACCATGGAGACATGACACATCTCTGTTTCAACCCAATCTTCAAAGAGAAAAATTCACTTAGTTCACCATCCACACACACTGCAGCCTTAGCACCATCATACATACTCCTCAGAGCATTCAACAACTTTCCATCTACTCATTATATTCTTAATACTTTCCACAATCCTTGTTTATCCACCTTGTCATATGCTTTCTCCAAATCCATGAAAGCCGCATACAACTTCTTCCCTTTCTCTAGAAACTTTTCTACTAAAGATCTAAGAATGAATATCTGATCTACACAACCTCTTCCCTTCCTAAAGCCTCCCTGTTCTTCTCCAACTAATTCCTCTGTTCTTTCTCTAACTCTGTCAATAAGTATCCTACCATACACTTTTCCTATTATACTTAGAAGACAAATGCCCCTATGATTACCACACACTTCTTTTTCCCCTATTCCTTTGTACAAGGGAATAATTATACCTGACTTCCAATCCTCCAGGACTCTACCTTCCTCCCAGGCCAATCTGCACATCCTCCACATTCATTCTACTACTATCTCTTTTCCATGCTTCAGCATTTCACCACACACTCCATCAGTTTCTGGGGCTTTCCCCAATTTAACTTTCTTCATTGCTTCCACAACTTCTATCCTACTGATTTCTTCTTGTCTTCTCACCTCCCTCCTTCTCCCAGCCATTCCCCAACCACTTATACTCGCATTACTTCCATCCTCTATGTTCAACAATTCCTTAAAGTGTTCTCTCCATCTGCTCACTTTTTCTCCATTCTCCACTAGTAATCTACCATTTTTATCTTTCATTCCCCTGCTAACCTCACTTCCATCCTGTCTTACTCTCTTCACCTCTTTCCAGAACATTTTCTTACAGTCCCTCCACTTTACACTCAAATTCCTTCCAAATTCCTCATCCACGCTCTTCTTACTCTCTCTTACTAATCTTTTCACCTCTTTCTTACTTTCTACATATAACTCTCTCTTCTGCCTCTCAACTTCTTCCACGCCCCTATTTCTCATCCATTCATTGTATGCTTTCTTCTTTTATGCCACAGCCTGTCTCACCTCTTCATTCCACAATGCTGTTCCTTGCACCCCCCTCCGTCTTCTCTTCCTCCCACACACCACATCACATGCTGCACATATTTTTTCTGTAAATATCCTGCACACACCTTCCACGTCCCCCATATGCTCCAATTCATATTTGCCCAATCGTTCTTCCACTTCTCTCTTATTCTCTGTCTTTTTCTCATCCTCTTGTAACCTTTCCACTCTCCTTGCAACTACTCCTTCCTCTCGTCTTTCCCTTCTTCTATTCCTCCATCTTACTTGGATCCTAATTCTGGCCACCAACAAGTAGTGGTCAGAAAGTCCACTCCCCCAACCTCTATAAGCTCTTGCATCCATTACACATCTTCGCATCCTTTCATCCACACACACATAATCAATCATTGCCTTCCTTTCATTCATTTCACCACCCACCCTTCTCATCACTCAACATGTATACCTGTGGATCATTTTATGCCTGAAGAGGGTATTAGCTATCACCAACCCCCTCCTAGCACAAATGTCCACTAATGCACTCCCATTCTCATCTATCTCAGCAGGCACACCCTACTCACCAACTATTCCATCCACCTTCACATTCCCTACTTTACCATTGATATCACCGATCAAAAACAGTCTCTCATTCCTTCCAAACTTTTCCATGCACACTTCCACATTTGTCCAGAACTCTTCTCTCACTCTGCTAGCACAATCTTGCATTGGCGCATACACACACACAATCGCCCACATTTATATTCCAACTTTCAACTTTACCCACACAATCCTTGACCCAATTGATCCATACTATCTTATGCTCTTCTTCCATCTTTTACTCACAACTATACATACTCCTTCCTTTGCCCTCTCATTCTCACCTACTCCTGCACATATACCCCATCCATACTCCCATTCTCTCACACTTTCTCCTCTCCATTTTGTTTCAGTTATTCCACATACATCCACTTTCACACCCTCAAGCACCTCATCATTCGCTCCTCTTACATTCCATGTAGCCATTACCAAGTCCTTTGTCCGGTCCTGGGTCGTCATCGTTTGGTCAGTCCTTGTCCAAGGCTTCTTGTTGTTTTTTTAGTTAGTTGTTTTCCAGGGAGGGGCACTAACTCTCCGCCAACCCTTTTAGTCACCTTTTACGACAAGCAGGGGTACTGGGGGAGTATTCTTGAAAACCCCCCCTACCCCCAGGGGGTAGGGGGGTTCTGCCCTTAATTATGATGTCCCAGTTTTAAGGCCCCAGACTAGTGAAGTGCATGGCTATAATGGGGGTCCAATTAAAAAGAAACTTCAGGAATTTGATGGTAGAGTATCTTGGGAAGCTTACTGTGCACAATTTGAGTTACCTGTGGGTCAGAATGGTTGAGATGATAGGCAGAGGGCAGTGCAGCTTGCTACTAGCCTTAACCCGTCACATCCAGAGCTATTTTGCACCTCCGACACCCCCCAATCCCGAGGTATTTATAAAAAATTTTTTTTGGCTAAAACCTCCGCTTGGTGAGAAACATCGAAATTTCATACAGAAATCACTCACCTGAGGTTTAAAATACTCGATCCAGGTAGCAGTACCTCCTAACCTGACTGGGTTTTCTAACAGGCTGGCACCAAAGAAAACGAGTTCTGTGGGAGGGTAACTATTTCACACCACTCATAAATGGTATTGATTTATTTACTTGGTACGAATTTATATGTAGTGCGAGAGTATATTTGTTTTCAAACAGTAATATAGGCATTGTAAGCATTGTTTCACTCACTAACTCATCACCATACCTGACCTTCTTTTGCCACATTACCTGATCATCATTTCTGACTGTTTCTTCCTCTGATGCTATGTAAACTTTGTCCTCCACATTGTCATCGATTGGGGAATCACTCTGGCCCTGAATGTCACTGGTAACAGGTGAATTGCCGAGACAATTGCGTGCAGGGGGGGAGGTTATGCGGTGTAAGGCATTGTCCCTGCTTGGCATCTTGTAGAGGAATAGAGGAAAGTGTCCCGTGTATAAGTACGAAAAATCACGCGCAAAAATTGAAAATTGTGCAAATTAGGGACCTTGCAGTTGCACGACGTACCAGTACGTCGTTGGGACTGGCAAATGCAAAATGTTGCAACATACCCATACGTCGACGGGACGTCTCGGGTTAGGGGTGCCGCAATGGAAATTCTGGGCCAGATGTCAGTCATGGAGAGGAACAGTTATCAGTCCCTAGTAGAAGTGCTGGAGTGCAGATATGGAACCATGTACCAGATTGAGGTTTATAAAGCAAGATTTTGGAGCTGCGTACGGTCTCGAGGAGAATCCCTACAGCAGCTTGCTCATGACCTGGAGAGTATGGCATATAAGGCGTACCCTGGAGCAGCACTTAACCTGTTGGCAATTCTACTGAGGGACAGTTCATCGATGCTCTTGATAGTGCAGAGTTGAAAGTGCAAGTGAAGCAGACACAACCAAGAAGCATGCAAGAAGCACTAGCCAGGGCTCTAGAATTTGAGTCCTACATCAGGTCCAGTACATCCACCATTCAGGCTGGTCATAGTGCAGGAGTCAAGGCAAGAAAGGGGCAGGTATATGAAAAGGAAAAATTGAGGGAAGTTGCTGGTACCGTGAAAAGCCAGGACACAGAAAAGAGGACTGTTACAAGTGGATGAGGGAACAGGAGAAGACCAGAGGAGGCTGCTGGTACTGTGGGAGGTCAGACCACAAGAAGGAGGATTGTCACAAATGGAAGAAAGAGCAAGAACAGAGCAGTGTGAGGAAATCTTCAGCTGTAACAAGAGAATGTTGGACGTGTAGTGAGGTGGGACACTTTAGTTCAGAGTGTCTGAAGAAGAAAAATGACGATAAGAAGAAGGTTGCAGAAGACCAGAAAGAAGCGGGGAACTAGTGGAGTCTGGTGCGAAGGGGCAAGCACCAGCCAGCTCTTCCCAAGTAACCCCACCACCAAGAAAATGCAAGAGGACGGCAACTGATAGTGTGCGAAAAGACAGAAAGAAGTGTTCTCTGGTGATTGATTCAGCCTCAGAGCAGACTTTTGTGAGGCCTGACGTGTTACATCATCGGTATCTGCCTAAGTCATCAGAACAACTGTGTGGTGTAACTGGGCACTGTGCAGAACTGAGGGGACCCCTGGATGTCCAGATTGAAGTGGCAGGGCAAGAGGCTACTCTACCAGTCTACGTGGCTGACATGGAAGATCCTTGCCATCTGGGTCTGGACTACCTTATGTCCGTGGGATGTGAGCTGGACTTCTGCTCCATGAAGATGAAGGTTCGGGGAAGGTTGGTTCCTGTTACAGCAGTGAAACATACCAGTTCTGGTGGCGAGGTGAGAGCACTCCGTACTACAGTGATACCCCCAAAATCAGAACTGTTGCTTCAGTGTAAGGTGAGTGGCTCTTTTGACAGCTGTATCGGCATAGTGGAGCCTGATGTACAGTGCAAGACGAAGGCCGGGGTGATGGTGGGGAGAACGCTGGTGGAGGCAGGTGCAGATGAGGTGCCAGTTGTGTTGGCTAATTTCTCCCATGAGCCACGGAAGATCAACAAGGGAGAAATTGTGGGACTGAGCCAGACTGTGGGCCCTGAGTGGCATCAGAGGAAGGCCTGTAAAAGGAGCATAGTCAAGGAAGATGGGTACATGCCAGACCACTTACAAGACCTCTTCTCAAGGAGTTGTCAATGCCTGGTTGGTTCACAAGTGCTAAAGTTGAGGCAGCTGCTGACAGAATATGCTGATGTCTTATCCATGGGAGACCTAGACCTGGGGTGCACTGATCTGGTGGAGCATAGTATAGACACTGGGGATCACCGCCCGATTAAACAGTCAGCACGGAGGATGGCGCCAGCCCAACGGCAAGAAATGGAGGTGATGGAGAATCTCCATAGTCAAGGAGTAATAGAAAAGTCAAGTAGTCCTTGGGCATCAGCAGTGGTTCTTGTGAGAAAAAAGGATGGCTCAGTAAGGTGCTGTATTGACCATCGAGCCCTGAATGAAGTGAGTGTGAAGGATGCATACCCCTTGCCAAGAACTGATGACACCCTGGATGCTCTGTCAGGAGCAAAATGGTTCCCCACCCTAGACATGAAGGCAGGATACCACCAGGTCAAGGTTGCAGAGAAGGACAAAGAGAAGACAGCCTTTTCATATGGGTGGGGTTTATGGTAGTTTAAAGTGATGCCATTTGGCCTATGCAATGCCCCAGCTACTCTTTGAACGCCTCATGGACTGCATACTTGAAGGCCTGCACTGGCAGACGGCTTTGATCTATCTGGACGATGTAATTGTGTTTGGACAGACTTTCGACCAGGAACTGGAGAGGTTGACGGAGGTGTTGAACAGGATCCACACTGCGCACCTCAAGCTGAACCCCAAGAAATGCTACTTGTTTCAGAAGGAAGTAAAGTACCTGGGACAAATTGTAGGTGAAGGAGGCGTCTGTACTGACCCAGAGAAGGTGGCAGCTGTGGAAAAATGCCCAGTTCCAACTTGAGTGAGAGAGCTACGGAGTTTCCTGGGCTTGTGCACCTACTATCAGCGTTTTGTCAAAGACTTTGCAAAGATAGCTGCACCTCTTCACAAGTTGTTGAGAAGAAGGCAGAAATTTGAATGGACAGCAGAGACTCAGAAAGCCTTCGATGAACTCAAGCATGCATTGGCAAGCTCTCCAGTATTGCCATATCCAGACCAGAATCAGCCATTTATCTTGGACTGTGATGCTAGTGACCATGGTATTGGTGGAGTCCTGTCACAGAAGAAGGATGACAAGGAGTATGTTGTTGCATATTACAGCAAGAAGCTCAGCCCACAGGAGCGGAACTACTGTGTGACCCATAAGGAGCTCTTGGCAGTGATGAAGAGCCTTGATTTCCTCTATGCCTACCTGTATGCATCAAACTTCATCATCAGGACAGACCATGCGGCACTCAAGTGGTCACAGCTGGCACGCTGCCTCGGGAAGCTAGACCAGCAAAATTATGAGGTACAACAACGTCCTGGGCCGGTACATGGCAATGCTGACAGCCTGAGTCGTCCGCCTTGTGATCCAGAGTGCCGGCAGTGTAGTAAAAAGGAAGATCATGGAAAGAAATGCAACCGTACTGCAATGACAGGGCCAGCGTCCGATGAAGACCTGAAGAGGCTGCAGATGGAGGATGGAGAATTACAGCCAGTGCTAGAGTGGCTGCAGCAGAGTACAGTGTGACCATCTTGGGAAGAAGTTTACAAGAGCTACTGGAGTCAGTGGGACCGTCTACGTTTGAACAATGGGCTACTGGAGCATCAATGGGAGACACGCGATGGGCTCAGTAAGTATTGGCAACTGGTGGTTCCGAAGAAGATGATGTCCGAGATCTTGGATGAGCCCCATAACCAGATCATTAGTGGGCACCTGGGAGTGAAGAAAACTTTAAGCCGGCTGCAACAGAGGTTCTACTGGATTGGCATGCATTGGGATGTTGAAGAGTGGTGTGGGACCTGTGATGTGTGCTGTGCCAAGAAGGGATCCAAGAAATGTGGTTGTGCCCATTTCCAGCTGTACCAAGTGGGTGCACCGATGGAAAGAGTTGCAGTGGACATTGCTGGACCTTTGCCACTCACTGAGAGAGGAAACCAGTATTTATGTGTCGCCATAGACTACTTCACAAAGTGGCCAGAAGCCTAAGCCATACCAGATCATGAGGCTGCGACTGTTGCTCAGGTGTTGGTTGATCAGTTTTTCTGTCATTTTGGGATGCCACAAGAGCTACATTCAAACCAGGGTAGACTCTTCGAGTCTGCTGTGTTCCGTGAGTGCTGCAAGTTACTGGGGATCAAGAAGACCAGGACGACCCCACTAAGGCCACAGTCAGATGGAATGGTGGAGAAATTCAACTGGACCCTAGGACAAGAACTGGCCAAGTACTGCATTGATGCACAAACAGAGTGGGACCAGAAATTACCTCCGTTGCTGATCGCATGTCGGTCTGCCCATGAGTCGACTGGCTACACTCCTGCAAAACTGATGTTGGGCCACGAGTTACGTTTGCCTGTCAACTTGTTAATGGGAAGACCACCTGGTGAAGAGCTACCTACAAACACCACCAGCTATGCGAAGCACCTTCAGGAAAAGCTGGCTGAGGTACATCATCAAGTGTGAGGAGCCCTGAAGTTTTCAGGAAAAGTGATGAAGTGCAAATATGATGCCAAGGCAAGTGAAGTGAGCTTCAAGGATGGTGACCAAGTCTGGTTATACAATCCTCAGTGTAAGAAGGGACAGTCATCGAAGCTGCAAAGCCCATGGGATGGGCCTTACTCTGTGTTGGACTGCCTATCAGACGTAATGTATCGGATTCGTGGAGGCAGGATGTCTCGCCCGAAGGTGGTGCACGTGAATCGTCTGTGGCAGTACCATGGGCCAGGACAGTTCAGCTGGGATGTCTCTGAGGAGTTGTGCTCACCCGCAGCCGAGGATGTAAAGGAGGACCAAGGAGCTGAAGTGCAAGAGGATGGTGACAGTTCCCCAAGCGAAGAAGTGAATAAAATAGAGGACCAAGACCTTCCAGGAAGCGGCGTAGAAGAATACCTGACAAGTTGAAGGATTATTTTGTGTATAGTTAGATGTTTCATTGGGATTGGGGTTAGTGTTTGTGTGTGTCGTATAATTTTGTCTGGACAACAAGAACTAGGGAGGGGGTAGTGTTATGAAGCGAGATTTGCCAGTTAGGTAGTCTCGTACCTTCGAGACGTTTCTGGTACCATAAGTTCCTGTACGAGTCATCAGAGTTGCCAGTTTGCCTGCTGTTTGAGAGCGTAGTTATTTCGTAAGTTGTACATTAACTTTTATGCTCTTTTTCTCAGTAATGTTTTATTTGAGTGATTGCTTGTTATAATATGTAGTTTAAGTTCGTATGGCTAATGATTTAGAGTGTTATGTAATGTAAGACAGCATTGGCATGTTTTGGGCTGTTTCCGAGTTGGCGACTGTTGCCCATCGAGAGTATACTCGTAGAATATAGAAGTTTCGAGAGTAATGCAAGCTTATATATGATGGGGTAGAGATCATTACATGTCTAGTTGGGTTTAGGTCAGTTTGTGTGAAGTGCAGTCAGTTTTGATTCAGTGTAGTGCAGTGTCAGTGCCAGTGAAGGTTGTATATTTTTGGTACTTGTGAAAACAGTGGCAAACAGTAACGGGATATTGAAGTTTGTATATCACTGGAAATTGAGAAGACAGTGAAGTGTATTAAATGTAATTACTGTCAGAGAAGATTATTTTCAGTACTTGTGTAATAAGTGAAGTGTTGGCAAGCACTAAGTGTACGAAGTGTGAAGTGTTGTTAAACATTAAGTGTAACTGCAGTCAGTATAGTGTGTATAGCTCCAGTGTTTGTGACAAAAGTGAAATTAAAAATCATTAAGTGGAATTATTTTGGAAAATAAAACTTTAAGAAGCCAGTGTTTATTTTTGCCTCATCTGATCTTGTATACTGTACACCTAGGGCAGACCATAGGAAGAACAACTCACTGGGCATCATCCTTCCTATACTGGACTACTGCTGTTGGAGCCTGTGGCAGTGTAGGGACCGGGACGTAACAGTTTTTTTAAGTATTATGTCACTTTCGTCTCCGATTTTCATCATATTGTTGAGTAGGTATAGCATATTGACCCTATTACCCCTACCCAGTTTCAGTGACCCGGACTTCCCTTCCAAGGTAAGAGGTCCAAAAATGTACAAAAATCTAAAAAGAATCA
The DNA here is from genome assembly GCF_032717465.1 of Coenobita brevimanus. Taxonomy (NCBI): domain Eukaryota; kingdom Metazoa; phylum Arthropoda; class Malacostraca; order Decapoda; family Coenobitidae; genus Coenobita; species Coenobita brevimanus. The sequence continues at coordinate 20,596,787 of NC_136984.1, forward strand.
ACCTCCGTTTACTCTAAAACAATTAAATTTGCATGAACACGAAAGGAAATCCCTTGATAGAATTACTTTCCAAACAGTTGTATGAGAGAAATTTGAAGGTCATTCATGCATGACATGACAATAATTCGGACACCCTACCTTTTAACCCCTACGGTACGCAATTCTCCAGCCTCGACTGTCCCCCAGGACACAAAAACAGGCCAATTTTTCGACTTCCTCAAAGGTTAAAAGTTTTATGCCCGATTTATAGAGCTTGAATTTACACACCTGAAACTGCAAACCCCACCCTCCTAGACCCAATAGTTACCGAGCTATGGTCTGTCAAAGTTTATAATAGTTACCCGTCGTGGCCCCGTCGAAAAAGAAAATATGCCGCTCGCACCTGTGTTCTTCGCAACAATACGTACAAAAATCACCAAAATCAAATTGTTTTTGGTGTATATAGATTTTATAAACCATTGTAATGTGCTTAGAAAAAAATAAAATAGTAACAAACCCCCTAAATAAATATGATAAATAAAAATTATCCTCCCCTCTTCTCTCCTCATACCTCCAATCCCTTCCTTCCCCTTCTCTTCCCTTCCCTTCCCTTCCCCTCGCCTAACCTCTCCTCCCCTTTCCTCTTCCCCCTTCCCTCCCTGCCGAGCTGTCAAATCTAGCAAGGGAAATAGGTCATGAACCCCCCAATAAAAATATGACAAATAGTAAAAATTATCCTCCCCTTCTCTCCCCTCTTCAAACCTCCAGTCCCCTCCATCCCCTTCCCTTCTCTCCCTTTTTCTCTCCTCTCCTTCCCTCCCCTCCCCTCGCCCAACCTCCCCTCCCCCCTCCCCTACCCTCCGAGCTGTCAAATCTAGTTTTTGTTTCGTTTTGTTCCGTTTTGAAGGCTCCAACATGCTTCCATGCGTCGGCATAAAATAAAATGTCTTTTTCAAGTGGGTTTCGACTAAAGACAGCTAAAGTAACTGTGGTGTGGATATCTGTATGCAGACACCAATAAATTACAAGTAATGATTAAAAAATACGTGCCATAAACCGTAAAAAATACGCAAAACATTCGAGGCCGGGGAGGTGCTAGGGGGTGCAGGTAGGGGGTGGAGGGTAGGGGGAGCTGGTAAGGCCAGGAGGGGGTGGATGGGGATCGAGGGATGGGAGGAGACCACCACAAGACACAAAGGAAGGGCCAAAGTGGAGTACAGGGACATGGAGGAAGGGTAGGGGGGAAATACCCTCCCCCCAGTTGACTGGGGAGGGGGACGTGGGGGGGGATCCACATGGGAGGGGGGGATGCATGAGGAGGAGGTGGGAAGGGTTGTTGTGGTGGTAAGAACGGTGGGAGGTAGGGTAGTAACAAGGTAGTGGAGTAGAAGGACGTGGTGAGAGGGAGGTGGGGGGTACACCCCCCACCACCTGGTTATGGGCCTGGGTCCCCCCTCCGGTGTGTCCAACACCTAGTTCTGATTGGTTAGAAGCCATCTACGTCACAGCAGGGGTGGAGCCAGCTGCCGCCAGTTATTTGTGGATGTTGTACGATCGGTGTTGCTCGTCCTCTTAAGAAATTGCGCAAAAAGCCTGATCGATGAGATTAGCACTTAAGGGGTTAAAAGTTTTCAATTTCTCTCCCAAACACGAAAAAAAAAAACATATATATATATATATATATATATATATATATATATATATATATATATATATATATATATATATGAGACACTCCTTGACACAAGAAGTTTTGTCTAGTTCTGGACATAAATATGTAAACAGTTTGGTGGCAGTTTGACCATCATTTTTCAAGCTATTACAAAAAACATAAATTCAGCAATATACTCATAGGTGATCAGTAGCTGTCTCTGGCAATTAAAGTCTTCTTGTTGATCTATAATCACGATTTTTCAACCTCAGTTTCTAAAATGCAGCATAGTGCCCCCTGGAACACCCAGCCACCCCCACAGCCACCCCCACAAGGAATACAGCATAGTGCCCCCATGAACTCCTAGACACCCCTACATTGAGCCCACGGAGGAGCAGCAGATGCGTGCCAGGATTCGGTGCGATAACGGCCTAAGTCAGCCCGGGCCGCACGCCCCTATGATCCGGAGCCCGCCCACCATCGCCATAGCAGGAATACTGCACTAACTTCCAGGCGAGCCTTCACCAACCAGCTAAGGGGTGGAGCTGTCTATCCGGCTCCTGCCAGCACCCCAAAGGAGCCCGCCTGTAGCCGCCTCAAAGAGGAAGACACCTTCAGAGCAGCTACAGGCCGGCTCCTTTGGGGTGCTGGCAGGAACCAGATAGACAGCTCCACCCCTTAGGTGGTTGGTGAAGGCTTGCCTGGAAAATAGTGCAGTATTTCTGCTATGGCGACGGCCGGCGGGCTCCGGGTCATAGGGGAGCACGTCCCGGGCTAGCTTAGGCCATTGCCGCACAGAGTCCCGGCGCGCGGCTTCTGGTCCTCCGTGGGCTCCTTGTGGGGGTCTCCGGGAGTTCATGGGGGCACTATGCTGTATTCCTTTTGGGGATGGCTGGGTGTTCCAGGGGGGCATTATGCTGCATTTTACCACCGTCCGCTGGGAAAGTCACGTCCTCGTGACTGGAGGTGGTAGACTTGCGTATCGTGAGTGGCGTAGAGCGGTTGTAGGTGTCAGAGGAGGGTGTGACAGGCTGTGGTGGCAGTGTTCTTGTCCTCCTCTGCGTCACAGGTAAGGAAGAGGGTGGACGTGGTGGTGGAGGAGCGGAGGAGTTGGAGGAGGTGGTGTGGTCCTTGGACTCATCGGTTGCGTCCGAGTGACAGTGTCCATACAGCTCGCGGTGTGGGGTGGGCGGTGGGTGTGAAGCCAGGGGATGGTGCAGGTGTAGGGGCAGTGGCGGGCGGTGTGCGGTGCTGGAACCGTGGTGGCTTGGCAGGGGCTGAGGAGTGGGGTATGGCGGGTGGTGTGTGTTGTTTGAGGTGAGGAAAGGTGGGGTGAGGTAGGGGGAAGAAGGAGCCAGTGGTGATGGGGAGGTGCGGCCTCATGGTGTTGTCTGGATGTTCAATGATGGGGCGGTGCAGGCAGTAGCAAGTGGCTGAGCTCGTGATAGAGTGGTGGGTTGTGAGGTGCGGGGTGTGGTGGGCGGCGAGGCATCTGGTGAGGTTTTTGGGGACAAGCTGGGGGTCCTGGAGATGGTGAGGTTGAGGGTGTGGTAGGGGAGGTGAGCGAGGAAAGAGAGGTGGGTGAGGATGAGGAGGAGGAGGGTGTGATAGGGAAGGTGAATGAGTTGACTGTGTTGGCGGGGAAGGTGAGTGGTGAAGTGACGGTGGAGGGTGGTGCGGGGTGGTAGGTGGAAGGCAGTAGACAGGAGGAGGTGGTTTTAGGAAGTAGGTTAGGGGAAGATGAGGTAAGGGTTCTAGGAGGCCTGTGAAGGGGGAGGCAGGCTTTGTCTTGAGGGGGGATATGAAGGGGGGAGGTGATAGTAGTGGAGAAAGTGGTGTGTGAGGTGGGAAGGTTAGGAATAGGGGTAGGAATAGGGGAAGGTAAAACAGAAGAGATAGTGAGAGGAGATGAAAAGGAAACATGATGTTTCCCCCTGTCGTAGACTGGGGTAGATGTGAGGTGGTCCCCGTCATTATGGTGGGATGCAGGGGCAGTGAGGGGGCACCTTCTATGCCTTCTCCTTGGTATTTTCTTTCCCTGAGGCTCGGGGCAATCAGCTTATGGTGGGGAGGTTTGTAGGCGTCCTAGTGTCGTTTTGCTGCGCCAGGCAGCTTTTAGCTGCTCACGGATGTCGTGGATTGGGCATTCGTGGCAGCAAGGAGAATATTTCCACGGGTTGACGGCGATGAGGTTCGTGGGGAGTTGATTGATTTCGCCAATGCGTTGTGGGATGGCTTGGACGGCTAGAAGGCACCTCATTAAATTGATTTCTTTATTCAGGTCTCCCGTCGGTTCATGTATTATAAAATGTTCTTTAATGAAACAGGGGAGGATTCTGAGGAGTGTGTGAAACATGAGTTGTTCCCGGGTTTCATCATGTGCCTCTGGGTAGGCAGCAGTAACCAGGCATCTTGCCCGGATTAGGGTATCATGTAGATTTCCATCGAAAGTCAAACTATCCAGTTGGGATAGTGCCACCACTTTCCCTAGTGATGGGGTGATGGCCTGGATCATGAGTCTTGTGAAATTCTACCATGTGAGCTCTGGAACGATTTTTGGTGCTATATTAGCCGCCGCTTTGCCCAACAGTGAGAGTGTGACTGCAATCTTTTGTTGGTCATTTTCAAAACCGATATCTAGTAAAGGTCTGATGGCAAAATATATTAAAATAATGATCGAGGCAGAATATTCTAATTTAGTATAGTCCAGGGTCTTTACGTCCGTGGGGGGGTAGGGCTATCTCTCACAAGGGGGGGGGTGTAAGGCGCTGAGCTCTAATTGTAATTATAGTATTGTGAGGCAGGGTTTGATGATAACGTGTTCACTTTGTTATTTTCTGTCTCAGGGTCACTTTTGGTCAATTATCGTTACTTACTCCACGGCACTGGTGTTAGTCTTATTACCGTATAGCCCTTCACTGCATCTATATCTCTTTCCGACTTTTGGTCTATTACTGTAAGTTCACTATTCCGCCTCGGCACTATTGGATCACTATTATTGCACAGTACAGTCACTATAACTCTCCCGGCTCCAAGGGTGTGGCTGAGGGGCCACACAGCTCCACTACTGATGGGGCTGGGCACCACTAGGAGTCCCCGTGCTCAGGGGACACGGGATCACGCGCAGGGGCGTCTGCTTTCGTCCAGGGCTGTTGGCGGCAAAGGGGCCCAAACTCTCGAGACTCAGGACCAGAGTGTGGCCCTCAAGGCTAGGGCCGAACAATTGCCTGAATCTCTCGTTCAGGCTCCTGATGGAGGGGGAGGTCTTCTGCCGTCGAGGTGTAGGGAGTTCCCACCCGAGTGTTCTGGGGAGGGTCTGGAGTTCCCAAGAACTGCGGTCCCCAGGGCTGGGTGGCGCTAACAGAAGGGGGCCGCAGCACCAGCCTGCGTCAGGGTTCGTCAGGTGGGTCTCCTCCAGAGCTAGTCGTAGGGAGCGGAGGCCCGGGGAGACTATGGGGCCTTTCCAATACTCCTCTATGCCCTCTGTGCTGGGGGTCGGGGAACAAGCATCAAACTTGGGTGACGGGGTGGCTCTCGACAACCTCCTGCCATAGGGCCCGCCTACTGGCCGTGGCTTCCTAGGGGCACGGCTACTGGCCACCAAGGCCCGGCTACTGGCCATGGCCTGAGAGGGTGTGTGTCTGCCAGCAGTCCCAGCTACACCTTCGGAGTGGTTACAGGCTGTCTGATGAAGGTGAGAGCGGCTACAGGCTGTCTCCTGCAGGAGGGGTGTAGAGCAGCTAGAGACCATCTCAAGGGGAACACCTTCAGAGCGGCTACAGGCCACCTGACGAAAGTGGGAGTGGCTACAGGCCGTCTCCTCATTACCCTCAGAGCGGCTACATGCCGTCTCCTTAGCGAGGGGTGAGCGGCTACAGGCTTTCTCTGGGGGAATGCCTACGGAGCAGCTACAGGACATCTCCTTCAGGAGGGTGTTAGAGCAGCTACAGGCCGTCTCAAGGTGAACACCTTCGGAGCGGCTACAGACCATCTGACGAAGGCAAGAGCAGCTACAGGCCATCTCCTCATTATTCTCAGAATGGCTACAGGCCGTCTCCTTAGCAAGGGGTGAGAAGCTACAGGCAGTCTTTGGGGGAATGCCTTCAGAGCGGCTACAGGCCATCTGGCTAAGGTGGGAGTGGCTACAAGCCGTCTCCTGCAGAAGGGGTTTGGAGCGGCTCCAGGCCGTCTCCTGCAGAAGGGGTTTGGAGCGGCTCCAGGCCGTCTCCGGAAGAACACCTTCGGAGCAGCTCCAGGCCGTCTCCGGAAGAACACCTTCGGAGCAGCTCCAGGCCGTCTCCGGAAGAACACCTTCGGAGCGGCTACAGGCCGTTTGGTGAAGGTGGGAGCGGCTATAGGCTGTCTCCTTATTACCCTCAGGTCAGTTACTGGCCGATTCCTTAGCGAGGGGCAAGTGGCTACAGGCCGTCTCAAAGAGGAAGACACTTTCAGAGTGGCTACAGGCCGTCTCCTTAGGAAGGTGGGAGCGGTTACAGGCCGCCTCCTTTGGGGTGCTGGCAGGAGCTGGATAGACAGCTCCACCTCGTAGGTGGTTGGAGAAGGCTCGCCTGGAATGTAGTGCAGTATTCCTGCTATGGCGACAGTGGGCAGGCTCCGGGTCATAGGGGCGCACGGCCCTGGCTGACTTAGGTCGTTGTTGTACCGAGTCCCGGCACACAGCTGCTGCTCCTCCGTGGGCTCCTTGTGGGGGTGTCCAGGAGTTCATGGGGACACTACGCCATATTCCTTGTGGGGGTGGCTGGGTGTTCCAGGGGGCACACCCCTCGTTAAGGAATCGACCAGTAGCCTCGCTAAGGAATCGGCCAGTAGCCGACCTGAGGGTAATAAGGAGATGGCCTGTAGCCACTCCCGCCTTCGCCAGACAGCCTGTAGCCGCTCTGAAGGTGTTCTTCCGGCTCCACTTTTACGATGCTGATGATCCTGCCAATGCAAATGACACTGATAAGATGACGCGAATTAGGTTGGTTTTTGATCACCTAAGGCCAACATTCCGTTCCTCATTTTATCCCTATAGAGACCTTGTCATAGACGAGAGTCTCGTGTTGTGGAGAGGCAATATTTCATTTCGGCAGTACATACCCAGCAAAAGGCACCGTTTGGGTTCAAGATCTTTGTCATGTGTGACTGTAGGACTGGTTATGTGCAAGACATAGTCTTGTACACCGGTGCACAGACAGATATAATAGAAGATCGGAGTATTAGACTGTCTGGAGCAGTGGTAAAGACAATGATAGAAGACTGCCTTCATCGTGGTCACGTCCTTTACCTGGAAAACTGGTAAACTAGACCTCTTCTCACTCATTATCTACACAGGCATGACACGGGAATCTGTGGTACCGTCAAGGTCAACCGGTGTCACATGGTCAAGGTGGGGTGGAAACTTGGCAGAAATGAGATTGTGTTCTTCCAGGCGAACAATATACAAGCAACATTGTGGAACCACTATAGAGAAGTCAGCCTCTTGTCCACGGTTCACCGCCCCTTGATGCATCACACAGAGTCCGTGGATTACCGGAGCGAGAACAGGCGCCACATATGGAAACCTGAGTGTGTCCTCGATTACAACATCAACAAGCGCCAGGACCACGATGAAGTGGCACAAGAAGCTCTTCTTTCACCTGCTAGATATAACTGCCCTGAATTGCCACCACCTGCACGCCATGACAACAGGAGTTCAGAAAACCTTTGAAGGGTTTGTGAGGGAGCTTACACGTGAGATTTTTGCCTGGTATGCGGTTGAAAGGCCCCAACACCACACCTGCACTGCCCCTACCGCCCAAACTCCCCTGAGAATATCTGCCTGCCATTTCCCCACTCCTATACCTCTCCAGCCAAATAGACCTAGGCCCCAGTGCAGGTGTCATGTGTGTAGCAATTCCTGTGTGAGACCCACCACTCACAGAAAAGACACCCGCAATGAGTGCGTTGAGTGTGACGTGGGCCTCTGCATTCACCCTTGTTTCAGTGAGTATCACACCTTGATGCACTTTTGATATGGTGTGAATGTGATATGACGCTGATACTCAGAAAGAAATGTGACAAACAGACGCTCAGTGTAATTATAAGGCCCGTAGATCTGTAAATAGTAGTATGGAAGTGGAAACGGGTGTATTATAAGTGGGAAAATCTGTAAGGCCATAAATATTTTCTAAGTGGAAACCTTCCTAGCAAGTGTATGTAGATGCGCTATTCTGATGCTCAGTGGAATAAATAAGGCCCGTAAATATGTAAATATTAGTATGAAAATTGTAAACGGGTGTAATATAAGTTGAAAGTTTTGTAAGTGCAGAAATTTATTCTAAGTCAAAATACTCCTCGCAAGTGTATATAGATGCGATTTTCTGACGCTCAGTGGAATAAATAAGGCCCGTAAATATGTAAATAGGAGTATACAAGTGGAAACGGGTGTAATATAAGCGGAAATTAGTATGTAAGTGTATGAATGTTATCTTAGTTGAAACATTCTTTGCGAGGGTATTTTAGTGCAATATTCTGACGCTCAGTAGAATAAATAAGGCCCGTAAATATGTAAAGTGTAGTATAAGGTGGAAACGGGTGTAATGTAAGTGAGGAAGTATATTGGGAGTGAAGAAATAAGGTAGAAGTTGAAACATGAGTGATAGAGAGTGTGCTTGCTACGTGAATATGCGCTAGCATTTCACTAAATGCCCTCGTAATGAATGTAAATAACTGAAAACATTTACAGTGGTGGAGGAAAGGTTCAATGTAAAGAAAACAATACTATGAAAGTGATAAAAAAATATGGTATGCTGAGATTCGAGTCATAGTGAGTGCGCTGAGTAAGCAGATGTGAGCTATAGTTATGCTACATGTCATCGTAATGAATGAAAACAGCTGAAACCTTTACATAGAGTACAAAATGATAAAATGGCATTGAAACAGTATTATACAAGTAGAAAAAATGATATGTGGACTGAAACAAGAAACGTAGCACATAACGTCTTACCACTCTGACCAAACTTGCTATGTTCACATGAAGGTACAATGCTTATTTATCATATATATGCCATTGAAAACCATTATATTGTTATTGTTATTGTTTATTAGTTCAAATTCAATAAATGTAGAGGTGTTCTTTGTTGTTTCTCCCAAAATTACCTACCATAGAAAACGTGAGCGCCTCACACGTCAGTGACAGAATACGATACCTGGTGCGGGGGACCTCACCTGTTCCGACCACTTGTGGATCACAGTAAGCCCTTTTTTGGTGATTTTCCTTTGTTTCTCAAGAAAAGCAGAGGTTTTAGCTAAAAAAAAATAAATTCCCAAATAGCTCAGGATTGGGGGGTGTCGGAGATGCGAAATAGCTCGGGACATGACTGGTTAACAAAAATGGACATGGAAAGAAATCCCATGATAAAATTATTTTCCAAACATTTGTAAGGAAATAATCTCAAATTATTCATGCGTGACATTATGACATTTCGGCCATCCCATTTTTTTAACCCCTTAAGCGCGGGCATGTTTTTGCCCTCCTTGTGCGTCCCGCAGGGATATTCATGCTCCAACTGAATTTTTTAAAATATTTGCCAAAAATCAGTTATTAGTCCTAGAATATTATAATTAAAAGTGCTTATGGTACATACCTTCAGCTTTCTCCTGGGATGTATGTTGAGCTTTTGTCGAGTACTTATGGAGACTTCTGAAGCTGGCTAACAAATTCTCCACTTTACACTTCCTGACACCCCATAATAGGATTACCACATCCTGATATTGTCACTATAAACACTATTCTATGATTTTCAAGTAGTTTGGAATCCATACACCAAAAAAAAAACACTGTGAAAACAATGAAAATTACGAACGCGTATACTTGCGCTCGTTCCCTGCTGGTATTCTGTCATTTATTATTCATAAACACACTCACGCTTTATATTCCTATTACTTTATTACACTTATACAGTATATATAATATACAGTATTTATCCATAAGTTTCCTTCAGGAATAGTAGTTTATTTTAACTCCAGGCCCTTTCTTGTTCAGTAAACTAGCCTAGAGAGCAAAGCTTTGACTGTCATTACTCCAAGTATTTGTACTCATATTTTTATATTAGTAATTATTTACATTTCAATTTTATTTACACTATGTTATACACTGTCACTTCCAGTAAATAAGGGCTCCTTTTCCTTGGAGCCAGGATGATCTTGGGACACTGAGGCACTCGTTGTTTATCACCATTTCCTCCACTGGCTCATCACACGATTCACCAGAGAGATTGTAGTCTTTGTCCATCATTATCATAACCAGTTCATGCTCCACAGCAGAGTCATTTAGACCTTTACCCCTTCCCACACGAGATTTAGTAGGGGTAGAGGTCACAGGGCCCTCTAGAAGCGGTAGAAAGGGAGGGGCATGAGTGCTACGTGCATTCATCTCAAGAAACAACACTGAACTAAATGACAAGGCAGATATGGGTCCGCCAAGGGTTGACAGCTTCAGCAAGGTGACATCTGCTAATTTATATGCTGTGAAATGATTGGCAGGAAATTAGGTAGTTCCAGGTGAATGAAAATATCACTTAGGCTTCTCCCTTCTTTTCTTATATATATTTTTATTACGAGAATAGATTATACGGCATATTTCAAGGGGAAATTACAAGGGAAAATTAGCGAACATGTGCACATGGGGTGTTCCCAGGTGATAATTAGCCAACTCCAGGTGTATGGCACTATCAGTTACCTTATTTTGGGGAGAATATATTATTTTGTATAAGAATAGGGCATAGGACTTATTTCAATGGATGAAATCAGTGGAAAATTCCGGGGAAAATGTGTTTAGCGCAGCGTGGCCGGGCAGGCAAGAGGAGAGAGTAATGGAGGGGAGGTAGGGAGGGGAGTCAAGAACAGGGATAAATAGCTAAACTGTCAACAGTGGATGGGAGTACAGATGACATTAGCAGTGCTGGCTATTGTTGGACACTGGCAGTACTAATAGATGATACAAGCCACCACTTGAAAGCCCGGGCGAATTCAAAATAACACAGAATCACAAAAGTGACGCCCCGCAGTATGATCCATTGCACCCGAGCGTCACGAAAGTGACGCACCGCGGTTAAGGAGTTGAACAACTTTCAAGTGCTCTTTCATAAAAAAAAATATATATATATATGAATGAGGTGCTTCATGGCCTGAGAAATTTTGTCTGATCCTGGACCAGATCTGTATAATTTTCTGGTGGCAGTTTGACCAAAGTTTTTTTAGTTCTTACACAAACAGTAAGTTCAGCAATATTCTCATAGGTGGAGATCAGTAACTATGACAGTTTCAGTCTCCAACTTATTATTATTATTATTATTATTATTGCCAGATGCCTTAATCCTATATGGGGTAGCCACAAACAAATCGCCTTCATGTCACCCTGTCCCCCACCATTTCACTGCCCTGCTCCCAACTCACACCCCCCTCTCTCATATATATACCTCTCCACTTCATCCCTCCATCTCATACTCGGCCTCCCCCTACCTCTCTCCTCCTCCACCTCAATCACATACACTCTCCTTGTCAGTCTCTCACCCTCCATCCTCTCCACATGGCCAAACCACCTCAGTGTGTTTCCCCTAACACTTCCTATCATATCCACATCCACACCACAATGCTCCTTCACATCCTCCGCAAGGAGGAATATGTTTTACCCCTCGTTGGCTTGTTGGGTTGTTTATCTGTCTGTCTGTCTCTATGTCTTTTACCAGGATTACTCAAAAAGTTATCAACAAATTTTGATGAAATTTTGTGGATGGACGGGCCATGGGTCAAGGAAAAATTCATTAAATTTTGGGGAGGATCCGGACCCAGACCCAGAGTATCCTGCACAATATCTCCAAAAGTTCTCAATGAAATTCAATGAAATTTTATAGACAGGTGCACCATTGATCAACAAAGAATTGATTAAGTTTTGGGGCTGATCCAGATCCGGATCCGGATCCGTGGATATTGGATCCGGATCTGGATCTGGGATTACTCAAAAAGCTATGAATGGATATTGATGAACTTTTGTGAAAAGGTGAGTCGTGGACCAAAAGAGAATTGGTTAAATTTGGGGGTGGATCCTGATCAAGATCCGGATCCTTTTTAATGGCATTGGCGGAGGTATGCGATCTCTGAGCACTTTCTATTTGTTACTATTATTGTCATTATTCTGTCACTTTCACTCTCTGATTTCCATCATACACTTTGAGGATGTACAGCACTATAACCATAGTACACTGACCCACTTTCAACAACTTTGACCTACTTTTCAAGGTCACAGGTCCAAAAGTGTCCAAAGATTATCAATTTCGAACCTAATTTTACTCGAAAACTATTATGGATAGATGAACATGGAAGGAAATCCCATGACAAAGTTATTTTCCAAACATTTGAATGGACAAATTGAAGGTTATTCATGCAAGACATTAGTATATTTTGGACATACCACTTTTCAACACTTTCCAATTGTTCTTTTATACAGGAAACCCTAAAACATAAAAGGGGCACTTCCTCGCCGAGAAATTTTGCCCGGTACTGAACCAGGTGTCTGTGCTTTTTGATGGCAGTTATACCAACAGTTTTTTAGTTATTACAAAAATCGTAAGATCAGGATTATTCTCATTTGTGGAGACCAATAACTGTCCCTTACAGTTACAGTCTTCTAGTTGATCTCCATCTGTTACTACACGTGGAGATCTTTGTATCCATCACTATTTTTATTACTTTTATTAGGTCACTTCTTATCTCCGATTTTCCTCATACTTACTGTATTGAGGATGTACAGCACCATGATACCATTAAACTGACCCTGTTCCTGTGATCTTGACCTACCTTTCAAGGTCGCAGGTTCAAAAATTTCCAAAAAGTAAAAATTTTCAATCTCAGTTTACTACATAACTACTACAGATACAGGAACACGGATGGACATCTCATAAAATTATTTTCTAAACATTTGTATGGGAAAAATAAAGGTCATTCATGCTTGACCTTTCCATATTTGGCACACCCCATTTTTTCAAAATTTTCAATTACCCTTCTGTACAGGAAAAAAACAAATAAAAAATAAGGCACTTCTTGGTCCTGGACCATGTCTGTATTCTTTCTGGTGCAGTCTGAGAAAGGGTCTTTGAGTTATTTAACCCACCCCGTCCTGTCGATGTATGGGTATGTTGCAACATTTTGCATTTGCCAGTCCCGATGACGTACTGGTACGTCGTGCAATTGCAAGATCCCTAATTTGCACAATTTTTAATTTTCGCACATGATTTTTCATACGTATACATGGGACACCTTCCTCTATTCCTCCACACGATGTCAAGCAGGGACAATGCCTTACACTGATAACCTCCCCCCTCCCGCATGCCATTGTCTCAGCAATTCACCTGTTACCAGTGACCTGGCCAAGAAAGACATTTAGGGCCAGAGTGGTTCCCCAATCGATGACAATGTGGAGGACAAAGTTTACATAGCATTAGAGGAAGAAACAGTCAGAAATGATGATCAGGTAATGTGGCAAAAGAAGGTCAGGTATGGTGATGAGTTAGTGAGTGAAACAATGCTTATAATGCCTATATCACTGTTTGAAAACCAATATACAGTACTCTCATGCTACATATAAATTCGTACCAAGTAAATAAATAAATACCGTTTATGAGTGGTGTGAAATAGTTACCCTCCCATAGAACTCGTTTTCTTTGGTGCCAGCCTGTTAGAAAACCCAGTCAGGTAAGGAGGTACTGCTACCTGAATCGAGTATTTTAAACCTCAGGTGAGCGATTTCTCTATGAAATTTTGATGTTTCTCACCAAAAGCGGAGGTTTTAGCCAAAAAAAAAAAAAAAAAATCAAAAATACCTCGGGATTGAGGGGTGTTGGAGGTGCGAAATAGCTCGGGACATGACAGGTTAACCCTCTCGTGCAAGCATAAGTTTCATGGCACACGATTTTACTCGACTGGCCACCCACCCAGCCTGCCGACACGCTGCTGAAAACACGTATTCTCGCCTTATTTTCACCACCCAAACCTCAATATACTGCCATGAAACCTATGTAATCTTATTCATCGATGTTTGTTCTAGCTGATAAACACAGACCAAAAAAAAACAGAAAAACACAAAAAAAATACATTAGGCAGCCCTGAATAAACATTTTGCAATGTCAGTCTCACTTCCCAACATCACCATTCGAATGCTTTCCATCATACAGGAAAATGTTATTAGAAGTTATGATAGAAAATTTCGTCAGCTTTCTAATGAAAATATCAGGTTGTGAGAAAATTTGTAGTTTTCGAGAAAATAGCCAAAAACAGAAAGCCATAAAAAAAAAAGCTGATTTTTGTACAGGGAGGTCTATTGCAAAACTTTTCTTGCACACTAATGCTAGGTGAAAAAGGCCCGACTTCTCGGTCCTAAAACACCTAACGTGTAGCGGGGTTCCTTTTCAAGACTGGGGCGTGGTGCAATAAAGAGAGGTAGGGCACAAAAACTCCAGGCAATAACTTTTACACGTATATTACCACAGTCAGACACAGGATAAATTCAGCAGATAATACAACACAGTATGTGACAAAATAATACCTTAACTAGGATATTAGTATCTCGCAGGATACTGACTTAACAATATTAACCCGCCCCGTCCCGACCACTTTCTCACCAATGGTACCCCCCAATCCCGACCATTTTTGGACCCAAATTTTTTTTGCTAAAACTTTCGCTTTTGGTCAGAAACAATGGTCAGTCACAAAGAAATTGTTCCCCGGGGTCCATAATTGCCCTAAACAGGTATGCCTTGGTCACACCTGGCCCCGTGTTCTCTGTAGGTGGTCTGAGCTTCTAACGTTTTCTATGGTATTATAAGTCTGGGAAACCAATGAAAGTAAGTAGATATGTATTTATTACAAACATAGAAACATGTGATAAAAGAGTAAATTGGATTCTATACAAAAATAGAGCAGAAATAAGCATTGTACCATCGTGCGAAACGAGCAAAATCGGGCAGACTGGTCACGATGAATCGCTAACATTCGAAAATCATGATACATATCATTTTTTTTTCTTACATAATACTTCTACAATAACATTATACCAGTTTACATTTTATTGAACTGTTTTTACGTATTCACAGGCCTTTCGATAACATTTAGCGTAATGTTAGCGCTTATTTACGTAGTGAGTGAACTCGTTGTGACTGTTGTTTCAACTCGTATTGTGTTTTTTCTACTTACATAATACTTTCCTAATAACATCATACACTTTTGAACTTTATAGAACTGTTTTGAGATAATTTCAGGCCTTACGTAAATATTTAGCGTAATAATAGCGCATAATAATACACATGGTGAAGTCGCTATGACTACTATTTCAACTTACAACCTATTTTTGTACTTATATAATAATTCTCCACTAACATTGCACATGTTTACACTTGATATAATTGATATCACATAATTTCAGACCTTACGATTCAACTGAGCGTCATATTAGCGCGTACTTACACAGGGAGTGTTATCATGATAGCATTTGTTTCATCTTACACTAGTATTCAACTTATAAAATACCTTACTACTAACATTACAACAAATTCCACTTTATATAATTCCTATCACATACTTACTGACCAGAATGTGGGTGTACTCGTGACATCAATTATTACAACTTACACTATTGTTCAACTTATACGTTTTATTCATGCTAACATTACACCCGTTTCCACTTTATATTCTTGCTATCACATATTTACTGACCAGAGTGTTATACTGAGCGTCATATTTTCGCAGATTTACACAGTGGGTGTAGTTTTGATATCACTTCTTTCAACTTACACTAATTCTCAACTTATACATTACTTTCCTGAAAACATAACACCCGTTTCAACTTTATATTTGACTTAGCACCTACTGACTGGCCTTACCATTATAATGAGCATCATCTCGCCATCCCACACAGTTTCAGTAGTGTAGGAAATTATGGTACTCTTTGAAACAAGGCTGAAGGCACAATGCAACATTGCACTCGACACACTCGTACCTCGTGTCTTTTCTCTGAGTGGATGGTCTGACTGTCGAGTGCTTACATACATGGCAGCGGCGCTGGGGTTTACGACGGTTTGGGTCGGAAGGGATTGTGCTAGGATAGTGGCGTCCTGCAAGACGTAGGGTAGTCTGGGCAGCCATGGGGGTGCGGGTGCGGTGTGTGGGTCTGTCCTGGGCATGCTTGGCGATTATTTCACGTGCCAGCTCCCTCACAAACCCCTCAAAGGTCTCAGATACTCCGGTGGTCATGGCGTGCAGGTAGTGGGCGTTCAGGACCGTGATGTCGAGCAAGTGGAAAATGAGTTTCTTGTACCACTTCATCGTGGTCCTGGCACAGTCAACACTTGAAATCATCGAGTCTGACTGATCCACTTGCCTCATGTTCAGATTATAGTCCAGTACAGACTCGGGTTTCCATACGTTGCGCCTCCTCTCGCTACGGTGATCCACGGAGTCTGTGCGGTGCATCAGGGGGCTGTGAACAGTTGATAGGAGGCAAACTTCCCTGTTGTGGTTCCACAGGGTGGCAAGGATGTTATTTGCCTGGAAGAAAACCACCTCGTTCTTGTCAAGTTTCCTCCCTATCTTGACCATATGGCGACGGTTTCTCTTGACTGTACCACAGTCTCCGGTGTCGTGTTGGTGGAGGAACCTAGTGAGAAGAGGGCTAGTGTACCAGTTGTCCAGGTACAACACATGACCACGATGAAGGTACTCCTCTATCATTGTCTTCACCACGGCCCCAGAGAGTCCTATACTCCGATCTTCTGTTATATCTGTCTGTGCGCCCGTGTACAAGACTATGTCTTGCACATAACCAGTCTTACAGTCACACATAACAAAGATCTTGAACCCGAAACGGTGTCTCTTGCTGGGTATGTACTGCCTAAAGGAAATATTGCCTCTCCACAACACAAGACTCTCGTCTATGACGAGGTCTCTGTAGGGATAAAATGAGGAGCGGAACATTTCCTGTAAATGATCAAATACCAGCCTAATTCTCCTCATTTTATCTGTGTTATTTGGATTGGCTGGATCTTCTGCATCAAAAAAGTGGAGGCGGCTGAGAATATACTGAAATCTGTTACGACTCATCACCTTTCCAAAGAAAGGTGTGAGGATCATTGGGTCAGTTGTCCAGTAGGCAGGAATTTGTTTTTTTCGTACCACACCCATCAAGAGAACCAGGGCAAAAAATAAGAACATCTCTGAAATTGTAACGGGATAGTCATATTGTTGGGAATGCCTGCTCGTGGTTCCCAAACGTTCACTTTCACGGCGCTGTGTTTGTGAAAATATATTAGTCTGTTCAACTATGCGCCCCACAAACGCCTCCCCAAAGAACAAGAGGAAAAAATCCACCCTAGACGAACCTCCATGCACACCTGGAGCCATGCAACCAGACTGCCACTCCTCAATGAAAGGGTGAATGATGGGAGTAAAATTACTCCCATCTTCCCAGTTCCACGTGACACCACCGTCTCCAGCCACGTGCCCATCGTCCCCTTCGTCAGGGTGGGGAGGTGAGGGTGGTGGGGGAGGTTGGGGAAGTGGAGAGCGGCGCCTCTCATCACTCGCACTTCTCTTCCCTCTCCCTTTTCCTTTACCCTTTCCCTTCCCTTTCCTTCCTTTCCCCACATCCTGG
Organism: Coenobita brevimanus; assembly: GCF_032717465.1. Classification (NCBI taxonomy): domain Eukaryota; kingdom Metazoa; phylum Arthropoda; class Malacostraca; order Decapoda; family Coenobitidae; genus Coenobita; species Coenobita brevimanus. Next base: position 20,614,099 of record NC_136984.1, read on the forward strand.
GGCTGTGGGGAGGAAGTTTGGGAATATTGTGGGGCGAAAGACGTGCTGGGGAGTGGCTCCACCTCCTCTCCCCTAGGCCTACGTGCACCACATGCTCGTGCTGCCTCCCTCACACCACTTGCCCCTTCACCCCGCACTATCCCCACACCACTTTCACTTTCACCCCGCGCTGCCGCCACACCACTTTCCCTTTCACCCAGCAATCCCACCACACCACTTTCCACTTCCCCAGACAAAAGACTTTCACCATACCTTATATGTCTTTTCGCCCCACCTTCTGATCCTCGGGGTGATATTTTTTCTTTTCCCAACCACGAGGCGATATAACGTCCTAAGCCCCCGTCATCCTCATCGTCCTCATCCTTGTCCTCATCAGATTCGGGATGGAGAGATAGTTGTGCAAGTGGTTGGGGAGCAGGCTGGCCTTCCCTTGCCTTACGGTATGTCACATACCACATTTTCTGGGGCGAAGGGACCTCTTCATCACTGCTACTTATTTCTTCCTCTGGCTGGACGTAATCACGATCCACCACATCATCGTCAAGTGGAGAATCACTATCTCCAGTGAAGGCTTCCAGGGCGGGTGCAATTTCCTCGTCTGAGAGACCTTTCCACGCCATGTCTGACCTGGGTCACTGCTAGCAGGTGAGTGACCGAGACAAGGGTGAGCGCGGGTCACGCGGGGTCTAGGACACTACCCGCCTGGCGGCAGGTAGGGGAGGCTTGGGTACGTGGGCGAATCGAAAATCTCGCGCGAATTTTGAAAATTGTGGAAATTATGAACCTTGCAATTGCAGGACGTTGAAGTACGTCAACGGGCTTGGCAGTGACATAACGTGAGGACGTGGAAGTACGTCGACGGGACGCCGCGGGTTAATGCCAACACAATAAGTAATGATCCCGATGTACAAGGGAATACAGGACTGGGGCGCGCAGAGGGGGTGAGTATTGCGGGGGAGAGAGAGCGGTGGGAGCAAGGGATGACATGCGTAGAGCTGGAATGTATTTATGGAAATATCAAGAGAGGAAGGGTATTACTGTTGGAGATTTACTACTTTCTGATAGTACAAGAGTTTTGGCGATTGACTCTATCTCTCATTCAAGTTATTATATTCACACAGGCTGTCGGGAAGGAGATTCCTGAAGGGAGGACCGGACAAGGAAGGGGGGGGGGACACAATGGGAATTTACACTCGTTATAGTAATACTTGTACAGGAGTATTCTAAACACTTCCTCTTCATTGTTCCCTCACAATAAATGATATTTACCAGTATCTCAATGGGACGATTTGTAAGGTAACACTCTGGCTGTTTTCTATAAGGGCGTCACTCATGATTTTACTTAGTCTCTGTATCCGCTCGCAAGTATTTGCCCGTGATCTCACTCGTCTGACATCACTTATTGCCAATCACTGTATCACTTGTCTGAGGGCACTGTCTATTTAACCCCTACACTGCGGGCTTGTTTACCAATGACTTGCGTGTCCCGCGGAGTTATTTGGGCTCCGATAGACTCTCAAAAAATATTTGCCAAAAATCAGTTATTAGTCCTAGAAAAATAAAATTACATATGCTTATGGCACATAGCTTCAGCTTTCTCCTGGAATGATTGTTGAGCCTTCGTCGGTTACCGTAGGACTTGTGGAAACCTCTGAAGTAGGGTAACGAAGTCTCTACTTTACACTTCCCGACAACCCGTAATATGATTACCACAGCCAGATACAAACACTATAAACACTATTCCACAATTTTCAAGTAGTTTGGGATCCATACTCAAAAAAAAAAAAACACTGTGAAAGCAATGGAAATTACGAGTGCGTCTGATCGTCGCACTGGCACTAGTTCGCTCCTGGTACTCTGTCATTTATTATTCATAAAACCCCTCACACTTTATATTTCTATTACTATATAACACTTATATATATCTACAGTCTTTATCCATAAGTTTCCTTCAGTAGTATTAGTTTATTGTCACTGTAGGGATTCAATTTCTTTCAGTAAAATACGTAGCATTCACTTTCTCGTCCTGTATACTGGCATTGAGAGTGAATGTCACTTTCATCTTCACTCTCATAACTCATAGCATTCAGACATGCTAGAGTGAAACTTTCACTTTCATTACTCCTAGGGTATATACTCTTATTCTTATAATACTACTCATTTACATTTCTCTTTATGTTCTCTTATTTTATTTACGTTATTTACATTTCTATTTTATTTACACTGTGTTATGCACTGTCACTTGAAGTAACTTATAAAACTATTTTCCTTTGTTCACGTATATTTACATTCATTACTTTCACTTGCTGTTTACACATTATTTACACATTATTTACAATTCCACTTGCACTGTTTTACTCAATAGAAAGATCGTACTCACTCTTTTATCAATTGTCAGCCCTTTACCTCTTTCCACACGAGGTTTAGTAGGGGGTAAAGGTCACAGGGCCCTTTGCATGGGGGTGAAAAAAGGCCTTGAAGTCAGCAAGAAGAAACATACGTACCCTCGCTTCGAAAGATGAGAGTAAACTGATAACGGAGGGCCGGGGTGGAGGCCTGCTTAGGGGTTATTCAGAGCTACCAATGTTAGGTCTTGAAACAGCTATGTCTAGCACTGAAATGACTGGCAGGAAATCTAGACAATACATTATAAATTAGGTAGTTCCAGGTGAATGTAAATATCACTTAGGCTTCTCCCTTCCCTCCTTACATGTATATTTATTACGAAAATAGATTATACGGCATATTTCAAGGGGAAAAAAACAGTGAAAATTAGGGAACGAGTGCACGTGAGGTGTTGTCAGGTGATAATTAGCCAATTCCAGGTGTATGGCACTCTCACTTACCTTATTTCTTTCTTGTATATATTATTTGGTATAAGAATAGGACATAGGGCTTATTTCAATGGATGAAATCAGTGAAAAATTCCAGGGAAGATTATTTAGCGTAGCACGGCCGGGCAGGCAAGAGGATAGGGTAATGGAGGGGGGGTAGGGAGGGGAGTCAAGAACGGGGAGAAATGGCTAAATTGTCAACAATGGATGGGAGTACAGATGAGATTAGGAGTGCTGACTAGTGTTGGACATTGGCAGTACTGATAGATGATACAAGCCCCCACTTGGAAGCCCGGGTGAATTCAAAATAACACAGAATCACAAAAGCAACGCCCCGCGGTATGATACCTTGCTCCCAAGCATCACGAAAGTGACGCCCCGCGGTTAAGGGGTTAACCTAAGTCACTTCACTTATACTGAGGGCAACACATTACACAGTTCATTTATCTGTGGTGGGCGACAGGGCGGCAATCCGGCGTGAATTACGCCGGGGAAAGGGCACTGTCATGAGAGGGTGTGCCACGAGGGCACGGGACTGTGCGCAGGAGTGTCCTTTCACATCCAGGGCTGCAAGGGGCGGAAGAGCCGGCGGTCTCCTGACTGGGCTCAGGAGTATGGCCCTCAGGACTGGGGCCGAATAACTCCCAAAACCGCTGGTGTAGGTCTCAGACTCAGGTGCAGGCCTTAGACCGTCTAGGTGACGTGGAGAGGTTGCGCCCGGGCGTCCTGGGGAGGGCCTGGAAGGACAGCAGGCTGTGGCCCCTTGCACTGAAGGACGCCATCAAGGAAGGGCTGCGGCACCGGTCCGGACTAGGGTCCGTCAGGTGCGTCTGCTCCAGGGCCGGGTGCAGGGAACGGAGACCAGGGGAGGTCGTGGGGCCTGACAGGGTTCTCGGGGGCTGGAAGGCCCGGCTCTCGCCTCACACTGGGGCGATGATGTGGATGACACCTCCTGCAGGTCGTGGGGCCCGGCAATCGGCCATGGCTGCCCAAGGGCACGACTAGTCTGCGTCAAGGCCCGGCAACTGGCCTTGGCCTGAGCAAGAGGGTCAGGACGCCTTTGGTCACTTCCTGAGCGGCAGTAGGCCGTCTCTGGGGCGGCACCTCTAGAGCAGCAGTAGGTCGTCTCCTTCAGCAGGAGGGAGGAGCGGCAATTGGCCGTCTCAAGGGCAGTGCCTTCAGAGCGGCAGTAGGCCGTCTCCTTCGGCAGGAGGGAGGAGCGGCAGTAGGCCATCTCAGGGGCAGCACCTTCAGAGCAGCAGTAGGCCGTCTCCTTCAGCAGGAGGAGGGAGCGGCAGTAGGCCGTCTCAGAGGCAGCACCTTCAGAGTGGCAGTAGGCTGTCTCGTTCGGCAGGAGGGAGGAGCAGCAGTAGGCCATCTCAGGGGCAGCGCCTTCAAAGTGGCAGTAGGCAGTCTCCTTCGGCAGGGAGGAAGAGCGGCATTAGGCCATCTCCTGCAGAAGAGTAGAGTGGCAGTAGGCCGTCTCCTACAGAAGAGTAGAGCGGCAGTAGGCTGTCTCAGAAGAAGCACCTTCAGTACGATGCTGGGCCGACGGACGAAGGCGGGAGCGGCAATCGGCCATCTCCAGAGGGGCACTGTCAGGAGCTGAAATCTCAGCTCCACCCCGGGCTGACTTGGTGACCCTACTCCTCGTAGGCCATGTCTTTTTCCTGCTGGGATGGCAGTGAGGCAGCTGGGTGTTATAGGGGCGCACGGCCTGGGCTGACTTGTGTCTTTGTTGCCTGGACGTTCGGTGTTCAGCTGCAGCTACTCCGTGGGGTCCATGTGGGGGTGTCAGTGGTTTCTCAGGGGTACTAAACTCAAAGGGTGTCGGTGGTTTCTTGGGGGCACTAAACTCTAACTCACGTATTTCACCACCCTCCTCTTGGAAAAAGTCACGTCCCCGTGGCTGGAGGTGGTATACGCAGGTGTCATGCATGGCAAATACCGGCTGTAGGTGTTTCAGTAGGGCTAGGCATGCAGTGGTGTATCGGTCCTCTTCTTGCTCTGCATCGCGGATCAGGAAGAGCATGGAGGTGGTGGGGCAGGGCCGGAGGAGGGTTAGCAGGTGGTGTGGCCCTCAGAGTCGGCGGTTCTTGCCGAGGGTGGGCGTGAGTACGGCTCGTCAGACCTTCATGCCGGCTGGTGTTGTTGCTGGTGTGGTAGGGTGCTGTATGCTGGAGACTGAGGGTTGGGGTCGGGTTTTGTGCCGTGGTAATGCGGCGTTGAGTCTCTGGGGAATGAAGAGAGAACCTGTATTTTTACACAGGAAATATCATCAGAGAAATTACCAATAAGCCGAGAATCGAACCCAGGACTCTCAGGTGAGAGCCAGGCACCATACCACTACACCACGACTGATGATTTTTCCTGTGTAAAAATACAGGTTCTCTCTTCATTCTGACTTGCCGTAAGTTCTTGGGATAGATTAAAAGCATCTACTTGCCCGAGTGCCAGGGGGTTAACTCACCCTCTTCAGGCCCACAGTGGGGGGCGGAGAGACGTTGGTTACGAGATTGTGACAACGTGAGTTAACTTTTACCTGGTCGTGGTGTAGTGGTATGCTGCCTGGCTCTCACCTGAAAGTCCTGGGTTCGATTCTTGGCATATTGGTAATTTCTCTGATGATTTTCCTGTGTAAAATTACAGGTTCTCTCTTCATTCTGACTTCCCGTAAGTGCTTGGGATAGATTAAAAGCATCTACTTGCCCGAGTGCCAGGGGGTTAACTCACCCTCTTCAGGCCCACAGTTGGGGGCGGAGGAACGTTGGTTACAAGATTGTGACAACGTGAGTTAACTTTTACCTGGTCGTGGTGTAGTGGTATGGTGCCTGGCTCTCACCTGAGAGTCCTGGGTTTGATTCTCGGCATATTGGTAATTTCTCTGATGATCTCTGGGGAATGTTGGTGGAGAGGATTTGGGCCTGATGTAGCCTGATAGTGTGAAGTTGCGGGGAGGCGGGTGGTGTAGGAGAATGGGCGGGTGGGCGTACGAGGTGGCCTGAGCAGGTGGTGGTGGTTTTGAGGATGGGGGTGGATGGGAAAGTGGGTGGGCATGGTGGGTGGGGTCTGGCAGTTGGGGCTGTCATGCGAGTGGGATGTGTGGTCGGGGGCGAGGTTGTTGGAGTATGCGTATGCAAGGGCGGTGGGCAGTGGAAGTGGGTTGGGGTGAGGGTGGGGCAGCGCGGGTGGGACGTGGGGTTGGGTGGCGAGGGCGGGGTGGCAGAGGGGGTGGGGGAGGGTGAGCGGTGGGAGCTTGGTGTGGCGGGTGAGGTGTCAGGTGTGGTGTAGGGGGTGATGGCGGCGGGGGAGGTGGAGGCGGTAGGGGGGGTAGAAGGGGAGGGCGAGGAGGAAATGTAACACTTGTATGTGGGAGTGGAAGGTGGTGCGAGAGCAGGGGGGGTTTGGGGGTGTGGGGGTGGGGTGGCCGGGGCGGGCGCATGGAAAGGGTGTACATGGCAGTTTCTGAGGGTGTGGGGGGTGTCATGGTAATCCACGGTGACCTGGTACGGATTGGGGATGCGGGTGATAGTGTGGGGCCCCGTGAAGCAGGGGGCGAGTTTGTGAGGGGTAGGGAGTTGGGCGATAACAACTGCGTCGCCCGGTCGAAAAGGGTTGGTGGCTGTGTCAGGGCTGAGGTCTAAGGTTTTTTGTAGGTGGTGTAGTCAGCCTTTCAATAGGTGCAGCAGCTCTGTAGTGGGAGCGGGGGTGGGTGGCTGAAGGTGTTGTCGTAGTGGCAGCAAAAGGAGGGTTTCACCGAATACCCTTTCGTGTGGAGAAACTCCGTCTTCTCGGGGGCAAGAATTCATGCCCCACTGGACGATCTTCACGTGAGCAGGCCAGTCATCAATTTTCGTAGCCTTGATGCGTGTACGTAGCTGGTTCAAGAGGGTACGATGGCTACGTTCACACACTGCGTTTCCCTGTGGCCAGTTTGTAGAGGAGTGGGAGATCTTAAACCCGAAAATTCTGGCTAGCTCCTTCCAAGCTTTTCCGGAGAATTCTGGGGCATTATCAAAATGGATGGCTTGAGGGATGCCATAATACGGGAATACGTGTCAGAGGAGGGCATCAGTGATGGCGATGGCATGATGCTCTTTAGCTGGACAGGCTACTACAAATTTTGAATAGGTGTCTACAAGAGTGATCACATATTTGTATCCAGATTTGGGAGGGAGTGGGCCTACTACATCTATCGCCAGGAGCTGACAGGGCTTGTGGGCGGTGATGTGGCCGGAGGGTCTGGCAGTCCGGGTGACATCTTTCCCCAGGGCGCAGGCGCGGCAAGCTTGAATGATTTCCTTGGCAAGGGTGGAAGGGTTGGGCGCCCAGTAGGTGTCGTTAAACACCTGTAATAATTTCTTGGTGCCCAGGTGGATGCCGTTATGGGCATGAAAGTGGTGCAGGGTGTCACGCATCGTGTCGGGGGTCAGGAAGATATGCCCAGATGGGGTTAAATGGCGATCACCTTGACGGCAGAGTTTAGGGAAAAGGTGGGCGGGAATCCAGGGGGGCCGTTCCTTCAGGTGCCAGAGTCGTAGGAGGTCGGGGTCTGGCTGTACCGAATAGATGGGGAGGCAGGAGAGGGCATCGGCATTAGTGTGGAGTTTCCCGGGCCTGTAGGAGATTTCATATTGAAACTCTTCCAGGGTCTTGTGCCACCTAACGAGTTGCGCGTTGTGCAAGTCAGATTGGCATAACCACTGAAGTGATTGGTGATCAGTGATAATTGAGACCTGGGTCCCGGAAAGGTAAGCCCTAAAACGCTGGAAGGCCCATATTATGCCGAGGCATTCTCGCTTAGTTGCGGCATAATTTTTCTCACTAGAGTGCGACTGGCGCAGGCAATGATGTGTTCTTGACCGGCTTGTATCTGGGCTAGCACTGCGCCAATAGCAGTGAGGGAAACATCGGTGTAGAGGCAAAAGGGGAGGGCATAATCAGGAAATGCCACTATGGGAGCCGAGATGAGCTTGTCTTTCAGCTGTTGGAAGGCAGCTCGCCTTTCTTCGGACCAGACAAACGACTCCCCCTTCCGGGTGAGATAGTGAAGAGCCTTTGCAATTTGGGAGAACCCTTTTACGAAGTGACGATAGTAGGATGTGAGCCCTAGGAAAGCACGGATGCCGTGGACATCCTGTGGTGGCAGTATGTCCGTTATGGCACAGAGTTTGTCAGGATCTGGGGAGATCCCTGCTTGGGATATCACATGCCCCAAGAATGCAACAGTCCTGGAGGCCAGGACGCATTTAGAGGGATGGAGCTTGAGGCCTGCCTGGCGAATCCTAGTGAAGACTCGGCGGAGGAGCTGCAAGTGATCGGTCCAGGTCTGGCTGAAAACGATGATGTCATCCAGATAAGCCAAACATATTTCCCAAATGAGGCCGCTCAGAACAGATTCCATTAGCCTGAAGAAAGTGGCAGGGGCATTGCAGAGGACGAATGGCAGAACATTAAATTCGTAATGCTTGCCATTACTGGTGGAAAAGGCTATCTTCTCTCGGTGTTCTGGATGGACGGGGACCTGCCAGTATCCAGACTGGAGGTTGAGGGTAGAAAACCAAGACGCCCTGTGGAGGGAGTCTAAGGAATTGTCAATTCATGGGAGGGGGGTGGCATCCTTGATGGTGACGTCGTTCAGTCGGTGGTAGTCGATGCAAAATCGCATCATGCCGTCCTTCTTTTTTACGAGAACATTGGGAGAGGACCAAGGGCTGGTAGAAGGGGAAATAATGCCTGCCTCTATCATTTCGTGTACCTGGCGGTCCTCTTCCTCCATTTGTCAGGGGTTCTTCCGTCGGGAAGGTTGCCTGATAGGTGGGTCTGTCATATGAATTTCATGGGACAGGTACGTGGTGTGCCCTATGTCTGCTGGTCCGGTGGCAAACAGGTCCTGGAAATCTAGGAGGTGACGTAGGGTGTCTGACTGTTGGGGGGAGAGATGGTCAGGAATGGGGGGTAGGGGGGCAGGGAAGTGGGAGGAGGGTGGGAACCAGGGGTCAGCTTCTTCCATCTCTCCAATAACGAGCCCTTTGGGGACGATCAGGGGGGAAGGGGCGAGGTTGGCTATGCGGACGGCAATGTGGGTGCGGAGGGAGGAAAGTGGGAGATAAGAAGCAGGCAGAAAGGGACTCAGGTGGGAGGAGGGGGGAAAACAAGACAGAGGGGCCGGAGGGCTGGTTAAGAGGCACCCAGGCCTTGTGGTGAGAGGGAATGGTAACAGCGGCGGAGACAGTAGAGAGGAAGGAAGGGGGAGGGGTGGTGCAGGGGAGGGGCACTGGAAGAAAAGGGGGAGAGGGCGGAGGAGGGGGAGGAGGGGAATACGGGTCGGGGGAAGGGGGCAAATCTTTTGGCCGGGGCCGTGGCGTGCAAGTGCAGACAGCCTGAGTGGGGCTAGATAGAGGGCGAAACTGGAGCTGCCGGTAGCGACAGCCGATAGTAGCTCCGAGTTTTTGGAGCAAATCTAGTCCCAAGTACCCGTCGTAGCTCCGGCAGGAGTCGAAAATAATAAATTTGTGTTGGGTGGAGACTGGCTGGTGAGTGTGAACCCGTAGGGCCCGAGTTTCCCCACGGATGGGCAGGGGGCCATCCCCCGCGTCCACAAGGTGAGTGGCGGTGGGGCAAAGTGGGCCAAAGGTCGATTTGTGATGGGAGAAATAGTGGCTGTAGAGGCAGGATCTGGCGGCTCCTGTATCAACTGGCAGTCTGGCCTTCACACCGTTTGATTTCATTTTGTGGTACACTGGGGGGCGATACTGAGGGATAATGGCCCCCGCCACCGTGGGTTGGTGTGGGGGCGGGCCTAAAAATTCAGCTGTCTAGGGCTTTCGTTCTTCTGTTCCTGCTCCTGTTCTCCCAGCGGGGGCTCGTCCGGGGGTGCCAGTTCATCCTCGGGGGCTTTGCCTTCTATGGAGGATACTGTATATATATATATATATATATATATATATATATATATATATATATATATATATACAGTCTTTATCCATAAGTTTCCATCCGTAATAGTAGTTTATTGTCACTGTAGGCATTCAGTTTCTCTTTCAGTAAAATATGTAGCATTCACTTTCTTGTCCTGTATACTAGCCTTGAGAGTGAATCTGTCACTTTCATTTTCACTTTCATAACTCAGTATTCATACATGCTAGGGTGAAACTTTCACTTTCATTACTTCTAGTATATATACTCGTATTCTTATATTACTACTTATTTAAATTTCTCTTTACATTCTCTATTTTATTTACATTATTTACATTTCTATTTTATTAACACTGTGTTATGCAGTCACTTGCAGTAACTTATAAAACTATTTTCCACTGTTCACTTACATTTACATTCATTGCTTTCACTTGCTGTTTACACATTATTTACATTTTCACTTGCACTGTTTTACTCACCAGATAGATTGTAGTCACTGTCTATCATTTTCATTGACAAATTAGCCAGTTCCTGTTCCACAGCAGTCACTTAGCCCTTTACCTCTTTCCACCCGAGGTTTAGTAGGGGGTAGAGGTCACAGGGCCCTTTGCATGAGGCTAAAAAGCGGTGGAATTGGGCAGGCGCGAATCTGACGTGCTTTCACCTTGAAAGATAACAGTAAACTGAATAGAGTGTGGTGGCCTGCCTAGGGGAGCTGCCAATGTCAGCGGGGTGACAGCTGCTAATATATACGCTATGAAATGATTGGCAGGAAATCTAGACAGTACATAATAAATTAGGTAGTTCTAGGTGAATGTAAATATCACTTAGGCTTCTCCCTTCTTTTCTTATATATATTTTTATTACGAGAATAGATTATACAGCATATTTCAAGGGGAAATAAACAGCGAAAATTAGCGAATGAATCCACGTGAGGTGTTGTCAGGTGATAATTAGCCAGTTCCAGGTGTATGGCACTATCACTTACCTTATTTCTTTCTTGTATATATTTGGTATAAGAATAGGGCATAGGGCTTCTTTCAATGAATGAAATCAGTGGAAAATTCCAGGGAAGATTTACTTAGCGTAGCATGGCCAGGCAGGCGAGATAGGGTAATGGAGGGGAGGTAAGGAGGGGAGTCAAGAATGGGGAGAAATGGCTTAATTGTCAACAATGGATGGGAGTACAGATGAGATTAGGAATGCTGACTAATGTTGGACATTGGCAGTACTGATAGATGATACAAGCCACCACTTGAAAGCCCGGGCGAATTAAAAATAACACAGAATCGCAAAAGTGACGCCCTGCGGTATGATCCCTTGCTCCCAAGCATCACAAAAGTGAGCCCCGTGATTAAGGGGCTAGTGAAAAACAGCTAGAAGAACTGGAGAGGCATTGTCAGTGGATCCACCTTCATTCCTGGGGATCCTGTGAAGGGCCCATTAGCTGGTGTGAATGGGCCACTGCTCCACCCTGGATCCTCTGCGGCAACACCTCCCGCAGTGGTGGCAGTGGGTCGGCCTACCAACACCGTTCTGCCTCCTCAGCCACCCCTTGGCCACCCCCCATAGCCAGGCCGTGGATCACGCCTTCCTCACTGAGGTGATGATGGCTCCAACAATGACGATGATGAGGCTGCCTCCTGCTGCTGCAAAATGTGGAGGGGGGAGGATGAATGCTGTCGGAGACAGCACCCTTGTCGACCGGGCAGGGGATGACGACACAGTTGCATCCTGCACCAGTTAAACCACAGACACTGCACCACATGCAGGTGCCAGTGACATGTAACCAGGCCCTGCCACCGGTGACATGGCTCAGCCAAGGGGGTACTGGAGGTAAGAGGTGGAGAGACTGCGATGGCTGCTGGAGTGAGAGGTCCGAGCAAAGGCGATGCACGTCATCCAAGTGAAGATGGTGGTTGGGCTGATGGTCCCGACACTGGTGGTGGTGGTGTCTGCTCCCGTGGTGGTAGGGATCAGGGCAAAGTCTCCCAATGGGATCTGCATTGGACATTGTCCCAGTCCTCCTCACCTGAAGCATCGCTCAACTGCTCCTCCTCCTTGCTCTCAGTCTCCTCCTCGAAGAGAACCTTCTGCCACTCCTCAGAAGACAAACCCTTCTTCTCCATTGTGGCAAGCACTGACACACAGAAAGTCCAGTATGTGCTGTTTAGGTTCTCAGCTGAAAAACAAGAGATATTATTCACTGTCATGCAACACCTTCCATTGAGAGTAGCACTACACAAGCGATGTTATATCTTTCCATGTGGCCAATCGCTGCACCATTTAGAAACAGTTCATATAAACGATAACTTTTCAGTGTCTTTGCACGGTGTAATACCTGTCCACTGTCGTCCGTGGGTGTGTGCCACATCGGGCAACGATGGACATCAGTGGACAGGTACTGTACCTTGTGAAGACAGTTGTTGATTATTTATGATTTATAATAAATTGTTAGTGGTATGTGTCACGAGTGCTCGTCGAGAGATAGCATCATCTGTTGGGGGAACCTTGGGGAAAGGAGGAAAAACATCTATCTATCTATCTATATTTAATAATATCATATTATGTCTCAGCAAGGTACAGTACCTGTCCACTGATGTCCATCATTGCCCGGCATCCTTACATCACCTGCACACCTGATGCTGAGGTATTGCTGACATACGCTACACATGCACATCCCACAATGAACTCTCATGACACATATCACAAACATTTTTATATAAATCATAAATAATCAACAAATGTCTTAGCAAGGTACAGTACCTGTCCACCGACGTCCGTCATTGCCCGGTGTCCTTACGTCACCTGCACACCTGCTGTTAATATCCAACAACGAACACTTGTGATACATATCACAAACATTTTATATAAATCATAAAAGAATCATCATATGTCTAAGCAAGTTACAGTACCTGTTCAGTGACGTCTGTGGTTCCTAGGCATCCTTATGTCACTGCGCACCAGCAACTAAGGTATCGTTAACCTATGCTACGCACCCACAGAATTCCTTCATGGACACTTGCTGCATATTTCAAGTTCATTGTATATAAAGTATAACTTCTCACTAAATGTCTTAGCAAGTTACAGTACCTTCTCAATGACATATGTGGTTCTTAGGCATCCTTACGTCCCCACACACATGCCACTAAGGTATCACTAACCTACACTACGCACCCACAGAATTCCTTCACGGACACTCGCTGCACATTTCACATTCATTGTACATAAAGTACAACTTCTCACTAAATGTCTTAGCAAGTTACAGTACCTTTTCAACGACACAAGTGGTTGCCTGGCATCCTTACATCCCCATACACCTGCCGTTAAGGTACCGCTAACCTACGCTACGCACCCACAGAATTCCTTCACGGACACTCACTGCACATTTCACATTCATTGTACATAAAGTGTAACTTCTCACTAAATGTCTTAGTAAGTTACAGAACCTATTCAATGACATCCGTCATTGCCCGGCGTCCTTACATCCCCACACACCTGCCGCTAAGGTATCGCTAACCTATGCTATGCACCTACAATATCACACAATTGTCACTTGTTCCACATTCATGTTCATTGTACATAAAGTATAACTTCTCATTAAATGTCTTAGCAAGGTACAGTACCTGTTCATTGACGTCCGTGGTTCCTAGGCATCCTTACGTCCCCGCACACCTGGAGCTAAGGTATCGCTAACATATGCTACGCACCCTAAAATTATCCCGTCACAAACACTCGCAACTCAAGTCACGTACACTTTACACTAAATCATATGAAAATACATGACTACCACAATGATTCCACCCCTACCTCCACAATTATTTACGTTCCTTACTACTGGTATGGTAGAACATGACCGTGACACAGCATTTTAACATCAAGATTTACGACGCACCGCTATTTTGGCACACACCACACTCCTTCATGAACACTTGCAGCATGTTGGCCCTATATTTCACACAAATTTATATGCATATACAGTATCACAATCAAAATATCCATCCCTAAACACTCTAACAATCCCTTCTCAACTACGGCATACAGGTAACACCTGCCCAATTCCACACTACGGCTATGGCATACATAACGCATGCTAGTTCCAATATATCACAAAGCAAGCCACTACAGCTTTCACATGCTACACAGTTTAGGCATTGGCTTTTCTATATACGTATGTGTAGTCACAGCATAGGGCCCAGGGAAGGTGGAATGGTGAACCCCTGTTACAGTGAACACGCGTCTTGCCCCAAGGCCTAACAACTGATAACAGGCACCATTTCTTCTCAAGATATATATCTATGTTCCATTGACAAAATCACTTCAAATTAAGCTCTGAAATAATATATTATCACACTCAGTCTATAGGGGTTTCGACTTGGGTGGGAGGGGGAGAATTAGGGTGATTTAAAGGGACAGGACACTTGACGTGGCCTTACAGCCTGATTCCTTTGGAGGTACTGAGGTTTCCCGCTATGGGCAGGCTTCGAGATGGCTCTACAGCAATGCCAAATATTTACCTTGGAAGAGGGACGCTCCTGCTAGAACACATCCAAATTTGACACAAATTGGCCAAAAACTTTTCTTTTGACGGCGTTTTTTCTGCTTTTTCAAGCGATTCGTGTCAATCTGTGTTTACATGCCAAACCATAAAGAATGCAATTCATGTCAATGTGCCTGGGAGAGTTAAAAAAAATAAATCTTATAGGCTGAGATCAGTAACTGTCTCTGACAGTTACAGTCTTCGAGTCATCATCATCATCATCATTATTGTTATTATTATAACTATTATTATTATTATTAGTTATTATTATTATTATTAAAGCTGCCTCATCCCACTTCACCACCACTACCATCTAAACTCGAACTCATTTACCACCAAATCCACCACATGACCCCCACCATACATATTCACCACGCACCATATGAATAAATCACCACCACATCTCAGGTCCTCACCAACCCCTTCACCTTGTCCCTCCACCCACCTTACACAACTATGACCCTTACATTCACTACCACAATCTTCCCCTGCATCACTGTTACCATAACCATCTCCCCCTCCATCACTGTCACCACCACCATCCCACCCTCCATCATTGTCACCACCACCATCTCTCCCTCCATTGTAACTACCACCATCTCCCCCTCCATCACTGTCACCACCATGATCTCCCCGTCCATCACTGTCACCACAACCATTTCCCTCTCCGTCACTGTCACCATTACCTCCCCCACATGACCTGTCCTAAAAAGTCTAAGACCCACCACCCACCACTAACTTCCACCTCCACTAACTTCCACCACCACTAACTTCCATCACCACTAACTTCCACCACCACTACCATCACCACTAACTTCTATGACCACTAACTTCCACCACCACTAACTTCCATCACCACTAACATCCATCATCTCTCACCACTAACTTCAACCACCATTAACTTCCACCACCAATAACTTCCACCACCACTAACTTCCACCACCATCACCACCAAGTTTCACCATTACTCATTCCCACCATTGATTTCCGCCACCACTAACTTCCACCACCCAACACCAACCACCATCACCACCACCTTTCATCAGCACCACCAGCCATCACCCCCACTATCATCATCATCATCCACTACCACAATCACCACAATGTCCCTCTCCAATCCTCCACAGCCTCTCAGGTCTTCTCAAAGTCCAGCCAGATAATATTCCGTAATGTTCCTTAACCAGAACTCCTGGAACGGTGCTTAACTCTGGACGAGTACGTCAGTATGGGCTTAAGCAGGATGAACCTCTTTTCTTGGTACAGATGTGTTGCCCTCAAACTGGACCAGGTAAGACCTCTTGGTTCTGTCTGTCTGCTGGATGGATGCTTTTTGTTCATCATTATATATCCTAGAATTATTGTCTGTTTTTTTTCTTTTTTATCCGATGACCATTATTTTTTTTTTTCACCTCATGACTATTGAAAGTTGGGATGCAAATGTGGGTGATTGTGTGCGTGTATGCACCACGCAAGCTTGTGAGAGTGAGAGAAGTGTTCTGGACAAATGTGGAAGTGTGCATGGAAAAGTTTGGAAGGAATGAGAGAGAGTTTTTGATTGGTGATATGAATGGTAAAGTAGGGAATATGTAGGTGGATGGAATAGTTGGTGAGTGGGGTGTGCCTGCTGAGATAGATGGGAATGGCAGTGCGTTAGTGGACATTTGTGCCAGGACGGGGTTGGTGATAGCCAATACCCTCTTCAGGCACAAAATAATCCACAGGTATACATGGTGAGTGATGAGAAGGGTGGGTGGTGAACTGAATGAAAGGAAGGCAATGATTGATTTTGTGTGTGTGGATGAAAGGATGCAAAGATGTGCAATGGATGCTAGGGCTTATAGAGGTTGGGGGAGTGGACTTTCTGACCACTATTTGGTGGTGGCCAGAATCAAGATCTAAGTAAGATGGAGAAATAGAAGAAGGGAAGTACGTGAGGAAGGAGTAGTTGCAAGGAGAGTGGAAAGGTTACAAGAAGTTGAGAAAAAGGCTGAATATAAGAGAGAAGTGGAGGAACGATTGGGTAAATATGAATTGGAGCAGATAGGGGACGTGGAAGGTGTGTGCAATATATTCACAGAAAAAATATGTGCAGCATGTGATGTGGTGTGTGGGGTGAAGAGAAGACGGACGTGGGTGCAAGGAACAGCATTGTGGAATGAAGAGGTGAGACAGGCTGTGGCACAGAAGAAGAAAGCATACAATCAAGAGATGAGAAATAGGGGTGTGGAAGAAGGTGAGAGGCGGAAAAGTGAGTTATATGTAGAAAGGAAGAGAGAAATGAAAAGATTAGTAAGAGAGAGTAAGAAGAGAGTGGATGAGGAATTTGAAAGGAATTTGAGTGTAAAGTGGAGGGACTGTAAGAAAATGTTCTGGAAAGAGGTGATAAGAGTAAGACAGGGTGGCAAGGAAGTTAGTAGGGGAGTGAAAGATAAAAATGTTAGATTACTAGTGGAGAAGGGAGAAAAAATCAGCAGATGGAGAGAAAACTTTAAGGAATTGTTGAACATAGAGAATGGAAATAATGTGAGTATAAGTGGCTGGGGAATGGCTGGGAGAAGGAGGGAGGTGAGAAGACAGGAAGAAATCAGTAGGATAGAAGTTGTGGAAGCAATGAAGAAAGTCAAACTGGGGAAAGCCCCAGGGATTGATGGAGTGTGTGGTGAAATGCTGAAGCATGGGGGAGAGATAGTAGTAGAATGGATGTGGAAGATATGCAGATTGGCCTGGGAGGAAGGTAGAGTCCCGGAGGATTGGAAGTCAGGTATAATTATTCCCTTGTACAAAGAAAAAGGGGAAAAAGAAGTGTGTGGTAAACATAGGGGCATTTGTCTTCTTAGTGTAATAGGAAAAGTGTATGGTAGGATACTTATTGACAGAGTTAGGGAAATAACAGAGGAATTAGTTGGAGAAGAACAAGGAGGCTTTAGGAAGGGAAAAGGTTGTGTAGATCAGGTATTCATTCTTAGATCTTTAGTGGAAAAGTTTCTAGAGAAGGGAAAGAAGTTGTATGCGTCCTTCATGGATTTGGAGAAAGCATATGACAGGGTGGATAGACTCCATAAATTATTATGGAGTAGATGGGAAGTTCCTGAATGTTGTGAAGAGTATGTATGATGGTGCTAAGGCTGCAGTGCGTGTGGATGGTGAACTGAGTGAATTTTTCTCTTTGAAGGTTGGGTTGAAACAGGGATGTGTCATGTCTCCATGGTTGTTCAATCTGTACATGGATGGGGTAATAAAAGAGGTACACGATAGGGCAGTGGATGTTGGAGTGGCCCTAGTGAGAGAGGGTAGTGTTTGGAAACTCCCTGTACTGTTGTTTGCAGATGATACTGTATTGTTAAGTGAAGACGAAGGGGAGATGCAAGGCTTGGTGGATGAGTTTGGGAAAGTGTGTAAGAAACGGAATCTAAAAGTGAATGAAGGGAAGAGTAAAGTGATGGTCTTTGAGGGAGGTGAAGTCAGCGAATGTACAGTGAGGCTGAATGGTGAGGAAATGGAAAATGTGAGTACGTTTAAGTACTTGGGCAGTGTGATGAGTAAGTATGGAAGTTTGGAGGGTGAAGTGTTTGAAAAGGTACAACAAGGTGGAAAGGTTCCTGGTTCCTTGAAAGCAGTGATAAGAAACACGGAAGTGAGCATGGAAGTGAAAAAGTTACTACATGACAGTACTGTCATACAACTCTAACGTATGGAAGTGAAGCTTGGACGTTGTTGGAAGGACACAAGTTAAGAGTGAGAGCAGTGGAAATAAGTCATTTAAGAGGAGCCTCTTGAGTCACATGGTGAGACAAGCTGACAAATGAGAATTTAAAGGAGCATTGTGATGTGGATGTGGATGTGATAGGAAGCATTAGGATCAACACACTGAGGTGGTTTGGCCATGTGGAGAGGATGGAGGGTGAGAGACTGACGAGGAGAGTGAATGTGAGTGAGGTGGAGGGGGGGAGAGGAAGGGGGAGGCTGAGGATGAAATGGAGGGATTGAGTGGAGAGGTTTATGAGAGAGGGATGTGAGTTGGGAGTAGGGCAGTGAAATGGCGGGGGACGGGGTGACGTGGAGGCAATTTGTTTGTGGCCACCCCGTACGGGATTAAGGCGTCTGGCAATAGATAGATAGATAGACTGTTTTATTTGCTATACCCCTCACTACTTTATTTCCTTACTCCATGCCGATTTTATTTTCTTGATCCCATAACCCCTTAACTATATGTTTACCCCGGTACTGTTTTTTACCCCATGACTATTTGTTTACATCATGACCAATTTTTTAACCAATTACTTTTTTCATCCCATCACTATTTTTTACCCTGTGATGATTTCATTACTCTTCCCAAGACTTTTTTTTTTTTTTTTTTTTTTTCAATATAGGAGAGTTCTGTCACCGCCATTGGACAGCTCTACCTGTATAATTTTTTTATATACTTTTATGCATTACAGTAATCTGTTCTTTAACCCCGTCTCTTTAATTCTCTTTCCGAAATTTAATTTTTTTTTTTTTTAGGCATGCACAAAAAAAAAAAAAAATTGTCATTGTACTGCAGAAAATCTCATGAATTTCACCATAGAGTATTTTAACTCCCTTAGTAAAAAAAAAAAAAATGCAATTTATTATTATTTTTTTTTGCTGTAAGATGATTTTTACCCCTACACTCGTTTCACATTATCTTGGCCTAGTATTACCACCTCTCCAGCCTGATTACTGATTTACAACAATGGATTATCAACAGAATATGATGCTAGCCATTAAGAAGTGCTATGGAAAGAATGCGTAGCCATAGCTTTTACTTTTTCTGCCACTGAGCTACGTGAAATAAACTGAAAAGGACCAATATCTGGGCCAAGTTAAGGTGATGGAACTGTAGTGGTGATGGAGTTAATGAAGGCTATATCTAACCCTTTTTAGTTTGGAAATTCTCCAATCTGCAAAACATCGTCTATATAAAAGAAAAACGAAATTCATTTGAAACATTTATAGAAGCGATGTTAACGGTGATGTCTGAAGAGCCAGATACTTAATATATCCAGCCAAACATACTAACCTAATTACTTCAGTCTAATATCGTATATTATATGCTCTTCTTGCCAGGTCTAGACGCCTTACCAACCTCAGAATGGATTTTTCGAACAGGAAGGTGTCTGACGTGGGTTTCAAATATCATCATGGTTTTTATTTTCTTTTATTTTCATTTATTTTCATTTCCCTGACGGTTGAGTATTGGAGCCAAGCCGAAAAATAAAAAAGTTTATTACATTAATAGGAACACTGTTCATCGTAGCTCGTAACGGATGAGGATTGCACCCACGTTGATGCAGCGTTTTTTCTCAAAATTAGCCCAAGAAATTTATTATAATCCCCCCCTCCTCCTATAGCTGTACTGTACTGCTGATAACTGCCAAATCCATCTACCAGCAGAGTCCAGCCTACTGATGTATTAGTCTCTGAGTCACTCATTATAACCAGGAGAGAACTGGGCCAGACTGGAGCCCAGAGGGCGGCTCCAACAATCCTTCCCTGTGTCTAACTGGATGCTGGGCGATGTGATCTAGGGATCTGAACCATATTCAGAGAAATTCTCAGTTAAGGCTTTTAAATAACCCCTTAAGATTCTTTGTGGATAGGAAGTCAAATTCTTGAAGTAATCTCTATGGGATCATCTTCAGCCATTCTTGTTCCTTTCAAGGCCAAGAGCACCAAAGGGTCAGGCAATACACAGCTTGGCTTTTCTAGTTAGAGGGATGAGAGAGACAGCCAGAGTGTAAGCTTCATTATTAACCACATTATTTATAGTATACATTTTTTATCATTATTTTTCCAGGATCAGATGGATCGTTTCACAGCCTGCATCAATGGACTGGATTAATTAAGGACAAGAGTAACACCTTCAGTCCGATGACGTATTTTGCTGTGTAGTCTCTTTGCCTTCAGACGATTTTATTCAGCTGAGGTTGACTTAGGTTGTGACGAGGTTTATGGAATATATATTTAACCCTGACATAAATGATGGTTTGTTCTGAGTTGAGGTGATTGTTTGAAGGTGGCAAGGATACACACACACACACACACACACACACACACACACACACACACACACACACACACACACACACACACAGCACCTCCGGATACAGGGTGTTGAATGTCGTCTCTCCCTGGAAGACCTTCGACTGGATTCAACATAGTCCCCTGCACATCCACCCCTTCCCCTTCACTACCACTAGGTCATATTTTATTCTTGACACCTCCAGACGATTTTACTTAATTTGGGAAGGACGTGTCTTAAGGAAGGAGTTAGAGAATGATAGGCTCTAACTCTCCTTCCTTTTGAACAGTCTCTCCAAAATGGATATAAAATTGTGTGGAGAGAGCAAGAGGAAATATGGATGACATCTTTTGTGAAGTGGGTAAGGTATTAGGATAGTTGTCAGTATATACAATTATTCTTTGATATTGTAACCAACTTTTTTTTTCCTTTTTTGCTTCCCTAGAAGAATATTTTAAGTAATTTTCCTACTTCCGTGCCACCTCTTTGATTATTATTAGATGCTAACTCACCCTTTCATTTCGACGGAAGAAAAGAGTTAGGGTGATAATGATGACGACGATTTGTCAGAATTTATTGTATATGTGTCAACTGAAATGTAGGAAAGAAGGGAGGTTCAATAGTAATAATAATAATAATAATAATAATAATAATAATAATAATAATGATGATAGTAATAATAATAATAATAATAATAAACTAATGATAACGATTAGGATAAGGATGAAGAATCCCCTGCACACACTACGCAAATCTGTTAATTTCTTCATCGGCTCGTCCGTGTTACTTCCCAGCCAGAACTAACTAATCACGTCCCTCATTCTAATGGCGTTCCATATTTCTAAACGTATCTTCGCTAATTTTATGCAATGTTCTTCATAGTAAGAGGAGAAATAAGATTGGGAAGGAGCTAAGAAGACTAAATACAATCCTTTCCCTAGGACTGTTTTCTCCAACGTTCACAAAATCGCTTAGATGTTAACAGGAACCAAGTAAAAAGAGTTGAAATTACACTGAAGGAAAAAGATGAACCAAATCTATGATATATTTCTGGTCAAGGACACAGGTAAGGTAAAACATAATGGACTGTTGATTATCACCTTGAATTTGTGTGTGTGGCTGCTGCATTCTTCTGTTGTTTTGCTTGGAGGGTCCCTATGTGCTTTATCAAATATAATCTTATTGCAGTGCTCATGTGCGTATTATTTCCCACACTGACTTAAGCGCTTATAAAAATTACTGAGATAGCACGCGCTCACTCGAGCGTGTGTGTGTGTGTGTGTGTGTGTGTGTGTGTGTGTGTGTGTGTGTATATATATATATATATATACGGTATATATAATGTGTGTGTGTGTGTGTGTGTGTGTGTGTGTGTGTGTGTGTGTGTGTGTAAACGAGAGGATCTAAATACAAAGGAGCCATGACTCGTACTGTTTTACTAAAACTGATGATGACACTGTGGTCATGTTTTGGACAAAAAAAACTCTAATGCATACATTAACGATACAGGGTCTAACTATTCTGTGTTGTTGCTGAATGCACTCTTTAATATGCGATGCAGGTTTACTGCATCTAACAGTTACAGTGTTCCATAATAGCTGTCAGTGACAGAGGATTTGTTTGAATCTCCGCAAACAGTTTTAACCCCTGAGAACCTGAGAACCAAGTGGCTTATTTCTGGTTCTATTCTTCCTGGTACGAGACATTTATTACATTCATATGGATTTCTCATAATGGAGCTCTTCATTGAGGTTATATTTAGGTTTTGCAGGTCAAAAAGTCATCTGAAACTAAATAAAATCTTCCGGAAATGGCAAGAAAAAAACGAAAAAGGCGCATCCTCTCTCATGTGTTAACGATAGGGCCGTGAATGTCCTTGGGAATGTTATGGTCAAATGGCTACAGGTATAGAATACTGAGTGTAAGATTTATTTGATATAGATGTCATGTTCTCAGGACTCGCCAGTGCTCAGTGATCCCTTTGTATCAGTACGCATAAGACACGATAGAGGGAGGACAGGGCACGATGCCCCATCAAACCAAAATAACCTGACCTGACCTAACCTATCATGACCTGTCTAAAATTAACCTAACGAAGCACAAAACAGCCTAACCTAACCTAACCGAAACTATCCCAACCTAACCAGACCTCAGCTAACTTTCTTAACTTAACCAAGCCCAAAATGACCTAAGAACCAAACTCAAACTCCTAACTTAACCAAAACTAACCAAACCTAAAATAACCTAACCTAACTCTCCCACTAATTATGCCTTCTAAAAGGTGCTGTGACCTCTCTCTCTCTCTCTCTCTCTCTCTCTCTCTCTCGTCCACTTTCTGTGTACAGGGTGGCCCATAAATAGCGCTTCACTAAAAACTCACGTGGCAGTATCTTGTGTGTTGCGAGGACGGCTCAGTCGGCTGGTGAGGGCGTGGTTGTGGCAGTGGGATTAGGAAATGAATAATGATGCAGGGTAGGTAAAGATAACACTGAGCCGTCCCCACAACACACGAGAAATCACCCGACGGAGTGGAAATGGAGCGTTATACATGGATTACCCTGCCTTTCTGTCTCTAGTTTAGGGCAGCCGGGTGTGTATTGGTTAGCACATCTAGACTGAAACTGGACCAACCTGAGTTTGCTTCTTTGGCTGGTCAGATTCTTGGATAATGTTTGTTTCCCCTTGACAGTGTTCATTCTGTCAGTGTTTTTAGGGACGTGGATGTGACTTCGATTGTTGCGTCGATTTTGTGAGGAAGATTAGGACTTCCATTAAGTGAATTATCTGCCTCTATGACCCCCGTGTAGTTGATAGGCGTTCTTCGTATTTTAATTCTTATTTACTTTCCTCGTGGATCATACCTACATCATTTATGACAGAGATAACACAGGAAGGGTGGTGATGATGATGGTGATGATCTTGTGTGAGCTTTCATCGTTCTTTTCATTTCCTTTTTCATCCTCCTGGATCATCCCTACCTGATGTGTGATAGAAGAAACAAAGTGATGATGATGATGATGATGATGATGATAATGATGATGATGATGATGATGATAATGATGATGATGATGATGACGGCAAAGACGATGATGATGATTGGGATGATAATGGTGATGATGATGGTGATGCTGCTGCTGCTGCTGCTGCTGCTGAATATGATGATGATGATGAGGAGGAGGAGATGTTCTTTCATCTCATTGTGCATCTTGTGCCAGTTTTCAAAATAATTAGGAGTTGCATCAATATCAGAATTTAAAAATACTGAATGTCATGAAAAACTGGATTATGTCTAGTTCAGGTGTCTTTAATTGTTTCCTTAATGTTCGTTTAATTTCCAGTGCATCTCTCTCTCTCTCTCTCTCTCTCTCTCTCTCTCTCTCACACACACACACACACACACACACACACACACACACACACACACACTGCTAGCGTGCATATCTGTCTGTCTGCTGTCTGTCTGTTTGTCTGTCTGTCTGTCTGTCTGTCTCTGGCTTTGGTAACAGTAGAGACTTTAGGCAAATATATCGAATTCAGATGAGGTTTGTAATACACACAAGGATTTTATTTTTCCCATAAAAGGGGAGTTACCCATTCCTATTGGATATACAATTATAAGGAGGCATCTTCTGTAGCCTTTATTGCCCTGTTTCCCCATACGGGGGGAACTAACCTTTTCTTCCTGGGTCTACTCCACGTTAAATGAGATACTTGTTTCCTCATGGACCTATTTAACTATTATGGAGGGGGATGACATACCTATTCCCGCATCATCTATATATACAAGAGTATAATCCTCAAGGGGAATATGCCTATTCCCCTGTGGAAGCACTAACCCTTCGAGGGGCCTTGGCCATTCAGCATGGAGGTATGTTGCTCCACTGATAGGATTTAAATGTTGCCATGATGGACCTACTGCTCTACAAGGGTTGACTTACTGATTCCCACCGAGGACCTTCGGTATATTCTCGGTAGGCCTATTCACTGGTGAACCTGTTATCACCATACCCAACCACTCATCACCAACCCACGTATCCAGTGATATATGTACCAGTACCAACAGCACCAGCATGAACCAGGATGTTTATAAACACACACACACACACACACACACACACACACACACACACACACACACACACACACACACACACACACACACACACATACACACACACACACACACACACACACACACACACACACACACACACACACACACACACACACACACACACACACACACACACACACACACACACACACACACACACACACACACACACAAGGCCGTGAGAGAAACAGACAGACCATGTGAGAGAGACATGCATGCACGCAGGAAGAGAGAAAGAGAGAGAGACAGAGAGACAGACAGACAGAGACAGAGACAGAGAGTAGTTCACAACTTCACCCACCTGTCATCCTCTATGCATGTTTTTCCCCGAGGAATATTGGGCCCAAATTTTACGAATTACTATTTGATGGTTGACTGTGTAATTATTGAAGAGTATGAACAGAAGTAATGATATTTCTTATTTTACCAAATTATTCGTTTATTAATATTATTGTCTATTGAATAACGTATCACGGAATTTAATGGAAATATTCCTATAACACAGCTCCAATAAAGGGTGTAAGTCGAAGAGGTGAGAGTCAGTAACTGTGAAATCTGCAATTAGAGCAATATCCGACACTCACACCTCTCATCCTTCCACTTCACCGTCCCTAACTCCTGTCCCTTCTGTAGTCGGCAGGCCAACCCCAGGAAATATGCCTAAAGAAAGCTTTTGATGGCATTTTTTTCTCAAAGCTAGCAACCGTGGTAGAAAGTATCACTATGGTCCAGGCATTTAGAATCACCAGGTTACCAAAATGGCATTTGACCTATAAGGTCAAACTTGGAGGACAAAAGGTCAAAAAAGGTCAAATTTTGTTTCCTCTTTTATCTTGTACTTTCAAAAAATGTTAGGTCTGGTATGAAATATTAAGGAAATAATGAGATACAAGGGTTTTAAATTCCATAATAGTAGGCAAATGTGAAGAAAGCTTTGAATATAAATTTCAAATTCTCATTAATGAATTGTTTTTTCAGGAAGTTGGGATACCCTATATTTACTGATACTGACGTGAGGGCTCCAGGCCAGTCTTGGCCCTAATATGTTGTCAAGACCACAACTCAACTCTTTTTGGAACACCGGATACAATAGGAAAAACATGCATCATCATCAATTGCCATGCATTGATTCAGTCCCTAGAGAAGACACCAGAGTGGCATGGTTTCCAGGACTGACGTTGTGTTTGACCAGTACAGGCCTTATGGATGATGAACGGCACCTCCAAGGAACAGGAATGTTTTCCAGTGCACGCCATCAACGAGAATCTTCCTCGAGAGTAGTGGAGAATGTGCCTTGCTTCCATGCCATAACTGGCTGTGATACTGTCTCATCCCCTGCTGGGCATGGGAAGAAACTGTGTTGGAGTGTGCATTTGCAACATCCAAAGCTGTTGCAAGGTGCTGGTAGGGATGGTCCGTTAGGCAAAGTTGAAGAGTTCATATGTATGCTGTACAAGGCACCATGCTCTACTTCAGGTGTTGTTAGGGCCAAACATGATCTGTTCCAGAAAGCAAAAAAGGCAATTGAAATGTTGCCACCAACGAGTGTTACATCACTCACGTGCCAACCACCAGGCCAAAATGTGGCTGCAGGCAAACAAACCTGACGTCATTATCCTAAGCCCTCAGGAGACAGGAGGTTGGCAGGTACTGGACAAACGGTTAGAAGTAGTGTGGTTATGGAAGCCATCTGTTCTAAGCAGCTGTTTAGAGTTGGTTACTTGTGGATGCAAAACCAAGTGCCGCACACAAGCCTGAGTTTGTCATCGGATGGGGCAACCATGTATATCTGCATGCGGTTGTGATGCAGACAGATGCCTTAATATCACAGGCTGTCACGAACTGGTGCGATCATATATCTAAACAAACTCGTAACATTAAACTTTGGTGGAAAACCGCAAATTCGAGTGGAATCCCAGTATTTATCACTCGGTCAACCGCCACGTATTCACTAGATCGGAAATGTTTTCAGGACATATTTCACTGTTTCATAAGTGATAGTCCTTGTGCGCGATGTTGGCACCTCCGCTGAGTGATTTGTTATGGGCGTGTTTCGCTCACTTGTAGCCGTTACCAGTTGGCGGCTGGCCTCAGTCCTCGCCTCGCTTGTTTGAACTCAGTCAAGATTTGAGCGCCGTGGAAGCAGGTTGGGCCCAGTGTGTAGCAGTGCCACCGTTGTCCAGTTCCTGAATTCCCACCTAGCATGATTTGGCGAGAGGCTCAGCGTGTGCAGTGTCCTTCCTCAGCAACGACTCCCAGTCATCCGCTTAGTCCACTTTTCTGACCAGTATTTTCTTTTCGTTTTCCTAGGTTTGAGAGTTTCGCTTTTCAGTGAGCAAGTGAGTGCGATCTCCTTATTTTGATTTCATTTTGAAACATGTAACTTAAATTTATTTCATTGTAATCAATAAATTTAACAGTTCTTTTTCTTGAGCTTAATGTAATGTAAACTCGTGTTTTATTTTCCATATTAAGCTTATTCTAGTTACAGCTCTTAGTTTGCATAAACGTTTTGCAATATTCACAACTGGTACTTAGGCCAGTCCTTTTGTATTAACTTGAATCCGTAGTGCCATCAAGGAGTTAATTGCACCAGCAAGAACTTGTTTATCATTAATAGCATTAGTTATTGATTGTCAGGGGTGGAGTCACTTTCTCCAGAGGCCAACAGTACTAATAAACAGCACGTGTGAGTAATCAATCTCTGCTGTGTACTGTTGAGAAAGTTTATAAATTCTCGTCCTTAGAGAATCGGCGAAGTAAGCCGGTATAAAGTAATCATTGCTTGATTTTCACAAGTCAATTCTTTGTCCTGTTGTCAAGTATTATTGAATATTATTTTCTAATATAGTATACTCCCGAAACCCTGTGACACAGGCAGTGGACATGGTCTGGATAAATCTTAATGATTTCAACAGCAACATTGTCAAAGGTAATGGGACACAAGGAAAATGATATTCAACCATCGTAGTGCCTTCTTGATGAAGAAACTGATTTATTTTCAGGAAGAAGTGACGTTAAATGAACGGATCTTTGCTTTGTGTGTAATCCGATCCATAATGGAGTAACGAGCATTTTAAATTCTAATTTCCTTCACAGTTACCTATCATTTCGCAGTTTAGAACCCTTGTCTCTCATTAATTCTTCAGTGTTTCTTACCAAACCTTACAATATTTGGAAGTACACGACAAATGAGGGAAAACACAAAATTTGACCTTATTTGACCATTTGACCTTCAAATTTGACCTTAAAGGTCAAATGCCATTTTGGCAACCGTGTGTTTCTAAAATCTTATACCATAGTGATACTTTCTAGCATGGTTGACAGCTTTGAATAAGAAATGCCATCAAAAGTGTTTTTTGAAGGTATTTGCCTGCCGACTACTCCTTCCCTCCTTTCCCACCACACCCCTTGGTCTTGCCTGCATCATCTCTTTGTCTGAGCTCTTCCCACAGAACATGGTGCTACTGAATGTCTTCACACGCTTTAAATACTATCATGTTTCCATTCCTGCCTTCCATAGGGAAGCAACAGTGTTGTATGCAATCAGTCATTGACATTTATGCTAATTTATGCCCTCTCATGTATGCTATAAATAATCAATGTTTGAAAAGTGGCTTTTATTTATATATTTCCAATTTTCAGCATAGACTAAATTTTTTGCCTGGGGCCCAGCAGTCTTGCATGTCACAAATCGACCACCCTTTAAGATGTAGGATTTTCAGTATTGTCAGTGTGGACACCTTTTACAATTTTAACCATATAATAGCATAAATTTAGGTAAGTTTGTATAACCTTCCTGTCAAATCACTGGAATGCGAAACTATCCCAGCAATGTATAAGAGATGACATGACAGTAGAAATTCAACGGATAACCGAGGCTAATTCCTCCAAAATAATGTCCAGTATGGTAGCACACACTTGATTATAACCTGTTGCACTGACCACACAAGCTATTTTCCTTTTGCACACACTAAGTTACTAACACAACTCTCCACGTATAATCCATTTGCTCGTGATATCGCATACAGAAACGAAAAGCGCGAACGAAATATTACTTTGCTCGATGTGTGTGTATGTCTGTCTCTGTGTTTATGGAGATGTCTATGTGCGGGTTTCTGTGTGCGTGCGTGTCTGTGTGTGCGGGTGTCTGTGAGTGCGTATGCCTGAGTGTTTATGCATGTCTGTGTGTATACTTGTGGGTCTGTGTCTGTGTGCATGTCTGTGTTTGTGCTTAAATCTGTGTGTGTGTGTGTGTGTGTGTGTGTGTGTGTGTGTGTGTGTAATTCACCGGGTCGGTCAGGATCACTTGATGGTCGTGATCGTCAGCTTTTACCCTCCCGGAAGGGAGCTGAGAGCTCATATAGTCCGATCTAAGGGCAAGTCTGTGACCTTCACACACGCACACACCCGTCCCCTTGCTCAAGGGGGACAGTAACCACCCACTTCGTCAGTGAAACTTTTCGCAACCTGAGCGAGGCGTGTGTGTGTGTGTGTGTGTGTGTGTGTGTGTGTGTGTGTGTGTGTGTGTGTGTGTGTGTGTGTGTGTGTGTGTGTGTGTGTGTGTGTGTGTGTGTGTGTGTTCTTACCTTACCTAATTGTTCTTACCTAATTGTATCTTTACAGGAATGAGTCAAGCTCGTACTGTCCCGTGTCTTAAACCATATTTATCGTACATATCCTTAAATTTGTAAATTGTTTTGGCACACACTATTTCATTCGGTAGTGCATTCCATTGATCAATTGCTCTGTTTGGGAAACTGAATTTCCTTACGTCTTTATCACCTCTCTTCTTATGCAGTTTTTTGCAGTGTCCTCTTGCTGATGCTTCTCCATATGTTAAGTAATTATTTATGTCTATTTTCTCCTTCCCTGATATGCACTTATATAGCATTATCATGTCACCTCTTTTCCTTCTCTCCTGTAGTGTTGGTAGATTCAGTTTATTTAGTCTTTCTTCGTAGCTTTGGTCCCTTAAGCTTGGTATCCATCTTGTAGCGGCCCTTTGAACTTTTTCAGTCTTGTCTATATGCTTTTTGAGATGAGGACTCCAGACTACTGATGCATATTCCAGGGTTGGTCTAATGAATGATGTTATTATCCTTCTTAGCATGACTTCATTTATGTATGTGAATGCTATTCTCATATTTGCAAGCAGTGTATACATGTTCTGTACCTTCTCGCTGATGTGGTCAGCCGGAGATAGTCTGTTATTGATAATCACACCTAGGTCTTTCTCTCTTTCTGATGTGTATAGGGTTTTATTTCCTAACTTATAATCCCAATCAGGTCTTTTTCCACTTTTACCAAACTTGATTACATGACACTTGTCCACATTGAATTCCATTTGCCATGTACTAGTCCATTCATGAAGTTTATTTAATTCTTCTTGTAGCTCCCTACAAGAGTCTGTGTTAGTAATTCTCCTTTGTATTTTTGCATCATCTGCAAACATATTCAGATAGCTCTCATTTCCAGTGTTACTGTTTATATCATTTATATAAACAGTAACCTTCTCGCTGATGTGGTCAGCCGGAGATAGTCTGTTATTGATAATCACACCTAGGTCTTTCTCTCTTTCTGATGTGTATAGGGTTTTATTTCCTAACTTATAATCCCAATCAGGTCTTTTTCCACTTTTACCAAACTTGATTACATGACACTTGTCCACATTGAATTCCATTTGCCATGTACTACTCCATTCATGAAGTTTATTTAATTCTTCTTGTAGCTCCGTACAAGAGTCTGTGTTAGTAATTCTCCTTTGTATTTTTGCATCATCTGCAAACATATTCAGATAGCTCTCATTTCCAGTGTTACTGTTTATATCATTTATATACACTAAAAACATGATTGGTGCTAGCACTGAACCCTGTGGTACTCCACTAGTCACTTCTTTCCATGATGAGTAGTTTCCTCTTAGTACTGTCCTCATTTCTATTTTTATGAGAAAGTCTTGCATCCAACAAAACAGTTTGCCTCGAATTCCTCCTTGATGGTACAGTTTCCATAAAAGTCTTCAGTGTGGTACTGTGTCAAAAGCTTTCTTGAAATCTAAATAGATACTGTCCACCCATCCTTCCCTTTCCTGTATTGTGTTTGTTACTCTGTCATAGTAGCTCAACAGATTAATAACACATGATTTTCCCTTTCTGAAACCAAACTGTCTTTCTGTTATCATACTGTGTTCTTCTAAATCTATGATTTAACCAAGCTTTTCTTATAAGCTTTTCTAATCCCTTGCTTACAACACTGGTCAGTGATACTGGTCGGTAGCTGAGTGGATTTTGTCTATTTCCTTTCTTGAATAAGGGGACAATATTTGCTTTTTTCCAGATATCAGGTAGTTTACCTTGACTCAAGGATTTCTTGAAAATTAAAAATAATGGTTTACTTAACTCCTTTGCACATTCTCGTAATACCCAACATGAAATTTCATCAGAACCACTTGCTTTTCCTCTGTCTAATCTACTTAACTCCTCCTGTATTACTTTTTCTGCTATTTGTATATCTGGTAGTATGTGTGGACATGCATGTTCCACATAGTCCCTCTCAAAATTTTTTTCTTCTGTAAAAACTAATTGGAAATTCTTATTTAGTGCTTCACAAATATCTTTCTCTTGTGTATAAGTGATTCCCTCGTCCGTAATGGATTGTATTATATCTTTTACTTTAGTTTTGCTTCTGATATAGCTGTAAAACAGCTTTGGTTGATCACTACTTTTATTTATTATATCCTCCTCAAACTGTTTTTGGGCTTCCCTCCTTATTCTTGTATAGTCGTTTCTTGCCTGTTTGTAATTATTATACGCCCTTTCACTATTGTGTCTTCTGTATCCATTCCACAACAAATCTCTTCTTTCTTTTGATTTTTTACATTCTGTATTGAACCATTTCTGTATTTTCTTATCTGCTTCTTTGTGCTGTGGGATGTACTTCTGGACTCCTATTTCATAAAATTCACAGAATTTTTTATATACAGCATTTAAATCTTGTCCTCTAAGCTCATTTTCCCATTCAGCTTCTAAGAAATACTTCTTTAGGTCTTGATAATTTTCCTTTTTATAGTTTAGGCTCTTTTTGTAACGGTCATTGCTGTTTACTATGTCATATGCTATCCTGAAGTTATAATTTAGTACTGCATGATCGCTTTTGCCGAGTGGAGGGTGATATATTAAACTGTCAATATCATTTTCTTGCCTAGTAAATATTAGATCTAGCACTGAAGGTACATCAAGTCCTCTTTTTCTGGTGGTTTCCCTCACACGTTGCGTTAGGAAAAACTCTTGTACTAGATCCAGGAGCTTTGGGTCCCAACAGCTTTCTTGGCAAATTATATCTAGAATATTCCAATTTATATTTGTATTGAAATCCCCAGTTAGTATAATTCTTTCCGATTTCTCTTTCATTTTATATAGTAATGATCTTATACTTTGAACTGTACTCTCTGCCAGGTCCTCATATTCGTCTCTTTCCCATGTGTTTGATCTGGGTGGCATGTACAAATTGGCTACAATTACTTTACCTTCAGATGTGTTGATCTCTACTGCAATCAGTTCTACTTGTGATGGTATATCTAGGTTTATTTCCTTGACTTTTAGATTATTCTTAGTTAATATTATAATTCCTCCTCCTTTTTTTAAATTTCTGTCTCTTCTCCATATATTGTATTCCTCTAAGTTTAGTATGTCATTGGATATCCTTGGTGGTAATTTTGTTTCAGTTAGGCATATTATTTGTGGTTCATTTTCTCTGACATAATCATTCATCTCTAGTAATTTAGATACCATTCCATCCACATTTGAGTACATCAACTTTATCATTTTGTTTATATACTTGTCATGACATGGTTCTACTACCTTCCTCCTTTTTCTTCCATCCTGTTTGTGTACCACTTTCGTACCTGCAATCCTATTACTTTGTAAAAAAAAATTCTTCTTCTCCTCTTCTGATCTTCCCTCATTTTTTGTTTTTGCTTCCTCCCTTTTCTCTTTCAGTAATTCCAGTTCCCCTTGTGTTAGGCATCTTTTTATCCATACATTTGTGTGTGTGTGTGTGTGTGTGTGTGTGTGTGTGTGTGTGTGTGTGTGTGTGTGTGTGTGTCTGCCTAAGAATGCGTGTTGCTTAATGTCTGTCTGTCTATATGTCTGTCTGTCCATCCGTCTGTCTTTCTATGTGTGTGGGAGGGGGTGCTGGAGTCAGATAGGTGGGTGGTTGGGGTGGGTGAGATTTGATTTGTGAGATTCGTGGTTTGGTGTATCACCAGGATGGGTGGACAGGATGGTTGGTTGCGTGGGGCTGATTGGTTGGGCGGGATGTGTGGAGTGGCTTGGGGTTGGTTGTAGGAGTAAAAGGGTTGGTGACTGATTGCGTGGTGTGGGCTGGGTGAGTGGCTAGATCGGTTGGGGGTAGGAGAGGGGTTGGTAATTTAGGTTTCAATGGGATGAATTTGGTGGACGAATGGGGTTCGAATGGGTGGATGGGATGGCAGGGCGAATGGGTTTTGGTAAGAAGGGTGGTTGGGAATGTGAATAGGAAAGTGTGTCGGTGGGAGGAGTGGTTGGAGAGGATGGATGGGTTCCCAGGGTGAGGTGGGTGGTCAGGGTGGGTGAGTATTCAGGGAGAGATGGGTGGGTATGGTGGGAGGGCTGAGTGGGTTGATGTGCTGGATGGCATTGTTGGGTGAGCAGGGTGGGTTGCATTCATGGGTGGGGAGGGTGGGTGACCATAGGTGGTGGGCAAGATGGGTCATCGGAATGTGTGAGTCGCCAGGGTTTGTGGGCACTGTGGGTCACCAGGGTGGCTGAGAAGATTGCGTGGCCGGGTTGCTCTGCGTGGGTTGTTGGGTTGGTCGTTTGGTGGGTGGGTGGTTTCAGGGTGGGTAGGTGAGTGGGTAGATGTGTTGGGTGGCATTGATAGACGAACTTGGTGGGTGACATTCGTGGGTGGGCAGGGTGGATGGCCGCGATAGGTGAGCTTGGACAGTCTCACTGGTGGCTGAGAAGGGTAAGTGTTGGATGGGTTGAGTGAGTAGGAGGATGAGTGGGTGAGTGAATATGTGGCTTCCCAGATGATAAGGCAGGAGGACTTTAAATGGCCAATTTTATATAACTTGTCACTGTTACTTAGATTTTAGTATAAGTATATCGTTTAGAATACGCTGAACAAATACTTGGAATGAATCTCTATACTGCAGGATCATCCTAGTGAAAACTGCTAAAACTTCAGTATAATTAACCTACTGGTCACTGAACTGAAGGTGGATGTATACACAGAATAATCGACCTAATGGTAGAATAAATTACGAACTTACTTATGTTACATGAGGCAAGACGTGAGGCACAGCAAAGCTTTAGATTCCCGATCCCATCAGCCTAACAATGCGGTCGTTT
This sequence comes from Coenobita brevimanus, assembly GCF_032717465.1. Lineage (NCBI taxonomy): Eukaryota > Metazoa > Arthropoda > Malacostraca > Decapoda > Coenobitidae > Coenobita > Coenobita brevimanus. The sequence goes on from NC_136984.1 coordinate 20,647,940, forward strand.
TGTGGGGGTAAGGAGGGGGAGTTTCGGGGTGGACGTGTGCCATGATTTTTCTTACGTATACATGGGACACCTTCCTCTATTCCTCCACACAATGCCAAGCAGGGACAATGCCTTACACCGCATAACCTCCCCCCTCCCGCATGCCATTGTCTCAGCAATTCACCTGTCACCAGTGACCTGGCCAATAAAGACATTTAAGGCCAGAGTGGTTTCCCAATCGATGACAATGTGGAGGACAAAGTTTACATAGCATTAGAGGAAGAAACAGTCAGAAATGATGATCAGGTAATGTGGCAAAAGAAGGTCAGGTATGGTGATGAGTTAGTGAGTGAAACAATGCTTATAATGCCTGTATTACTGTTCGAAAACCAGTATACTCTCATACTACATATAAATTTGTACCAAGTAAATAAATAAATACCGTATAGGAGTGGTGTGGAATAGTTATCCTCCCATAGAACTCGTTTTCTTTGGTGCCAGCCTGTTAGAAAACCCAGTGAGGAAAAGAGGTACTGCTACCTGGATCGAATATTTTAAACCTCAGGTGAGCGATTTCCTTATGAAATTTCGATGTTTCTCACCAAAAGCAGAAGTTTTAGCGCAAAAAATTTTTCTTGAAAATACCTCAGGATTGGGGGGTGTCAGAGGTGTGAACTAGCTCGGGACGTGACGGGTTAAAGTGTTCTCTCCATCTGCTCACTTTTTCTCCGTTCTCCACTAGTAATCTACCATTTTTATCTTTCACTCCCCTGCTAACTTCACTTCCGCCCTGTCTTACTCTCTTCACCTCTTTCCACAACATTTTCTTACAGTCCCTCCACTTTACACTCAAATTCCTTCCAAATTACTCATCCACTCTCTTCTTACTCTCTCTTACTAATCTTTTCACCTCTCCCTTTCTTTCTACATATAACTTTCTCTTCCGCCTCTCAACTTCTGCCACGCCCCTATTTCTCATCCATTCGTTGTATCCTTTCTTCTTTTGTGCCTCAGGCTGTCTCACCTCTTCATTCCACCATTCTGTTCTTTGTACCCCCCTCCATCTTCTCTTCCTCCCACACACCACATCACATGCTGCACATATTTCTTCTGTGAATATCCTGCACACACATTCTACGTCCCCTATCTGCTCCAATTCATATTTGCTCAATCGTTCCTCCGCTTCTCTCTTATATTCTGCCTTTTTCTCATCCTCTTCTAACCTTTCCACTCTCCAAGGAGGAGAGTTAATGAGACAAAAAGTCTTTGACTCCACCCTATTGAGAAGAGCTGTATGTGGGGTGCCTTCCCACACATGAGAGTTGTACTCCACAGAGGGGTGGGTAAAACCCCTATATAGAGTCAACAATTGTGCAGGGGTAAAGCAGGAATGGAGTCGGCCTAGCACACCTAATCTCTTAGAAGCAAATTTTAGATGAGAGGTAATATCTTTCCAAGATAAGTCATAAGTAAATGTGACCCCAAGCATGTTCAAGGATGATGCATGATTAAACTGAATATTATTAAACGTAAGTGGGTATACCTGTGGAAGATTTTGTCAGGTTGATAGGTGTAAAAACTGAGTCTTTGATGCATTAAAAACAACCAGATTATTTTTACGCCAGTCAGAGATACGAGTCAAGTCAGACATTGGGTGTGCCATAGCCTCATCCCTTGTTTGTTGAAGTAACTGCTGAGATAGACGTTGCAGGGACTGAATGGAAAGGTGAAGGGTGGAGTCATCAGCGTATGAGTGGATAGGGTTAGATGTACAGCTTAGGTCATTCATGAATAAGAGGAAGAGAGTTGGTGATAGGACAGAGCCCTGAGGAACACCACTGTTAATAGATCTAGGAGAAGATCGATGGCCGTCTACAACAGCGGCTACAGAACGATCAGAATGGAAGCTAGAGATGAAGGCACAGATAGAAGAATAGAAACCGTTAGAGGGCAGTTTGGAAAATAAAGATTTATGCCAGACTCGATTGAAAGCCTTTAAGATGTCAAGTTCAATGGCAAAGCTTTAGCCAAAGTCCCGAAAGGAGGATGACCAGGAGTCTGAAAGGTAGGTGAGAAGATCGCCAGTGGAGCGTCCCTGACGGAACCCATACTGACGATCAGGATGTTAAAGCAACTGGACGATAGTTAGAGGGTTGGGAATGGTCACCCTTCTTTGGGACTGGTTGAATGAGAGCAAACTTCTAGCAAGAAGGAAAGGTACAAGTTGATAGACAAAGGTGAAAGAGTTTGCCTAGGCAGGGTATAAGCACAAAAGCACAGTTCTTGAGAACAACAGGAGGGACTCCATCAGGCCCATATGCCTTATTAGTATTGAGGCCTGTGATAGCAGTAAATACATAAGCTGAAGAAATTTTAATGTCAGCCATGAGGAAGTCAGAGGGAGGAAGTGATTGAGGAATAGCACCGGAATCGTCTAAGGTGGAACTGGAGGAGAAATTCTGAGCGAAGAGATCTGCTTTATCAGTAGAAGAAATAGCTACAGAGCTATCAGAGTAGAAAAGAGGAGGGAAGGATGATGAGGTAAAGTTGTTAGAAAGGTTTTTGGCAAGGTGCCAGAAGGAGTGGGAAGAATTCGAGTTAGAGACTTGAGAGCATTTAGTATGGATGAAATGAGTTTTAGCAGAGTGAAAAACAGACTTAGCACGATTCTGGGCAGAAACGTAAAGATGATGTGATTCAGGGGTGGGTTGGCTCCTGTACCTTTTATAGGCCCTCTCCTTGTTGCGGACAGCATTAGAACAAGCGTGATTAAACCAAGGCTTTCTTGCATTAGTTAAAGGATATGAGAAAGGAATGTATGCTCCCATGCCTGAGAGAATAACCACCGTAATGCACAAGGCACACCCAGATGGCTCCCGGCCATGGAAGCAATAATCATTCCAGGGAAAATCAAAGAAGTACTACCTGAGGGCCTCGCAATCTGCAGCTCCAAAGTGCAACAGATGACGTTTCTTTGGAGGGTCTGCAGACCGTACCGGAGCGAAAAGACAGGTTAAGGTGCTAAGGTTGTGATCGGAGGAGCCAGAGGAGAGAAAAGATTAACAGTGTAAGCACGTGTGAAAGACTTGTGAAAACCTGTTGTCTTTTCCCACGTACCCCTCATTTAAAAAGAGTTACCATTTTTCCTATAGTGTTGGGGGTGTGGACGTGTGTTTTGAAGTATCGTTATTATAAAAGCATTGTGAATCCCGTTCAGACAGCTTTGGGCGCCAGTGTTTCCGTATTCATGATCTTTGTGTTATAACTATTAGCACATTGGGAATGTTTTGTGCCCTTAAGCTAAATTGTGAAAGAGCGTCCACAATCATTATTTTTGCGCCCGCACTGGTGTCATACAAACGCCACTGTTGCCATGTATAAGTCAGTTGAGGGCTGAAATTTACGTGAGCAGGGTCTGTTGTTTTCGTTCCTGTTATGTAAGCTCCACTGTTGAACCGCATCCACACCCACACACCCATACACCCCTAACTCAGATAAAGTCTTAGTTCGTGTATCATAGTTAGGAATTATTATTGTTGTTGTTATTACTATTACTCATTATTATTATTATTATTATTATTATTATTATTATTATTATTATTATTATTATTATCTGTGTTTTTATGGGTTTGAGACCCCTCATATCCTGTCCAGCATTGTATCTATTGTTTACTTATTTTTAGGGCTTCAGGCTATTATCGTGCATAAAATATTTGTTTTGATAGTCATTCTCTTTGTGACATTACTAGTAATTATTTTTCTAAATTAGTTGTTCATTATTGTCCATTCATTATCCCTTTGAAAAGTTTAATTTGTTATTGTATTAACTATTTTTTCTTGTTTTTTTTTTTTTTTTTTTTATTCCCCAGTTCCCCATTAGTATATTTATGTTATTGGTCGTGGGATGAGAACCTGAGTTATTGCTCTGAAGTGTGTCTTTCTTTGCTCTAAATTTCTTTTTCATCTAATATATATATATATATATATATATATATATATATATATATATATATATATATATATATATATATGTAATATTCTTTTATAACACAGTCAGATATCACTTGCGCCAGTTCAGAGTCGTAACACATTGAATTTTATCTTTGAGCCTGGAGGATATGTTTGAGAGAATATCTAGAGGAAGATTATATGAATATTTTTAATGCCTCCACTGAACTGAAATTCCCTCCCTAATTTATCGTGAAGGCTAGGAATAACGCTGGAAATATACACACAAGAAAAGAGAAAAGTGAGAAATGTGCAAAGAGGATCATGTTGCCTAGTACCTCAGCAGCTAGTAATGTTTCCCCAATGCTTAATAAAGATGGTATCAGTATTGCGAGAATAGCTTCTGTAACAGTGGGCAATTTTCTGAGAAAAGGAAATGAGTAGACAGGATGTACGCCAAACAGGAGTTTACCGTGCACCTTGTTTAGGATGCAGAAAATATATGTTGGAGAAACATTTCGAGGTTTAGAGAAACGAGTGATGGAACACAAATATGGCATGAAGTGTTTCAATATAAATAATGTGATTGTAAAACACAGGATTGACACAGCCCACAATGCCGACTGAAAAAATTCTTGAATGATTATGTTGATAGTACCATGAAACGTAGATTTTATGAGTCCGCCAAGTGCAAATATATGTAATAACAATAAACAAAATAATGGGTTCTTTCGGTTAGCGAAGCCATTGGCATACCTCTTAACGAGCAGACAGCAGGTTAACCATGTAGTGTAAGATTGTTTACATGATGTGTTTTGATCACCAACCAGGCTGGTGACTACTCATGGAGTGGATTGTTGTCCACTGTGTTATTGCTGAAGAAGCTCTGGTGGGCGAAAAGTTGAAATTAACTGGATCCTGTACTCGCCTTTTGGCCTTTCTTCGTGTATACTGTTGCAGTCTTAGCTGCTTCCTGTACAACAGTAGTAGTTGTAGTAGTAGTCGTAGTATAGTAGTAGTAGTAGCAGTAGTAGTAGTAGTAGTAGTACTGGTCGAACAAGAAGAGTTAATGGCATGGATGGTATCCGGCCCCCGAGCATCAGCTTAGGGTCGGTACCAACTCCTCTGCCACTCTCTTAACACCTTCTGTACAGTAACGTCTTTTTACATTACATTCTTGCTGGTGACACACGGTTTCATTCAGTTTAGTTATTCTTGTTGCTTTATCCCGGGATGATTGGCCGACCAGATCCATCGACCAAAAGTAAGCTACTGCTGCTGCAAGGCCGTTCTTCAGGTACAGTACAGTACATAAACCGTGGAGGGATCTGGCACTCCTTTCAGCAGACAGCACCTCACCAGCATTGAACTAGGATCTCTCCCACGGCGAGGTACAGATCAGTTTGATCAGGTTTGGCTTTGTGAAACACACATATCACCACCACGTGCACTCTCCTCCTCAGCGCCACTCAATGTAGTAGAGCCAACTGGCAGTAAAGAGGTCAATGAAAACTGTATCTAACCTCTGTAGTTTGAAAATTCTTTCCTAACCTGAGAAAAACCCCTTGTAGAGTATAATAGGATAGATGACAATATATGGGTGGGTCTAAAAATTTTCCTATCTTTGTAACTAACGTCATATTATTCGCACGCACATACAGAGAAAATCACCTTAACGCATTAGCTCCAAGAGTTCCTGTGCGAGGGATTTTGCTGGAAGGGTGCTAGGCGTACCGCCCTCCGCCTGTCGTCTCATAGTCGCGATGCTCATGAGTCCCTACCCCGGGGTTCCCTCCTTCATTATATCTTGAAAATGCCCAGTTCCGTCCAATATTAAGGACACTGGGCGCAAATGGGTTAACAAAAAAATATATAGTGGCTGCAGTTCTAGGAATCAGGTGGCTTACATATGGATACACCCAGCATTACAGTAACTCAGCCACCTCTCCTTTGTATTATACTGTTGCTGCCGTCAGACGATTTTCTTCAGACTTTTAAAATGACAAGAATTTTTATAGCCTTCATTAACCCCTTTACTGCCAGAGGTCTGCTCAAAGGTAATAATGTGATCTGGAAAACTTAATACTCTATCTATCTATTTATCTATTTGTCTCTCTATATATCTATCTATTATCAGTCTATTTATCTTTTTGTGTCTATTATCTGCCTATCTATTTGAGTTTATTTTATCTATATCTATTTTGATTCATCAACTTTGTCTGTTATCTATCAGTCTATTTATCTATGTGTGGAGAGAGACAGAGAGAGAGAGAGACAGACAGACAGACAGACAGACAGACAGACAGAGACAGAGATGCACTGGAAATTAAACGAACATTAAGGAAACAATTAAAGACACCTGAACGAGACATATTCCAGTTTTTCATGACATTCAGTATTTTTAAATTCTGATATTGATGCAACTCCTAATTATTTTGAAAACTGGCACAAGATGCACGATGAGATGAAAGAACATCTCCTCCTCCTCATCATCATCATCATATTCAGCAGCAGCAGCAGCAGCAGCAGCAGCATCACCATCATCATCACCATTATCATCCTAATCATCATCATCATCATCTTCGCCGCCATCATCATCATCATCATTATCATCATCATGATCATGATCATAATCATCATTATCACTTTGTTTCTTCTATCACACATCAGGTAGGGATGATCCAAGAGGATGAAAAAGGAAATGAAAAGAACGATGAAAGCTCACACAAGATCATCACCATCATCATCACCATCCTTCCTGTGTTATCTCTGTCATATATGACGTAGGCATGATCCACGAGGAAAGTAAAGAAGAATTAAAATACGAAGAACGCCTATCAACTACACGGGGGTCATAGAGGCAGATAATTCACTTAATGGAAGTCCTAATCTTCCTCACAAAATCGACGCAACAATCGAAGTCACATCCACGTCCCTAAAAACACTGACAGAATGAACACTGTCAAGGGGAAACAAACATTATCCAAGAATCTGACCAGCCAAAGAAGCAAACTCAGGTTGGTCCAGTTTCAGTCTAGATGTGCTAACCAATACACACCCGGCTGCCCTAAACTAGAGACAGAAAGGCAGGGTAATCCATGTATAACGCTCCATTTCCACTCCGTCGGGTGATTTCTCGTGTGTTGTGGGGACGGCTCAGTGTTATCTTTACCTACCCTGCATCATTTATTTCTAATCGAACTTCCACAACCACGCCGTCACCAGCCGACTGAGCCTTCCTCGCAGTGAGTTTTTAGTGAAGCGCTATTTTGGGGCCACCCTGAACACAGAAAGCGGACGAGAGAGAGAGAGAGAGAGAGAGAGAGAGAGAGAGAGAGAGAGAGAGAGAGAAAGAGGGGGGGGGTTCACTGGCAGTTTTTAGAAGGCATAATTACTGGGAGAGTTAGGTTAGGTTATTTTAGGTTTGGTTAGTTTTGGTTCAGTTGGGAGAGTTTCAGTTATGTTGTTAGGTCATTTGGGGCTTGGTTAACAAACTTAGCTGAGATTTGCTTAGGTTGGGATAGTTTCGGTTAGGTTAGGTTAGGTCATTTTAGGCTTGGTTAGGTTAATTTTAGGCAGGTCAGGATAGGTTAGGTCAGGTCAGGTTATTCTGGTTAGACGAACCACCGTGCCCGGTCCTCGCCCTATCGTGTCTTATGCGTACTGATACAAAGGGATTACTGAGCACTGGCGAGACCTGAGAACATGATATCTATATCAAATAAATCTTACACTCAGCATTGTATACCTGTAGCCATTTGACCATAACATTCCCAAGGACATTCACGGCCCTATCGTTAACACATGAGAGAGGATGCGCCTTTTTCGTTTTTTCTTTGGCATTTCCAGAAGATTTTATTTTGTTTCAGATGACTTTTTGACCTGCAAAACCTAAATATAACCTCAATGAAGAGCTCCATTATGAGAAATCCATATGAATGTAATAAATGTCTCGTACCAGGAAGAATAGAACCAATAATAAGCCACTTGGTTCTGGGGGGTTAATACTGTATGCGGAGATTCAAACAAATCCTCCGTCACTGACAGCTATTATGGAACACTGTAACTGCTAGATGCCACATTACAGAGTGCATTCAGCAACAACACAGAATGGTTAGACCTTGTATCGTTAATGTATGCATTAGAAATTTTTGTTCAAAACTTGACCACAGTGTCATCAGCTTTAGTAAAACAATACGAGTCATGGCTCCTTTGTATTTAGATCCTCTCGTTCACACACACACACGCACACACACACACACACAGACACACACACACACACACACACACACAAACACACACACTCATATATATATATATATATATATATATATATATATATACACACACACACACGCGCTCGAGCCCGCTCGAGGGGGCGCCTGGACTCTCAATAATATTTATAGGAGCTTAAGTCAGTGAGGGAAAAAATACGCACATGAGCATTGCAATAAGATTATATTTGATAAAGCACATAGGGACCCTCCAAGCAAAACAACAGAAGAATGCAGCAGCCACACACACAAATTCAAGGTGATAATCGACAGACCATTATGTTTTACCTTATCTGTGTCCTTGACCAGAAATTTATCATAGATTTGGTTCATCTTTTTCCTTCAGTGTAATTTCAACTCTTTTTACTTGGTTCCTGTTAACATCTAAGCGATTTTGTTAACGTTGGAGAAAACATTCCTAGGGAAGGGATTGTATTCAGTCTTCTTAGCCCTTTCATAATCTTAAGGTGAATAAAATTGTATGAATGTTGGGAAGATATTTTAGAAATATGGAACGCCATTAGACTGTGGGACATGGTTAATTAGTTCTGGCTGGGAAGTAACACAGTGGAGCAGATGAAATTAACAGGTTTGTGTAGTGTGTGCAGGAGATTCTTCATCCCTTATCCTCCTCCTCATCATCATCATCATCATCATCATCATATTATTATTATTGGTAATATTATTGAACCTCCCTTCCTTCCTACATTTCAGGTGACAAATATTCAATAATTTCCGGCAACCGTCATCATCATTATCACCAAAACTCTTTTCTTCCGTTGAAAGGAAAGGGTGAGTTAGGATCTAATAATAAGCAAAGAAGAAGCACGCAAGTAGGAAAATTACTTTAAAAATTCTTCTACAGAAGCAAAAATGAAAAAAGACGTTGGTCATAATATCAAAGAATTGTATATACCTAACAACTATCCTATTACCTTACCCGCTTCACAAAAGAGGTCATCCATATTTCCTCTTGCTCTCTCCAGACGATTTTATATCCTTTTAGGAAACATTGTTCAAACGGAAGGAGAGTTAGATCTTAGTTTTCTCTAACTCCTTCCTTAAGACACGTCCTTCCCAAATTAAGTAAAATCGTCTGGAGGTGTCAAGAATAAAATATGACCTAGTGGTAGTGAAGGGGAAGGGGTGGATGTGCAGGGGACTATGTTGAATCCAGTCGAAGGTCTTCCACGGAGAGACGATCTTCAACATCCTGTATGCGGACGTACTGTGTGTGTGTGTGTGTGTGTGTGTGTGTGTGTGTGTGTGTGTGTGTGTGTGTGTGTGTGTGTGTGTGTGTGTGCCGCTTTCTTTCTGTGTGTGTGTGTGTGTGCCGCTTTCTTTCTGTGTGTGTGTGTGTGTGTGTGTGTGTGTGTGTGTGTGCCGCTTTCTTTCTGTGTGTGTGTGTGTGTGTGTGTGTGTGCCGCTTTCTTTCTGTGTGTGTGTGTGTGTGTGTGTGTGTGTGTGTGTGTGTGTGTGTGTGTGTGTGTGTGTGTGTGTGTGTGTGTGTATCCTTGCCACCTTCAAACAATCACCTCAACTCAGAATAAACCATCACTTGTGTCAGGGTTAAAAATATACTTCATAAACCCCGTCACAACCTAAGTCAACCTCAGCTGAATAAAATCGTCTGAAGGCAACGAGAATACACAGCAAAATACGTCATCGGACTGAAGGTGTTACTCTTGTCCTTAATTATTCCAGTCCATTGATGCAGGCTGTGAAACGATCCATGTGTTCCTGGAAAAATAATGATAAAAATGTACAGTATACTTTTTTTAAAGTAACAGAACAATGCAAGGAAAAACGAAAGAAAAAAATAATCCATGCATCTGTTCACAGGTGTCCTCCATTCTACAAATAAATTGGTTAATAACGAAGCTTACACTGATGTTTCTCTCATCTCTGACTAGAAAAACTAGCTGTGTATTGCCTGACCCTTTGGGGCTCTTGGCATTGAAAGGAAAAGAATGGCTTAAGACGATCCAATGGAGATTGTTTCAAGAATCTGACTTGGTATTCACAAAGAATCTTAATGTTTTCATATAAAAACAACCGTCACGGAAGAATCTTTCTGAATTTGATTCAGATCCCTGGAACACATCGCTTAGCATCCAATTAGACACAGGGAAGACAGTTTGAGTCGCCCTGGGGGTTGCAGTCTGGCCTAGTTCTCTCCTGGTTACAATGAGTGACTCAGAGACTAATGCATTAGTAGGCTGGACTCGCTGCTTGATGGGTTTGGCAATTACTAGCAATACAATGCAGCTATAGGAGAGGAAGGGGGGGGATATGCTTAATTTGGGGGGCTAATTTTGAGAAAAAATGCTGCATCGACGAAGGCACAATCCTCACCCGTTATGAGCTGCCACGAATAGTTTTTTTTTTTTTTTTTTTTTGAAGGAATAAACGCTTTTTCAGCTTGGGTCCAATATTCAACCGTCATGTAAAAAACCCACGTCTGACACCTTGCTGTTTAAAAAATTCATTCTAGGGTTGGTAAAGCCGTCTAGACCTGGCAAGAAGAGTATATAATATACGTCATTAGACTGTATTAAGTATCTGCTTCTTAAGACATCACCAATAATATCTTCGCTACTCTAAATGTCTCAAATTTCGTTTTCCTTTAATTTGACGATATTTTGCACATTGGGAGGATTCCCAAACTAAAGGGGGTTAGATATAGCCTTCATTAGCTCATCGCCATTATAGTTCTTTCACCTTAACTTGGCCCAAATTTCAGTCCTTTTGCAGCTTATTTCATGCAGCTCAGTGGAAGAAAAAGATATGCCGTGGCTAAGCATCCTATACATAACACATCTTCATGGCTAGGATCCTGTGATAATCGATTGTTATAAGTCAATACTGAAGCTGAAGAGGTGGTAATTATAGGCTAAAGTAATATAAAAAGAGCATAGAGGTAAAACAGAATCACCTAACAGCAGCCAAAAGAAGAAAAAATCTTTTTTACTGAAGGGGTTTAAATACACTGCGATGAATATGTTGATATTTTCTCCAGTACAATGACCTTTTTTTTTATTTCCCTTACCTAAAGAAAGTTCTATTCAGCTTAGGAAAGGGAACTTAATAACGAGGTTAAAGCATAATTTACTGTACTGAAGAGAAGTATGTTGTAGAACTAATTTATATCACACTGTCCAGTTTGAGGGTGACAGAACTGTATCCTAAAAAAAAAAAAAAAAAAAAAAAAAAAAAAAAGCTTAGGATGAAAAATGAAATAGTCACAGGGTAAAAATTATTTACTGGGTAAACATTTAGTAATTGGGTTATGGGGGAAAACGAAATAGAAATGGGATACAAAAGTAAAATAGCCATAGTTAAAAAACATAGTCATCAAGAGTAAAACAAATGAAATAGTCATTAGGTGAAAAAACAGTCATGGGATAACAAGAAAAAGTAATACTTGTGTGAGATATAATGGAGAATGAGAAACGGCAATCCAGCAGAGACAGACAGAACCAAGAGGTCTTACCCGACTCACTTCGTAGGCAAAACATCTGTACATAGGAAAGATGTTCATCATGGTAACGCCAATATCGGCCAAATCGTCCAGACTGTAGCACTGTTCCTGGATATCTGGTTAAGAAACATTACAGAACATTATCTCGCTGGACTTTGAAGAGACCTGAGAGGCTGTGGAGGATTGTGGAGGAAGATTGTGGTTGTAGAGGTGGTGGATGGTGGTGGTGGTAGTGGTGCTGGATGGTGCTGGTAGTATTGGTAGTTGTGATGGTTAATGGTGGTAGTGAAAGTTAGTGACGGTGATGAAAGGTGGTGGTGGTAATAGTGGATGTGTGTAGGGTGGTGGAAGTTAGTGGTGATGGAAAGTAATGGCGGGAGTTAGTAATGGTGAAACGGTGGTGGTGGTGATGGTGGAAGCTGGTGGTGGTGGAAGCTGGTGGTGGTGGAAGTTGGTGGTGGTAGAAGTTAGTGGTGGAGTGGTGGGAGGAGGGTCTTAGAGTTCTTAGGAAAGGACGTGTGGGGGAGATGGTGGTGGTGACAGTGATGAAGGAGGATATGGTGGTGGTGATAGTGATGGAGGGAGAGGTGGTGGTGATGATAATGTTGTAGTCGGAGATGGTTGTGGTGATATTGTTGTAGAGGGAGATGGTGGTGGTGATAATGATGGAGGGGAGATGGTGTTGGTGGTGGTGATAATAATGGAGGGGGAGATGGTGGTGGTGATAGTGATGCACAGGGAGATGGTGGTGGTGATAGTAATGGAGGGGGAGATGGTTGTGGCGAGTGATGTAAGGGAAGATGGTGGTGGTGAAGGGAGAGGGTGTTTGTGGTTCAAGGTGGACGGGAGAAGATGGTGATGACAGTGATGTAGGGGTAGATTGTGATGGTAATGACGATGCAGGTGAGATTATGGTGGTAAACAGAGGGGTGATGGTGGTGTGAGGTGGGCGGGGACAAGATGAAGGGGTTAATGAGGAGCTGAGGGATATATGGTGAAGATTTACTCGTATGGAGTGGTGGTGATTGTAAACGTGTTTAGTGAGGGCCATGTGGCGGAATCGGTGGTGATTGACGTGGAATGTAGACGATGGTGGTGATGAAGTGGGTTGTGGCGATTATAGTAATAATAATAATAATAATAATAGGCCGGTAGGAGACGATGGCCAGCTCTAGGTGGGCCGTTGCAGTTCAGCCTGTACACACAAAGGAGGACCTTATCCGGTTAGAGTCTAAAAATAACATTTTCGCCTCTCTTTGGACACAAACTAAATCACCCAGACAACCGAAATTACATGATACTTGGATAAACACTAGAAATATCAAAAATTTTGATAATTAATAATATATATATTTTTAATGAAATCTCCTATATTATGTACTGATTTTGTTCGTAACACACATATCTAATCATTTCAAACCATTTCACCAAAAATAAAATTTTTGGGAGGTGAAAATATGGATATTTCTCAGTGCCATGTTTTATCGCTCCTCCATGTGTTTTCACCGGCATGTAGCGATCATTTTGCTAAAATTTTCACTCTTCTCTGTGAAGCACAGGATGGGTTTATCAGGCTAAAAATTGAATTACCTGGTGTGTCAGACGTTAATCTTCAATTTAGCATGAAAAAACATCGATATTCGAAATCTGAATAAATGGTGCCCGGGAAGACCACTGGGTCCCCACAGTTTCTGGACCCATGGCCATGGAGGGGCTAAAAATGGGAAAGCAGCTGGGGGTGATGAGATGTATGTTGAGATACTCAAATGTAGTGGAGAGAGCGGAATGAAGTGCTTGTTGATGATATGTAACAAGGCATGGATGAGTGAAACTGTGCCAGCAGAGTAGAAAAGGGCTCTGATTGTACCCCTACACAAAAATAAAGGTGAGCGATGAGTGCAAGAATTATCGTGGCAAAAGTTTATTCAGTGTGGTAGGGAAGGTATGTGGAAGAATTGTAATTCTTCCACATAATTATTAGAGAGAGAGAGAGTAAAAGGAGTATCAGAAGTCCAAGTGAGTAATGAACAGGGTGGCTTTAGGATTGGTAGAGGATGTGTGGATCAAATATTTTCAGTAAGACAGATGGTGAAGAAGGCTTGTGAGAAAGACCATAAGGTGTTTATGGCTTTCATGGATCTGGAAAAAAAACATATGACAAATTAGACACAGAAGGACTGTGGAAGGTTTCGCGAATGTACGGTGTAGATTGTAAGCTGCAAGGCGTCGTCAAGAGTTTTTGTAAGGGTAAATGGGCATCTAAGTGAATGGTTCACGGTTGTTGAGGGCGTGCGACAAGGTTGTGTGATGTCCCCATGGTTGTTCAATATATATATGGATGGGGAAGTAAAAACACGAGTAATGGAGGGAGGGATAGCTTTGGTGATGATTGGTGATGGATGGAATATCTCAATTTTGTTGTATGATGATGATACAGTATTACTCGCAAATACCGCACAAAAACTTGGTAGACTAGTGCACAGTGTTGCTAATGTATGTGAACGTCGTGCCTTAAGAATAAATGTAGAAAAGAGTAAAGTGATGGTTACTGAGAGAGAAGGCGAATCCCAGTGTGATGTTACAGTGAATGGAGAGAGACTGGAATTGGGGAGACAGTTCAAACACTTGCGTACAGTGATAAAAAAAGAGATGAAAATGTGCAAAATAAGTGGAAAGTAGTGTGACACAAGGAAGGAAAGTAACTGGTGCTATGAAGGCCTTGATAAGAAACAGAGGCTTGAATGTTGAAGCTGCACGAGACTTATATGAAGGAGTGTTAGTGCCAACTTTAACATACAGTATGGATGTGAGACTATGGTATGGCATGAAAATGAAAAGTCAAGAGTAAGAGCAGTGGAGATGGGACTGCTGAGGAATGTATGTGGAATACAGAGAGTGGATATGATACACAATAATGTGATTCGTGAAAGATGTGGAGTGAGGAAGTTTGTGGACACCAGAATCGAATAGAGTGTGCTAAGATGGTATGGTCATGTGGATAGAATGGATTTCAATAGAGTGGTACGTCTGAGCTAATTTGAAGGAGGAAGGAGGCGAGGTAGGCCAAGGAGAAGGTGGAGGGATATAGTGGATGAGTGTGTGAGGAAGAGAGGCATGGAAGTCGGTGAAGCTAGGGGACTGACAATAGATCGAGCTGGCTAGATGAATGTTGTGAAAAGATGTGCATAATCAGAGATTTGGCACCCCTTTTAATGTAACAGCGTCCGGACTGACTCTATCTGATACGTTTATGTGAAGCTACAGAATATGGTGAATGTTTGTGGCGTATCAGATAGAGCTACGATTCCGGGGACTTGAATGATGAGTGAATGGAAGCGTGGCCCATTGGATTGGGCAAACTTTGGCTGTCTGGACGTGCTACTCCTCACCCTGCCCTAGGGTGGGAAAGGAGGTCCGGATGATGATGATGATGATGATGATTATGGTAATATTAAATAACAGAAATATATTATCTCTCTTGTCTTCGAGGTACTCAAGGTGGTCCACATATGTTTCATAATCCTTGTGTGTTGTAAAGACGGCTCAGTCTGCTGGTGTGGGAAACAGAGACTTTGGTTCCTCTGTAAAATTGGTAAAAACCATACAATTCATGAACATAAAAAAATGTAATATAAATTACAAAAGACATAATGAGAAAAAGAAAATGATACTGGCTAAGCACTGCATGGTATCGCTGACTAAGCCGTCCCAGGGACAGCCGAGAAATGGGTGGGCAATATTTGGACAACCCTGCATGAGAGTTTGTGCAGAGGGTGGCGATCTTTGGTGTTAATCAACCCTTTCTCCTCAATGACGGATTTTGTTTTTATTGCTGTTGAGAGAGAGAGAGAGAGAGAGAGAGAGTAGAGTATAAGGTCATAATAATATCTTCCTCAAACACTGAAGTATTGGAGATATGTTGAAAAAAAAACTTGAGATAACTCTATGTTAAGGTGGTCGAACGACAGAGAAAGAGAGGTGGGGAGGGGGAGGAGCAAAAGACAGAACTAACCTACCAGCCAGGGTTGAAGGGAAGTTCTCTGCATTAATATGGGCGTCCAAGAACTCAGAACATTCAGCAATATAACCAGGCACGGCATTGGCGATCTGGTCGCCCACCTCACCGTGGAGTTCATGCAAGATCTGTGGAAGTAATTACAAAGAATCTAATTATTGGTCATAGGAGTGCGTCCTGACTGCGAGGCGGTTGGCGAGGCGAACGAGGGCTGGAGCGGGCTGGAGCGTTTGAATGTCTGAACTAGAGGCGAGTAGGCTGGTGTTGCCATGGCAACATCATCACGTAACCCTTGGGAACTGCAGGCAGCAAGATTGCTGGCGTTAAGAAAAAAAAAAAAAGTAGACGGCATTCTTAAGTAAGTCCTGCTGGAGTACAGTATGCTGTAGTACAAACTGCGTCCTGAAAGACACATTATACCCAAGACAGGGTTGAAACCCTCTGGAGGTAGCTAGTTGAGTATGAGTTTGCTTTTGAAATTACGACAAAAACTGAGAACAATGAATATAGCAAAGTATTTTTCGATAAACCTGTACAGATCACTAAATCTGTATGCATCCTACAGTACAACATTATTATTGATGAAGGAACCTGGTGCAACTATTAGTCCCGTAGGTTGTGAAAGAAAATTCTGGTGATGTTTTCCACCATTCACACCCAATTAGGAGTGATCCAGAAGTCCTGATGGAGTTTTAACGAGTGTTTATTTGGGGAAAGAAACAGGTATAACCCATTCCAAGCCAAACCTTCAACTGCCAGCAGTGGTGCAAGTGGTACGGGGAGTCGGCTGCAGTTGTCATCACATTTTCAAAAGTTGCTGAGACTTGCAGTAACACATGCATGATACAGTTATACACTAATAGATACATTTAGAGTACTGTTATATTACACACTACTAGATACTAGTACATGTACCGTTTTACATATACACTACTAGATAGGCATAATATTGTTTTTACTCTAGTTTGCAAGTTTAAGAAATTATTAAAATATTGTTACAGATGGTTACAGTATAAAAGTATTGACAGAAATGTGTGGTTTTACATCTCAACAAGGAAAAGTTATACAAAAATGGGAAAAAAAAAATGTGAGAGACATTTGCATAATACTCCTTTTCAGATGAAGGATCAGTTCCTTGGCAAAAACACTTAAGTTTTGCTTAATTACACAGGAGTAGAGCTTTGCAGTGGTCCAGTTATTTTACTGGTGCAATTTTCAGCCAAATTATCTTCATTATCTCTCACAGAAACTATAGTGTAAATTCTGATTTGCCTTCCAATGGAAATTCATGGACAAAAAGGCTGTCACCAGATGAGTAAGTCTATCTATCTGTTGCCAGACGCCTTAATCCCATAAGGGGTGGCCACAAACATATCGCCTCTCTGTCACGCTGTCCCCCGCCATTTCATTGCCCTGCTCCCAGCTCACACTCCACTCTCTCATGTACCTCTCTGCTCCATCCCTCTATCTCATCCTTGGCCTCCCCCTCCCTCTCTCCCCCTCCACCTCACTCACATACACACTCCTCGTCAGTCTCACTCTCCATCCTCTCCATATGGCCAAACAACCTCAGAGTGTTTCTCCTAACGCTCCCTATCACATCCACATTCACACCACAACGCTCCTTCACTTCCTCATTTGTCAGTCTGTCTCTCCATGTCATCCCACATGCTCATTTCTACTGCTCTCACTCTTGACTTGTGTCTCTCCAACAAGGTCCAAGCTTCACTTCCATACATTAGAGTTGGTATCACAATACTGTCACGTAGTAACTTTTTCACTTCCATGTTCACTTCCCTGTTTCTTATCACTGCTTTCAAGGAACCAGGGACCTTTCTTCCTTCTCGTACCCTTTCAAGCACTTCACCCTATAATTTTCCATCCATATTCATCAGTTGACCCTTGTGCGGTGTGATGCGGTGAGGATCTGTCCGTTCTCCCATTTGGGGCTAAGATGCGAATGAATGTGTTTGAATGGATGAGTAAATGGAGAGTGAGTCGTCCTGTCTCGGCTACCTCCCTTTCCTTGGGGGAAGCAGCCTAGGTATATAGATAGATAGATAGATATTCATCACACTACCCAAGTACTTAAACACACTCACATTTTCCATTTGCTCCTCATGCAACCTCACTGTACATCCACTGACTTCACTTCTCTCGAAGACCATAACTTTACTTTTTCCTACATTTACCTTTAGATTCCGTTTCTTACACACTCTCCTAAACTCATCCACCAAGCCTTGCAGTTCCCCTCCATCTTTACTTAACAACACAGTGTCATCTGCAGTACAGAGAGTTTCCAAACACTGCCCTCTCTAATCCACTGCCCTAACTTGTATCTCTTTTATTACCCCATCCATATACAGACTGAACAACCATGGAGACATGACACATCCCTTTTTCAATCCAACCTTCAAATAGTAAAATTCACTCAGTTCACTGTCCACACGCGCTGTATCCCTAGCACCCTCATACATACTCTTCACTGCATTCAACAACTTCCCATCTACTCCATATATTCTTAATACTTTCCACAATCCTTGTCTCCCCACCCCGTCATATGCTTTCTCCAAATCCATGAAGGCCGCATACAACTTCTTTCCTTTCTCTAGAAATTGTTCCACTAAATATGTAAGAATGAATATCTGATCTACATAACCTCTTCCCTTCCTAAAACCTCCCTTTTCTTCTCTAACTAATTCCTCTGTTAATAAGTATCCTATCATATACTTTTCCTAATACACTAAGAAGACAAATGCCACTATGATTACCACATATTTCTTTTTCCCCTTTTCCTTTGCACAGGGGAATAATTATACCTGACTTCCAGTCCTCTGGGACTCTACCTTCCTCTCAAGCCAATCTGCACATCTTCCACATCCATTCTCTTACCATTTCTCCCCCATGGCATGCATCAGCATTTCACCACACACTCCATCATTTCCTGGAGCTTTCCCCATTTTCACTTTCTTCATTGCTTCCACAACTTCCATCCTACTGATTTCTTCTCTTCTCACATCCCTCTGTCTCCCAGCAATTCCCCAGCCACTTATACTCGCATTACTTTCATTCTCTGTGTTCAATAATTCCTTAAAGAGTTCTCTCCATCTACTGACATTATCTCCCTTTTCCACTAGTAATCTACCATTTTTATCTTTCACTCCCCAGTTAACTTCTCTGGCACCCTGTCTAACTCTCTTTACCTCTTTACAAAACATTTTCTTACATTCCCTCCACTTTACACAAAAACTCCTTCTAAATTCCTCATCCATTCTCTTCTTACTTTCTCTTACTGGTACTAATCTTTTCACCTTTCTTTTCCTCTCTACATATAACTCTCTCTTTCGTCCCTTAACTTCTTCCACGCCCCTGTTTCTCATCCAGTCACTATATGCTTTCTTCTTTTGTGCCACAACGTCTCTCACCTCTTCATTCCACCGCGCTGTTCCCTTCACCCCCTTTCATCTTCTCTTCACTCCACACACCACCTCACAAGCTGTACAGATTTCTTCTGTGAATATGTTGTACACTCCTTCCACGTACCCCATCTGCTCCAACCCATATTTACCCAATCGCCCCTCCACTTCCCTCTTTTATTCTGCCCTTTTTCCATCCTCTTGTAACCTTTCCACCCTCCTGAGTACGTTTATGTAAATAAAAATATGCTGACTAGACACACTTTTTTTTTTCCTTCTAGTCCTCTCCTGCTGCTGTGCAATATGAGTAAATGGTGACGTGAATCATACTGCATGTCTCCCATATAAATGATGTTTGTGAAACCTCAATGTTAAGCTGCTCTTTATCCATCCTGCATGCATGGTTTCAAGGTAACTGTCAACTATTCCTGCGCGAACCCACGCTAGCTCACGCTGGTACCTGCTTGCAAGCGCTTGCAGTGTGGCCAGGTGTTTTTGTTCTTCTAGTACACTTAGTCATCCAGTCATATTGCCAACATCGTAGAGCGTTCAGCGAGAAATAATGCGGCACCATCGCATCTTCGCATGGGAATAGATGAAAGAAATCGGGTAATCAAACCATAAAATTAATCAGAAAAACCGTGTTTTGACATTAAACCACCCTATACCAAACCAACTTTGCTCTAGTCAAATGTTAATCAGCATTAATACATGATTTTGTTTGGGAGAATGTCAAGGGTGTGACGTTGCCGCTTCTTTTCTCTAAGTACTCAATCAGACGGTGCCAATATGACAGCATGACTAAGTCTACTCGAAGAAAAAGAATTGCACTTGGCCAAGTGTATGAGCCACTGTGGTTTAAAACCTCCCACCTCAACCTGCTATGGCTTGCAGCAGCATGCCCACTCTAAGTCCGAATGCACTCTAACACAGCCATCCCCTCGTAGACCAAAATGGTAATAAATATGGAATTTAAGAAAGAAGTGTTAGTAAGCTTCCTAACCGCACAAAAATACCGTCCACAGAACTAAGCTAATACTGCTCTCTTTCCCATCTGCCATTCATAAGCAGACTGGGTAACCTTATCTCATTACGATGCTAGAAGCCACAAGGTTAAAAAAAATATATGAATAGTTAGGACCCATTAGTTTACAGTTACAACAGGTCTTGCAGGGTGAGTCTGGGTGGAGTATCTCTCCCCGTTATATACATAAGATCATAAGACGAGAAGATAACTGCGGTAGGCCATACTAGGCAGCTCCTACATGAATGTGACTACTGCAACTCCTACACGAGTGTGACTACAAGAATAAAACAGGGATAGTAATAAAGAAGGCTCTCCCTCGCCTACCAAACCCTCCAACAGACACCGGCAGGAAATGGCAAGAAAGAACACCACACAATATAGAAAAACTGACTTTGACCTGGAAATTTTGTAGTAAAATGCAAAAGGAGATTCATGCAAGTAGAATAAATCCGCCAATCACCAAAACATAATGATTTAACCCACCGAGATTCTCCCTAACGAGTCTGACCTGACTGTGAAGCAAGGTAAATTTAATCTGACTTATTAGAGTCCGATATTTTCCACCATGTTACGATTTTTGTTTTCAGTTTACAGAATGTCCGGTGCTGGAGAGGGGCCCTTCACGTGATGGCCCTTCACGTGGACCCATTGCCTGGTAATACCAATCTCCCATAACGCACACCCTATCCCCCAAAAGGATGATGGTGGTCCACAGGAGAAGCGTAACTTCAGCCTGCAGTCACTGGGTTCACATCCAGATGAATGTGGGGTTGAAATTCCTACTACTGGTACTACACTACTACTACTACTACTACTACTACTACTACTACTACTACTACTACTACTATTACTACTACTACTGCTGCTGCTGCTGTTACCGCTACTATTACAGTATGTCTGCTGAAAGGGTGCGACGATATTCATCCATACTTAATATTATATTTTACGAGAACTCAGTCACAAAATTAAATAACAACTGTCATGGCTTTATTTATTTTTTCTATAATTCACTCAAGTTTCTTTGTGCAGCGTCTTTTCTGGGGGGTCTCTATGGCCACCATCCTCTGTATGAGGCATTAGGCCAAATTAAATGAAAGATGGAAGAGACCAGCTTGTCTTCGCTGCACAGGCACTGCACGTAACGGCCATTCTAAGGGGCCAGACGTGGTCGTAACATATGGTATAAGGACCAAAGATCAGCTAGATGCACCTCCTCCCCCCTGACGATCAACACTGGTCGAATTTGCTCACCCTGGTCGGCACACCGGAGCAGATCACAGAGGTTGGAGTAGATCGTGGCTCCAAGCTGGTACGACCGGATGTGGGTAGTGAGGGTCAGGAAGTGTCGGACGGAGGCTAAGTCTAGCCGATCTTTGTGGTTGATGATGGGAGGACAAGATGGGGTGTGCTCTACTGCTGGAGGAGGGGAGGACTCAATGACCTCCTCCTCAACCGAGGAGCTGGTCAATTCTGCCCCTCCTCAGTCTCTGACGGCAGATGGTGTTTGTCGGCAGTGGTTGTTGTTGTGTCCTTTTCCAGAGCCAGGCCAGTAATTGAGGTGGCAGTCTGCCTGTTGAAAGGTACATCCAGCCGTAGCCTTTTCCATGGTGTTGTGCAGGGGGTAGGAGGTTGTGGCTGCCGGGCCCAGTGCTCCCGTCGGTGAGGAACTGAGCATACAGTACATCATGGGCGAAGCACTCAGGGATGACAAGACAAGGCAGCCCATTCTCCTCAAGGATCTTAGGTAGGAAGACACGCAAAGCCCCCATGTTACCCCCACATAAAGCCTTCACCATCGCGATGCACATCTCCACGACAGTGTTTAGCTCCCCAGGATGCAAAGGATCCCTGGTCTGATGTCCCTGGGCCGTGAGACGTCTCCGTGCATGGCTATAACCCTGCAAGGCCACACCTCCCGGCCCAGTAACATCCCGAGCCTCAGGGCCCTTAGGAGTCCCGAAGAGACTAAACTCCACTGTCTTCCATCCCCAAGGGAGAGTTGGAGGTGCCGTGGGTTTAGTTAACCCCTTAACTACGGGCTTGCTTTGCTTTTTCTTGTGGCTCATGCGGGCATATTCACGCTCCGACAGACTCTCTAAAAATATTTGCCAAAAATCAGTTAATAGACCTAGAATATTAATATCAAATATGCTTATGGCACATACATTCAGCTTTCTCCTGGGGTGTTTGTTGAGCCTTCGTCGAGTACCGTAGGACTTGTGGAGACCTTTGAAGTTTGGTAAAGAAGTCTCCACTTTACACTTCCCGACAACCCGTAAAATGATTACCACAGCCTGATATTATCACTAGAAACATTATTCTATGATTGTCAAATAGTTTGGAATCCATACTCCCCCCCAAAAAAAAACACTGTGAAAGCAATGAAAATTACGAGGGCGTCTGACCTTCCCACTTGACATAGTTCGCCACTGGTGTTCTGTCTTTTATTATTCATAAAAACACTCACAGTTTATATTTCTATTACTATATAAGACTTATATATATCTACAGTCTTTATCCATAAGTTTCCTTCAGTAATAGTAGTTTATAGTCACTGTAGGGATTCAATTTCTCTTTCAGTAAAATACATAGCATTCACTTTCTCGTCCTGTATACTAGCATTGAGAGTGAATGTCACTTTCACCTTCACTCTCATAATTCATAGTATTCATACATGCTAGAGTGAAACTTTCACATTCATTACTTCTAGTATATATACTCGTATTCTCATAATACTACTCATTTATATTTCTGTTTACGTTCTCTATTTTATTTACATTATTTACATTTCTATTTTATTTACACTGTGTTATGCACTGTCACTTGAAGTATCTTATAAAACTATTTTCCACTGTTCACTTATGTTTACATTCATTGCTTTTACTTGCTGTTTACACATTATTTACACATTATTTACAATTCCACTTGCACTGTTTTACTCAACAGAGAGATCGTAGTCACTCTCTATCAATTCAGCCCTTTACCTCTTTCCACACGAGGTTTAGTAGGGGGTAAAAATGACAGGGCCCTTTGCATGGGGCTAAAAAGCGGCGGAAGTTAGCAGGAGCGAATCCAACGTACTTTTACCTTGAAAGACGACAGTAAACTGATAATGGTAGGCTGGGGTGGCCTACCTAGGGAGAATGCATTACTGCCAATGTCAGCCTCTTGACAGCTGCTTATATATAGCTATTAAATGATTTAGTATGAGAATAGATTATACAGCTTATTTCAAGGGGAAATAAACAGCGAAAATTAGCGAACGAGTGCACATGAGGTGTTGTCAGGTGATAATTGGCCAATTCCAGGTGTATGGCACTCTCACTTACTTTACTTCTTTTTGGTATATGTTATTTGGTATAAGAATATGGCATAGGGTTTATTTCAATGGATGAAATCATTGGAAAATTCCAGAGAAGATTTACTTAGCATAGCACAGCCAGGCAGGCGAGAGAAGAGGGTAATGGAGGGGAGGTAGGGAGGGGAGTCAAGAACTGGGAGAAATGGATAAATTGTCAACAATGGGTGGGAGAACAGATGAGATTAGGAGTGTAGACTAGTGTTGGACATTGGCAGTACTGATAGATGATACAAGCCACCACTTGAAAGCCCGGGCGAATTCAAAATAACACAGAATCGCAAAAGTGATGCCCCGTGGTATGATCCTTTGCTCCCAAGCATCACGAAAGTGACACCCCATGGTTAAGGGGTTAATAACTATCTGGCAGTGCACAAAAACATCAATGCCAGTATCCTGGCATTTGATGAATCCATACCCTGCCCTGGCATTAAACCAAACCACAGTCCCTCTGATCTTCTGGGATGCTGGGGACTCTGGTCTACTGGATGCCACCCTTGATGGGCTGCAGGCAATAGCAGTAGCAGGAGATGTGTATGCCAAGGCTTTCGGTCATCCTTGTCATGAGTCGGCGCGATTAAGTATTTGAATAAACTTGTGACATCAACTTTGGTGGGAAACCGCGAATTCTAGTGGAATTCCAATATGTATCACTCAATTTAACCGCTACGTATTCACCCGATCGGGAGTGTTTTTTTCAGGACATTTTTCACTGTGTCATAAGTGATCACCTTTGCGTGAGACATTAGCACTTCCGCTGAGCGATTTATTATGGGTGTGTTTCGCTCATTCTAGCCGTTAGCAATGCAGCTTGGCACTTGCCTCTTTCTCACAATTTGAAGTCAGTCAGGATTTGAGTGCCGTGAAAGCAGGTTGGGCCCAGTGCGTAGCAGTGCCGCCCTTGTCCAGTTCCTGAATTTCCACCTAGCGTGATTGGCGAGAGACTTAGCGTGTGCAGCGTCTTTCCTCAACGACGCCCAGTCATACGCTTGGTCCACTTTTCTGACTAGTATTCCTTTTTGTTTTTCCTAGGTTTAAGAGTTAGCTTTTGAGTGAGAGAGTGAGTGGGATCTCCTTATTTTGAATTCATTTTGAAATGTAACATAAATTTATTTCAATGTAATCAATAAATTTAACAGTTCTTTTTCTTGAGCTTAATGTAATGTAAGTTCATGTTTTATTTCCCATATTAAGCTTATTTCACTTATAGCTCCTAGTTTGCATAAACGCTTTGCTATTTATAACTGGTATTTAGGCCAGTCCTTTTGTATTAAGCTTAAAATCCATTGTGCAACCAGGAGTTAATGCATCAGCAAGAATCTGTTATCATTAATATCATTAGTTATTGATTGTCAGGGGTGAAGTCACTTTCTCCAGAGGCTAACAGTACTAACAAATAGCAATTGTGAGGAATTAGTCTTTGCTGTGTACTGTTGAGAAAGTTTATAAATTCTCGTCCTTAGAGAATCGGCGAAGTAAGTAATCATTACTTGATTTTCAGAAGACAACTCATTGTCCTGTTCTCAGTATTACTGAATAATAATTATTGAAAAATATCCTTTAATATTGTATATACATAAAAACCCCGTGACAATTTGCGACCTTATTCCAGGATATTAACTCCTACCTCTAAAGTTATTCACGAGATAATACTCACTCACTCATACTTAGGTATTTATCATTAAAGTCTATAGGCACTATCTTACTTGTGATTATTAATTAATAGCTTTCACAGTCAGTTGTTTGTTTAATTTTCTTTCTTTACCAGTTTAATTAAATAAAACTGGTCACCACTAACCTGTGCCTATATTCTTTATTCTCGATTATTGGCATTTTTCTCAGAAAAAATTGCAGTCAGTACTGAGTCGCTAGTTACTTAGATTGAGTTAACATCATGTCCACCAGTGTCTATGTACAGGAAGCTAGAGATATGGGGCTTTGTGACCCCCCAAAAATTCAAAATTACATCCTCTCATGGTTTAATTACAAACAGCAACGAGAGAATGATGCTCGTGAAGAGTGTTGAATTCAGCGTGAGGAACGCGAAAAGGAGCGTGAATACGAGCGAGAACAACGCGAACACGAGCGTGAACAATGCGAGAGAGAACGAGAACATGAACGTGCCGAGCAAGAAGCATGTGAAAGACATGAACTTGAAGTGCTGAAGCTCAAGCGAAATTCCTTGGCTTCAGACACATCTGGTGCAGCTGGCCCAAGCTCCACGAGCGCTATCCCTGCACATATTATGGCGACCCCACACATCAAGCTTCCCCCATACAAGGAAGGCGAGCAAATCGAGCCATACATAGCTCGTTTTGAAGACATGGCTCAACTGTACCAGCTGGATGATGCAGCTAAGCGGCTTCAGTTTCATAGCCTGTTTGAGGGCCCTGCCCTCTATATTCTCCACAGAATTCATGGAGACAATGTCACGTATGAGATGATGAAGGCCACACTCATCAAAGCATACAGTTTCACAGTTGACGACGCCAAGAGTCAGTTCATGAGGGTGCGTTTACAGGATAAAGAGACTGCCGTTCAATTTCTTGACCGGCTTACTGCTTACTTAGATGAGTGGATGGAGAAAGATGAAACTCCTTCCACACGTGAGGGGATAATTGACCTTATGCTGCGCATGCAGCTGGAAAAGTAGTGGCCTACTGAACTTATGGCTCAGCTTAAGATCTGCCAGGTAAGAGATGCCAGCCAAATGGTGAAGAAGGCTGACACATTCTTCACTGCATACGGGTATCAAACTCGCAAGCAGCATACCTGGAACAGGAAACCTGATAAATCTGGGAAACCGTCTCAGACTGAACCCCAGCAGCAAGGCCATTCTCAGAATAATGGCCAAGGTCCAAAACCGCAGAAGGACCAGGGGCAAAACACTCAGAAGCCTGAGTGGAAGAGGTACAACAGGTACCCTAACCAGCAGCAGTATCAGCCACGCATCTGACTGTCGGGACTGTCCTTTTCACCACCAGCTCAAGTGAATAAGAGGCAGGAGGTGAACGCAGCCTTCATTCCTCAGCAGCAGCACAGTGGTCACGTCCCTACCAGTACGGGTACTCCCCCACAGTTCTCTTGTCCTGCAGCGACAGTGAACCCCCCTCCACAGATGGCCAATGCTGCATCTCCCCAGGCAGTGAGTACGACCCCTCAAGTATGTAATTCTCAGGGCACCATGTTTGCCGCATAATTTATTCAGCAGCCTATTCAGTGGCTAGCTGCTTCCTCCACAGGCCCTCCCACAGGTGACAGTGCCTTCCTTGTTCAGCCAGGGTTTGTGGGAGACATTCCTGTGAAGGTCCTGAGAGACAATGGTTCCTCAGGTTGCTCTGTCAGGCAGAGTCTAGTTCGGCCTGAGCAGTACACAGGTCGACAGATCCAAGCTAATCTTATCGATGGATCAGTGAGATTGTTCCCTGAGGCATGTATCCAGGTGGCATCTCCATTTTACACTGGTACGACAGTCGCAGTTGTCATGCCAGAACCTTTATTTGACCTACTCATAGGCAATATTCCCGGTGCCAAGTATAGTTGCACTGAAGATGATGCTACTCAGACTTCGGCTGCAGAAACATGAGCCATGCCTGAGGCTCTAAACTGTGTCACCCCAGTGACCATTGCATCGCCGCAAGATCTGATTTGTAGCCAAGATGTTGTTCAAGAACATTCTGACCTGACACTTGCTACCGTGCGAAAGAAACAAAAGGGTAGAGTGATAAAGTATTCACGGGGAAGTCAAGCCAAGTTCCTTCGAAAACAAGGACGGTTGTACCGTGAATCTCGAACACCCCAGGGCAAGGTTCAATTGCAGTTCGTCGTCCCCGCAAAGTACCGCCAAGAAGTGTTAAAATGGGGTCATTGTTCACCCTCAGGAGGTCACATGGGCAAAAGGAAGACCCAGGGCCATATCCGAGCTGACTTTTTCTGGCCAGGGATGGAACAAGAGATAGATAATTTTGTGTGTTCCTGCAATGTGTGTCCACGTACCACTAATCAAGGACATGTCTTTCTTATGCCGTTAGAAACCACACCCGTAATCTCTGAGTCAGTTGAGAGACAGAGCAGTGGTGAAGTGGGTGCAGACCTGATGTCTCGCCTGTTGGCCCCACAGGACACATCATGTCCAGGGCCTGTATATACATGTATACCATAAGTAAAGGGGGAAGTTTGAGAACCCTGCAGAGACAGTCCAAGGCTGTGTATGAAATACTTTGTGGAATGTCTCGAGCTGTGGGCCTCTTTGAGGATTCCCGGAGAATGCACAACATCCACATGAGTGTTCACACCCACGGTGGGTGTTAAAATGTGACCTGCCCGAGATTGCGTAGCAATTCTCAGCTTCCTGTCATTAATTGTAAACGTAGAGTTGGTTAACCAGTAAACTGGGTCCCTAGCGAATTGTAGCATTTGATGTCCTGCAGAAACGCCCAGTCTCTTCGCTCTTGACCACGTTCCCTGGTTAATTTAGCGAATTGAAGTGTTTGATGTCCTGCACAAACGCCCTCTTTCGCTAATTAAGTTTAGGGTTTAACCAGTAAACTGGGTCAGCATTTGATGTCCTGCAGAAACGCCTTGACTACGTTTCCTGGTTAATAATGTAAATAGTGTACTTTTTGTAACATAAGTACTGATTGCTAGGCAGAGAGAGAGAAATCACACTTTTGATGCTCCATCTTTATTGTTTTTGCAGGTGCAGCTGGTGGGTGCAGCATTGCCATGCAGAACAGTTTCGTCCCTGATGCATGCTGCCACCTCTTCTCTTCTGCCTCGTCGTCATCATTTACTATTGATTTGCATTATGTAATTTTACACATAGGTACAGTTACACCACAACTGTCACACCTACAGTACACCGTGTATTACATACATTACGCTACATAACAATTAGTTGTTAATTTAAATGTAGCGAACTTTTTGCACAGATTGATGAGTACAGGATTTTTCACTGTCGTCACGGAGTTTTTCCCTCAAGCTTGCTTCTATTAACATAAATATGAGTTTTTTTTTTTTTCGCTCACTGGTGACTGTGACTTTCTCCTGTAGCAGGATAGCACACACACACCACAGTGTGAATCTTGTGTAACTGAGTTAGGATTTATATGTATGTATATTGATTTTTTTTTTTCTGAAGAAAAAATTTTTTATTTTCATGGGGCATAATGTCACGAATCGGCGCGACTAGCCCTTGTGTGGTGTTCATGTTTTTGTTACACAGCCAATGTTTGCGGGTCTGGTGGACCCACCGCATTATTGGGTTTTTATATCACTACAGCCATAACAGTTTCCTTAAAAATACCAGATGTTTACTTTATCCCAAATGCAGACAATAAAGACAGCATATATAGTTAATAATAATATGCTTAGGAGCTCCTCTCCCAGCTTGTGTGAGGTAAAAAAGTTACTGCATGTGATGTTGTGTCCACTGAGTCCTTGTGTCATGTCCAGGAAAACTTTCATCCCTTGGTTCTTCTCAGGGGCTCCTCCATCTGGCCTCCTTGTATACACTTGCAAGTTCCATGCATATAATGAAGCAGCATCACAGGCAGCCCAGATCTTTATTCCGTATACTGCGGGTTTTGATGGTATGTACTGCCTGAAGGGGCAGCGGCCCCTAAATGGCACCAGCTGCTCATCAAGTGACATTAGGACCAGGGTAGTAAAACGGGGGGAGGCAGTGCACTCACTTGTCCCACACTGTCTTGATGGCAGCTAGCCTGTCTCTCTGCCATCGAGCTAGTCTGTCTTCTCGCGGTTATCAAAGCGGATAATCCTGGCAACAATGTGAAAATTTTCCAGAGACATTGTGACACGGAAAAGTTCTCTGCCAGTTTCTGCATCCCACAGGGATTCTGTGGATTCCCCTTTAGATCTGAAAACTCCAGCAAGGAAAAGAAGCCCAAAGTATGCTCGTAATTGGATTTGGTCCATCTCCTTCCACCCCTCTCCAAAAGCACACCTTCCCTCTATTTTAGTGCAATCCAGAATGATTTTCTGGATTTCATCTGGGAAGAACAGTTCAAAAGAAGACACGATATTCTGCACGTGAGTAACTGCCATCCATGTTGGCCCGGGATGCATCTTTATCACATTGGCAGCCCTGCAGGGTGGCTCTTTCTGTGGGCAAGGATACCATTCAATTTCACCATTTTTTGACTTCCATATTTCTCCACTTGCTGGCTGCTGGTGGACTGTCTGCTGACTGGCTGGTCCTCTGGCTGGTCCTGCAGTGGGCTGCTGATGCGCTGATCCTCTGGCTGGCTGCTGACGAACTGGTCCTGTAGCTGGCTGTTGACAAGCTGGTCCTGTGGCTGACTACTGACGAGCTGGTCCTGTGGCTGACTACTGACGAGCTGGTCCTGTGGCTGACTGCTCCAGGGGGCCTGAAGCTGATTGCTGACGGGCTCATTATGGAGCTGGCTCAAGGTCAATTTCATCCTCCTCTTCAAACTCAATGTCAGACTCTGAACTGACAGAAATGCGATCTTCAAATTCTGAAAATATCTTCCTATTCTTTTTCTTCCCAAGCTTCTGTCTCTTCGAAAATCATCCCTAAGGCCCTCTGCACAGAGACCCTTTTCGCCATCTTGATTGACTGCACTGCAGAGCCACACAAACAAAGCTATTTATTTGTTGTGTTCCACCCACAATCTGCAGGTGGGAAAGAGTGTACGAAAATGTAGGATGGTTCCAGCAGGACACAGGGTAAAACGTGCGGGAATGCGGGAGCAGACAGGTTTCAGTGCTTGAAATGTAACAATGTTGCAACCGTGTGCGTGAATAGTAGGAGCAGAGAAAAAACTCACACACACACACACACACACACACACACACACACACACACACACACATTACCTGATATTTTGAAAAAAAAAAAGCAAATATTGTCCCCTTATTCAAGAAAGGAAATAGACAAAATCCACTCAACTACCGACCAGTATCACTGACCAGTGTTGTAAGCAAGGTATTAGAAAAGCTTATAAGAAAAGCTTGGGTAAATCATCTAGAAGAACACAGTATGATAACAGAAAGACAGTTTGGTTTCAGAAAAGGAAAATCATGTGTTACTAATCTGTTGAGCTACTATGACAGTAACAAACACAATACAGGAAAGGGAAGGATGGGTGGACAGTATCTATTTAGATTTCAAGAAAGCTTTTGACACAGTACCACACCAAAGACTTTTATGGAAACTGTACCATCAAGGAGGAATTCGAGACAAACTGTTTTGTTGGATGCAAGACTTTCTCATAAAAAAAGAAATGAGAACAGTACTAAGAGGAAACTACTCATCATGGAAAGAAGTGACTAGTGGAGTACCACAGGGTTCAGTGCTGGCACCAATCATGTTTTTAGTGTATATAAATGATATAAACAGTAACACTGGAAATGAGAGCTATCTGAATATGTTTGCAGATGATGCAAAAATACAAAGGAGAATTACTAACACGGACTCTTGTAAAGAGCTACAAGAAGAATTAAATAAACTTCATGAATGGAATAGTACATGGCAAATGGAATTCAATGTGGACAAGTGTCATGTAATCAAGTTTGGTAAAGGTGGAAAAAGGCCAGATTGGGATTATAAGTTAGGAAATAAAATCCTATACACATCAGAAAGAGAGAAAGACCTAGGTGTGATTATCAATAACAGACTATCTCCGGCTGACCACATCAGCGAGAAGGTACGGAACACGTATACACTGCTTGCAAATATGAGAATAGCATTCACATACATAAATGAAGACATGCTAAGAAGGATAATAACATCATTCATTAGACCAACTCTGGAATATGCATCAGTAGTCTGGAGTCCTCATCTCAAAAAGCACATAGACAAGATTGAAAAAGTTCAAAGGGCCGCTACAAGATGGATACCAAGCTTAAGGGACCTAAGCTACGAAGAAAGACTAAATAAACTGAATCTACCAACACTACAGGAGCGAAGGAAAAGAGGTGACATGATAATGCTATATAAATGCATATCAGGGAAGGAGAAAATAGATATAAATGATTACTTAACATATGGAGAAGCATCAGCAAGAGGACACTGCAAAAAACTGCATAATAAGAGAGGTGATAAAGACGTAAGGAAATTCAGTTTCCCAAACAGAGCAATTGATCAATGGAATGCACTACCGAATGAAATAGTGTGTGCCAAAACTATTCACAAATTTAAGGATATGTATGATAAATATGATTTAAGACACGGGACAGTACGAGCTTGACTCATTCCCGTAAAGATACAATTAGGTAAGAACAATTAGGTAAGGTAAGAACACACACACTGTCAGCAGGCCATGTAGGAGGACAGAGTGAAGGAACACAGCATCTCTACACTTTTATTACCCTCGAGTCCAGTGGACCCGAACACCACATGTGTAATATAAACGTGTAGGATGGGTGTACAGTGTGAAGTCATTGAAAATGTGTTATTTTATATGTTCTTCACAGAAAATGAGCCAGGGCCAAGGAGTCTGAAGTTGAAATAATAATAGATTGCATCACTCTTTTTTTGGTAAACATTGGAAACGGGTCCCACAGACCCGAACACCACACAAGGGTTAAGTATTTGAATAAAATCGTGATATTAACTTTGGTGGGAAACCGCGAATTCTAGTGGAATCCCAGTATTTATCACTCAGTTTAACTGCTACATATTCACCCGATCGGGAGTGTTTTTTTCAGGACATTTTTCACTGTGTCATAAGTGATCATCTTTGTGCGAGACATTAGCACTTCCGCTGAGCGATTTATTATGGGCGTGTTTCGCTCATTCTAGCTGTTAGCAATGTGGCTCGGCACTCACCTCTCTCTTACGATTTGAAGTCAGTCAGGATTTGAGCGCCGTAAAAGTAGGTTGGGCCCAGTGCGTAGCAGAGCCGCCCTTGTCCAGTTCCTGAATTTCCACCTAGCATGATTGGCGAGAGACTTAGCGTGTGCAGCGTCCTTCCTCAATGACACCCAGTCATCCACTTGGTCCACTTTTCTGACCAGTATTACTTTTCGTTTTTCCTAGCTTTTGAGTGAGAGAGTGAGTGCGATCTCCTAATTTTGAATTCATTTTGAAATGTAACGTAAATTTATTTCATTGTAATCAATAAATTTAACAGTTCTTTTTCTCGAGCTTAATGTAAATTCGTGTTTTATTTTCCATATTGAGCTTATTTCACTTATAGCTCCTAGTTTGCATAAACGCTTTGCTATTCATAACTGGTATTTAGGCCAGTCCTTTTGTATTAAGCTTAAAATCCGTTGTGCAACCAGGAGTTAATGCATCAGCAAGAATCTGTTATCATTAATAGCATTAGTTATTGATTGTCAGGGATGAAGTCACTTTCTCCAGAGGCTAACAGTACTAACAAACAGCAATTGTGAGGAATTAGTCTCTGCTGTGTACTGTTGAGAAAGTTTATAAAT
The DNA here is from genome assembly GCF_032717465.1 of Coenobita brevimanus. Classification (NCBI taxonomy): domain Eukaryota; kingdom Metazoa; phylum Arthropoda; class Malacostraca; order Decapoda; family Coenobitidae; genus Coenobita; species Coenobita brevimanus. The sequence continues at coordinate 20,680,864 of NC_136984.1, forward strand.
TCTCGTCCTTAGAGAATCGGCGAAGTAAGCCAGTATAAAATATTCATTGCTTGATTTTCAGAAGACAATTCATTGTCCTGTTCTCAGTATTATTGACTAATAATTATTCTTTAATATCCTTTAATTATACATTTAAATACCCCATGACAATCCTCTCCCTCAGTTAAAAGTATATACAGTCAGCCTTATATATAACTGGGGGGACAGGGTGACTCAATAGTAGAGCATCAGACTCGAGACTGGGGGATCGTGAGTTTGAGCCATGCCCAGTAGCTGCCATGTCAGGTGGGGTAGCGCCCTCCTGCCACCAAGCAGTGCTATATGATCTAATAAGGTCTAGCTCAGTGAAACATTTCCCTTTCCCTTAATATACAACTGAACCCCTTCATTATAAATCGCCAGTAGAGCATCTCTGAATCCATACCGATGATCAGGGAAAAGTTTACAAATGGACAGATGCTTCAGAATCATATTTAAGTTAGATTCAAAGGTTTTAGAAGTACAAGTGATGAGACTGTTTTGGTGATAACAACAGGATATATTGATGAATGGATGGAAGAAATTTTCCTGGCTATGTAACAGGTACGGTTAAATGCTGTTGGATTTCAGTGATTACCACTAAAAAGACACAAGAAATAGACACAAAGATAAGAATAAAGTAAAAACGAAAAAGCAATCAAGTCATTAAACATCAAATGGAAAAATAATAAAAAACAGCAAATAAAAGCATTAAACACAAGGCAGTGGCTGACTTTTTTAGAGTTAGAAACAGGCTGAATGAGGGTAAACTTCGAGAGAGAGAGAGAGAGAGAGAGAGAGAGAGAGAGAGAGAGAGAGAGAGAGAGAATTGTGTTGTTTCCAAACATTTAATAAGTGTAATAATGAAGGTAAAGCCAAAAAAATAAAAACTTGTCAAATGTGTTACCTGGGCGCAATTGTCCAACTGAGACTGGCAAAACTCCATCGTCCTTGGTTTACTGCACTGAGTTAGCGCTGGGGAGAGGAAGGAAATTATTGAGATTTTGACACTTGAATGAAGTGATGTGGGGGTGAAGATTGCTGCATACCAGCATGACCCTCTCTCTCTCTCTCTCTCTCTCTCTCTTTATATATCTGAGATGAGTCACTGGGTTATAAATATGAAATGAGGCTTTGGGTTATTTACCCTTTTGCGTGCGGATAAGTTTTCTGTGCCATGATGCATCGGCTTTTCTCCCCTCTCCCCCCCATCCGCCGCGTGCTCGAAAAAAGTGTATTCTCGGCTTACTTTCACCACCCAAACATATTTATTTTGCCACAAAACCCACATATTCGTATTCGTCGATGTTATTTCTACACGATAGCAAAAACAAACAAACACTATACAAACATTAGGAAAGTGTCAATAAACATCCTAGACCATACATCTCACTTCCCAACATAAGTTGTATGTTTACTAATCAATCTCTTCATGTTATACAATCATTAGGAAGAGAATTTTATCAGCTTTCGAATGCCGGAGGTCCCAGTTTGATACGAGGTATGGTGTTCGAGTAATAAGAGGAAAAGTAAAACCTATTTCCAACAGACAATGGATTTTTTTTTTTCGGGGAGCTCTAGCAAAAAACTTTTCTCACCATAGTTATGTTTTTATTCCATCATCCTATGCAGAATTTCACTGGATTTCATTTGAGACGACAGTGGTGATCCTAGGCCTCATAGTTTTCAAGAAAAATGCAAAAAACTACTGTGTACCCAAGCTGTGTTGTGACCGTAGGGCAGTTTCCTGCCTTCCTGTAAGCTACTGCACATATTTCACCAATTCTTTGTACACAAGATATGCACAATATATTCACATGATTCACTGTTGCTATTTTTTATAGCTGAATACTTACATTTGGTGCAGGGTAGGGGCAATGTAGTTGATTAGAAACAGTAGCACAATCTTCGTTGGGCCAATGGCTGATAATGACCAGGAATGCTTCACAAACACCAAATTTCTTATTGCAAACACAAAATCTAATTACAACAGTGCCCAAACACTATACACAAGCACTTCAGGTATAGTAAAATATGTTGCATGGCCAGGATGGGAGTAAGAGTGGAAATTTAAAGGGACAGAACTGCACAGAACCTTCCCCACTCTGAGCTCATTTGGTACTGAATAACCTGTCCACTCTCTTGCTGGTATCGAGACTCACAGTTGCCAACTCATTACTTTAGAGGAGCGGGGAAGCTATGACGCCTCCAAAAATGATGCAGATCGGCTGAAAACTTTTTCTCTGATGAAAGTTTTTATGCTTTAATGACGACAAAAGAGTCAGTGTGTATGGGCACAGCAACACCCTAATGACGACAAATGTGTCATCGTGTTCAAAGGGGTTTATATACAGTGCATATATATATATATATATATATATACATATACTCACCCGAAAGGTGTGTGACTGTTACTTGTTGTGACACTCAAAACATTGATACCCACATGTCCCATGTCCCATACCACCTGCCACACCGTGCCTCAGTGTTGTGTGCACAGTCGCTGTGATGAGAAGTTTATTTGCTTATTTCCTTGCTCCTCATTTCCTCTTAGACCTCTGAGCACTTGGTTCCAAATTAACTTTAGTTATCCCTAAGGACCCCCGAAAGTGCTATGAGTACAAGAAAAGCATTTATTCTAAAAGAAAATGTATAATTGTTGGACGAAGTGGTGTGTGATGTGGGAGCTAAAATGCAAACGATCAGACAGAGAAAATGAGTCTGGTGTGTTTATGATGTGGATAGTTTTCTTTGTTGGAAGAAATAATTGATGATGATGGAGCAGTATTATTCACATTTTTGCCTTCAGTGCAACGTGTGGGAAATTAAAAAAAAAGGCTTTGTGCCCAATCTGTTATGAATTGACAGTCTTTGGTCGAAAAAATACAGATCTTACGATATGCAAAGACACTACGTGTTGACATAAATAGTTACTGTAGGTAAGATAATTATGTGAGTTCATTTCTTGTAAAACATACTGTCATATAAATTACAGTATACTGCTTGGCTAACTTGTTTATTATTCACGATTACTGCATTCGTGTGTGCATATGAGAAGTGAGAAATACACAATCACTCCATGCAGAAGACTTCTCAATATTTTTTTTTTCCTTTATTGTTCATGACTAATGGCTTTCAAAAATAGTTTCACACTGCATATTTTTCAAATACAAGAGCCGAAGGTGATTCCTGGCGAAATATGTGTGATGCTGGGAGGCCATTTTTCACGTGTTCTTTAGGTAAATGAGGAGTTTCAAGAGACTTAGTGGCAATCCTTGGTGATTAAAATTTTTATGGGGATTATTAGGGTACAAAAATAATCAGTTAGGCTAGATTAGAATGCAGTATGCTCTTATGTGTCCAGTCAGTGAGATCATATGTAAACACAGTCTCTTGGGTGTCTTCAGGCAGACATATTGGTAATAATATAGCTTTAAATATATTTTCAGTGAAAAATATGAGGTTTCTAGAACCTATCCCCCTATTTTACATGTATATATATGTCACATTTTAGTTTGAAGTTGATTTTGTATCAGGTTCTGCATAACCTATCTCATGTTGTATGAAGACTCTACTGTAACAGTGGTGGTCTGGTGACAGATGGGCAAGGCATTATGGGACTATATCAAGGGAATGGCGTGACGGCACGTCTCACATCACTAAATGTGCGGGATTGGTAGCTTTTCTAACCTATCGCTAAAAGCGAAAATCCCAAACCTGAAACACGCAAAATGCGTGGGACCACTGTATATATTTATAATATATATATATATATATATATATATATATATATATATATATATAATATATATATATATATATATATATATATATATATATATATACATACATATAATATATATATATATATATATATATATATATATATATATACATATATATATATAATATATATATATAATATATATATAATACATATATACATATATATATATATATATATATATATATATATATATATACCTTCAAGTACGTACCGGTATACAATCATATCACTGGTGATACATCATACACCCTTGTCTCACTCCACTGTTCATATTTAAGCACTCCCTTAGAAATCCACGCTACATTACCAGCATTAAAAAAATTACAACGTTCAGCAGCTGTCCAACCACACCACACATTCGCAAAGCGTTCCTTAATCCTTCCTGTTCACCTTGTCATATACCTTTTCCAGTTCCATAAATGCCAAAAATACTGTACATTCCTTCATACTTACATTCTCCACTTTCTCATTGTAAATATTTGATCCATACATCCCCTACAACACTTGAGCCTGTATTGACCTTGGTTAAGGAAGCTCCCTAACATTTTTCGTTACCAGCTATTTTTATAAACAGCCCATTAACCCGTCACGGCCCGAGGTTTTCCTCACCTCTGACATCCCCCAGTCCCGAGGTATTTTCGAAAAAAAAATTTTGGGCTAAAACCTTAGATTTTGGTGAGAAACATCGAAAATTCATAGAGAAATCGCTCACCTGAGGTTTAAAATACCCAGTTCAGGTAGGAGTTCCTCCTTACCTGACTGGGTTTTCTAACATGCTGGCACCAAAGAAAACGAGTTCTATGAGAGGGTAACTATTTTATCCACTCATAAACGGTATTTATTTATTTACTTGGTATGAATGTATATGTAGTATGAGAGTATATTGGTTTTCAAGCAGTAATAAAGGTATTATAAGCATTGTTTCACTCACTAACTAATCACCATACCTGACCTTTTTTTGCCACATTACCTGATCATTATTTCTGGCTGTTTCTTCCTCTAATGCTGTGTAAACATTGTCCTCCACATTGTCATCGATTGGGGAATCACTCTGGCCCTGAATATCTTTACTAGCCAGGTCACTGGTAACAGGTCCTTTGCCAAGACAATGGCATGAGGGGGGGAGGGGGGAGGTTATGCCGTGTAAGGCATTGTCCCTGCTTGGCATCTTGTAGAGGAATAGAGGAAGGTGTCCCGTGTATACATACGAAAAATCACATGCGAAAGTTGAAAATTGTGCAAATTAGGGACCTTGCAATTGCACGACATACTGGTACGTCGCTGGGACTGGCAAATGCAAATCGTTGCAACGTACCCATACGTCGACGGGACGGGGGCGGGTTAATAATCCCTCATGTGTTATTTTTGCCTACCACGTTGGTGTTTAAAAGATAAATACAACATAAAAGGAAACAGAGAAGTAGTGTATGGAAATAAATCACTAAGGAAAAGGTATTAGGGAGATTCCTTAATTGACGAGAATACGGGTTTTGAAAACACACTGCTCATCACTAACCAGACATTCTGATATATTTCCCACTTTTCCTCTAATTATTCTTCCATATGAGATTCCTAAGTATACTCACCAGACTAATTATACTGTATTTTGATTCACACTCACTTCTTTCACCTTTATTTTTGTACAGGAGGATAACTAAGCGATTCCTACACTCCAGTGCTATTATTTCTCATATATTAATTCCTAGTATAATCCACGAAAAATATTTCTGCCATTCCACGCCGCACTTACACAGGTATTCTCGTCAGTTTAGGAAACTGACTAACACCTTTTCCCAAGTATTTTATTTTGTTTATTATACATACTCTCCTTGTCCGTGTTACATAAATTATTTCATGATCATCATAATCTGCGTAAGTGATGTATGAAGGGATATTAACCAGCCATATCCAATAATAAATCGCTAAGGAAAAGGTGTTAAGGTGCTTCATTTCCTGATGAGAATACAAGCACATATCACATCAACGTCTCCTGCTTTAACCCTTCCCGTCCAGGAGACGTGAATTCACGTCCTCATATGATGTGCACTCATGTTCTGGAGACGTAAATTTATGTGGCAACATTGCAAGGTCCCTAATTTGCACAATTTTCAATTTTCGCGAGTGATTTCACGAGTGATTTTTGGCACGTATACACGGGACACCTTCCTCTATTCCTCTACAAGATGCCAAGCAGGGACAATGCCTAACACCGCATAACCTCTTCCCCCCCCCTGCACGCCATTGTCTTGGCAATTCACCTGTTACCAGTGACCTGGCCAATAAAGACATTCAGGGCCAGAGTGATTCCCCAATTGATGACAATGTGGAGGACAAAGTTTACATAGCATTAGAGGAAGAAACAGTCAGAAATGATGATCAGGTAATGTGGAAAAAAAAGGTCATGAATGGTGATGAGTTAGTGAGTGAAACAATGCTTATAATGCCTATTTACTGTTTGAAAACCAATATACTCTTGTAATACATATAAATTCGTACCAAGTAAATAAATAAATACTGTTTATGAGTGGATAAAATAGTTACCTTCCCATAGAACTCGTTTTCTTTGGTGCCAGCCTGTTAGAAAACCCAGTCAGGTAAGGAGGTACTCGTACCTGGATCAAGTATTTTAAACCTCAGGTGAGCGATTTCTCTATGAAGATGTTTCTCACCAAAAGCGAATGTTTGAGCCTAAAAAAAAAAAAGGTCCAAAAATGTCGGGACGGGCATACCACTGCCTAGAAAACGTCGGGATGGGGCAGGTTAACGCTGTTTAATCTCATCACAGCATTAATACAAACAAACAAATGAATTCTGCTCACCTAACTCCCAATCAAACAGGTCCCTGAGATTATACTTAAATGTACTATCAACATGACAGCCAAACATTCCCGTCTCGCTCGTTGACTCAGAGGCTGCCATCGTCATCACCACCATCACCATCATCACCAGAGTCAGCAGTGCCTTCATGATGGACGATTAAGCAGCGACTTTTCAATCTGTAGAAGAGTTAAGTTTAGTTAGTCAGGGTAGGTTGGGTTAAGTTAGTGTGGTTACGTCAGGTTGGATTAGGTAAGATTTGTTTAGGTTAGGTTAATTATGTTAGGCTGTGTTAGTTTAGGGTAATGATGTTAGGTTTGTTAGCTTACGATATAAACTTTATTGTGGTTAGGTGAGATTAGGTTAGGTTAAGTTGAGTGTAGTTTTGGTTAGTTTGTGCTGGCCAGCTCATATTGCCCTTCTTGTTAGCTGGATTTTCTTTCTTGTTTTCGTGTGTAATTGTGGCTGGCACTTCTATCCTTCAGAATTAACTGATTTCTACCAGACCTGGATGCAATGACCACCCAATGACATAGTTGTGTCTGCAAGGCTTTGGTTGCTAGGCAACTAAATCATTGCCTAGCATCGGCTGAGACGCCACTTTTTTTTTTTTTTACTATATATGTTTTGAACTGTAGAAGCCTTTTTTTATGGGCGTAGAAAGCTCTAAATTCTTTATTCATAATCTTGGTCATTCCCTATCGGACGTATGCATCCCATTTTTCCCCTCTCACCTCTAGTTCTCGAGTGGCAACCCTGCTGATATTGGCATCAGCATCCCAAGAAATCTTCTTTAATTGTGGCAGGGACGTCTGTTCTTCAGAATTAATTGCTTCCGACCAGACCTGGTCACAACGACCATCCTATGACCTAGTTGTGTCTGCAAGGTTTTGGTTGCTATTGCTACTCATTCCCGAGAAATGTCCTGCTTAGATCTGCCCATCATTGCCTATCACCTAGTTTGATTAGATTAATTATTTTAGATAAGTTGTTTGTGTTGTTAGGTTGCTTTAGGTTAGGTTAGTTAGGGTTGGTTATATTAATTAGGTTAGGTTTGAATACAGCTTAATTTAATGCCTATCGAATACACAAGGGTAATTTTATTTTCTAGTGCAAGGAATAATGAAGCAAATGCTAATTGTTTCTTCGAAAAAGGAATGAAAACAAGATACCAGAGAGCTAAATAGAAGATCCGTTCGTTTTGAGATGACTGGACACACTGCATTTAAAAGACTGGAAATCATAACCGGTCGGAAATACAGACATAAGAAGAAAGCTAACGTGTTGCATTCATGAAGGACTGGGAGTAACAGTAAACTCTTGCATTAAAGAGTTGTACAGATAAGGAATGACAATTTACTCCTAGATAGGTGCTATTCACATGCCATGGTGATGGAAGGATGCGAGCAGGCAGTTCGGCGGAGCAATTATTATTGAATTAGCGATAGAAAAGAAATAAAGACGCAGCACTGCAGTAAAGAAAGAAAGAGGTTGACTGGAGCCAGCAAGTGGAGGATAGTTAATGAGACGAAGGGTCTTTCCCTCCACCTTCTTGAGAAGAGATGTATTACTTTTTTTTTTTTATTCCAAGGAAGAAGGATTCAAAGGCCAGGTGCCCACATATTGTTCCCTCCAAGAAAAAAAAGAAAAAAAAAAGAGCATCAATGAGCCAAATTAAAGATCCATTCATTTCATTTTCAGATGCTTGGACACAAAGAAATTGAAAGACTGGAGAAGATAGGCGGTAGGTAATAAAGACAGAGGGAGACAGTTCCAGAAATTACCTGTTGAATATATGAAGGACTGGAAGTAGCGGTTAACTGCTTCATTAGAGAGTTGGACAGAAACAGGACGAGAGATTGTTACTAGATGGGCAGCACCCACCATAATGCTGGAGGGAATCAGGCAGGCACATCAAAGAAGCAATGACCATTGAAGCAGCGATAGAAAGAGATAAAAATGCAACAGTGTGGCAAAGAGACAAAGGTTGAAGGAAGCCAGTAGGAGGAGAGTTAATTAAACGAAAAGCCTTTGACTCTACCTTATTGAGACGAGCTGTATGTGGCGAGCCATCCCACACGAGAGTTGTATTCTACACAGGGGTGAATAAAACCCATGTATAAAATCAACAACTGTGCAGGGATAAAGAAGGCATGGGGTCGGCTTAGCACACCTAATTTCTTTGGAGCAGACTTCTTAACAGAGGTAACATGATCTTCCCAAGATAAATCCCATTAGAATGATACCCCAGTTATGTATAAAGACGATGCAGGAATGAGCTGGATATTGGTAAAAATTAGAGGATGCTCCTGTGGAAGATTTTATCAGGTTGATAGATGTAAGAACTGAGTTTTTTATGCATTAAAAACAAGATCACTCTTACCACTATCATAGATATGAGCCAAGTCAGACATTAGGTGTGCCATAGTCTCATTGCTTGCTTAATGAAGTTACTCGTGATTTGGACACTGTGATTCGAATAGAAAAATGAACAATGGAGTCATGAGCGTTTGAGTGGATAGGGTTTAATATTCAGCTTAGAACAAGGTTTCTCAAGTTCCTTCTCTGAAAGCCCAATCATATTATATTCCTTCGTGGCAGAGGTCCGGACGAAAAGTCTTTTTTTTTTTTTTTTTTTTTTACCAATAATGGAATAAAACACTCGTTCATGTTGATATAATGTACTGTGTGTAGAGTTAATACCCCGGCCGAATTGAAAATAAGGTATAGTTCTGTAGGTATTTTCTTCTCCTGTTAGTAAGGTGGCTAAGTACGACAAAAGAATCTACTGTCCACACTCCCAACTTCTCAAAAAGACAAAATGAAACTCATCTATTGAACAATTACTAATGCCTTCTTTACATAAGCATAGTCACTTTAGCACTCCCACCACCACTTGAGCACCATACCGTGTGCCAGAAAGCAGTCTAACAATTGCCAGCTCTATCAGCTCATCATTTGAACAGGATAATGGCAACATTCTGTGGATACGTGCAGTGCAGCTGTTAAATACAGTATTCTTGTGGCCAGAACACCCATTCTCTTGTCACCAGTGTTTATCCTTGAGGAAATAACATTGATAATATGCTGTTTAGAAATATAAAACTTTCCTTACTATGACTGATGTGAGCACCTACCCACCACAAATTGACTTAGGACCCACACACAGACAGAATTGCTATGGGAGAGTTTTCTGCCTTTGCTTTGTGTTTCCACCTCTACCAAGTGAATTTTGGGGACAAGAAGTAACTGACAACTCCTCTAATGTTGGCGGGAGCTGGTGAAACACTCAGCACGTCAGTGCTTGCCCAGAAGTGAGAGTGGGAGTATATGTTCCCATTGCTCCGACTTACACCTCTTTTCTTGTATACACTACTGTTTGCCCTGTTATTTTCCTAGAGTCGAGTTGTCATGCCTGGAAAATCGTTCTCATGGGATGAGAAGGTCCATATCATTGCATGGAGACAGGATAATGTCCCTATCAACACCAATTGTGAACGTACTGGACGCGCAAAGTTAACTGTCATGAAGACTCTTGTTGCAGCGGGTGGCCTGCCACCTGATGTCGTACCAGAGAACAAGCATGGTGATGGAAAGAAGAGGTCGACTTCCAGAGGTACAGATACGCTTCTGAAGAGGGATGTAATCAAGAATCCTCGACTGACAGCAGCAGAATTGAAGAGAATACATCCCCAGATATTACAAGACGTCTCAATTCGAACTATTCAACACCGCTTGCAGAAGGAGCTGGGTTTGCCAAGCCGCACCACAGCCAAGAAACCACTTCTCACTGACTGCATGAAGAAGCAAAGCATTCAATCTGCCAAGAAGGATGCACACTGGACATTGGATGAATGGAGAAAAGTTATGCTTTCTGATGAAAGCACATTTCAAGTGTTCCAGGTGTGTTCTACCAAGGTTCATCGCCCTACCTCCCGTAGTTGATATGACCCTGCTTACACGGTGCCGACTGTTAAGCACCCACAATCAGTAATGGTATGCGGGTGTTTCTCAGGTGAAATGAGAAAGGGAGGCCTCTACTTTCTTATCAAGAACTTGATGATGAATGGTGGCCAGTACATTCAAGTTCTGCAAGATCATTTGTTAAACTTGTTTGCTATTCATGGGTGCGACTTTTTCATGCATGATTCAGCTCCATGTCACAAGTCAAGAAAGGTGACAAAATGGCTTCAGGATAATCGGATTGAGGTCCTCGACTGGCCTGGCAACAGTCCGGATCTAAATCCGATAGAAAACTGCTGGGCAAAGATGAAGAAAATCATGGCAGAGAAGAAGACACCCAGTCTGGACAACCTCAAGACTGAACTGACAAATGTTTGGTGCAAAGAAATGTCCTTAGATTACTTAATAGATATAAGTGATACCATGCCAAAACGCATCCAATTGGTCCTGAAAAACAAGAGGAACATGATTTCATACTAATGAATTCCATTTCATGAACAAACATTGTGCTATCCTATTATTTCTGTGTTACTTAATACCTTGTGGGGGAGGTCCTAAGTCATTTTGCGGTAGCTATATAATGACTAGAAAGAATAGTGGCCCCTCTGTTAATCATTCGTCAAAGTAGTCTGCATTATAGCCACGAAATGGACAGGTTTGTGTTACTCCAGTTGCTAAACGTAATTTATAATGGTAGGCGGATGAAATGAAATTTAATTTAGCTGTATTTTGGGTGAAATTTATCCAAAAGTGTTAAATGTTGCGACTCTTTCATTTCAGGGGGAAACTGAATATTCAGTGATGATAGTTGCTGGGGTCCACACCAAAGCTCGTCTAGGTCCGAATTTGGACCGAGGTCCCCCATTTGAGTACCACTGGCTTAGAACAACATTGATGAACAAAAAGAAGAGAGTTAGTGATTGGACAGAGCCCTGAGGAACACCACTACTGACAGCTTTAGAAGAACGATGGCCGTATACAACATTTACTGCAGAATGATCAAAGAGGAAGCTAGACATGAAGGCTCTGATAGAAAGATAGAACCGTAAAAGGGCAGCTTGGAAATTAAAGACTTATGCCAGATTCGATTGAAGCCTTTCAGATGTCAAGTGCAATGGCACAGCTTCCGCCAAAGTCCCGAAAGGAGAATGACCGGGAGTCTGAAAGGTAAGTGAGAAGATCGCCAGTGAGGAGTCCTTGGCAGAACCCATATTGACGATCAGAAAGAGTTGTGATTGGAAAGGTGCTTTAAAATTTTTTTGTTAATAATAGACTCAAAAACTTTTGAAACACTTGATGTTAAGCTATTGGGCGAGTGTTAGAGGGCTGGGAATGAACACCTTTCTTTCCGATAGGCTGAATAAGAGCAAACTTCTAGCAACAAGGAAAGGTACAAGTTGACTGACAAAAAAGGAAGAGTTTACCTTGGCAGAGCGTAAGCACAGATGCACGTTTCTTGAGGGCAACAGTAGGGGCCCCGTCAGGTCCATATGCCTTTGTTAGCACTGAGGCCAGTGATGGCAGAAAATACACGAATTGACGAATTTTTAACGTCAGCCATGATGAACTCAGAGAGGGGAAGTGATGGAGGAACAGAACTGGTATTGTCTAATGTGGAATTGGAGGAGAAAGTCTGTGCATAGAGTTCTGCTTTATCAGTAGAAGAAATAGCTACAAAGCCATCTGAGTGGAGAAGGGGAGGAAAGGATGATGTGGCAAAGTTAGAAAGATGTTTGGCAAGGTGCCAGAAAAAGCAGGAAGAGTTTGAGTTGGAGAGTTCAGAGCATTTAGTACGAGTTTAATTATTTTTAGCAGAGCAAAGAACAGACTTTGCATGATTCTGGGCAGAAGCATAAAAGAGATCAGATTCACGGGTGGGTTGGCTCCCATATTTTTCTAGGACTTCTTCTCGTTGTGGACTGCATCAAAACAAGTGTGATTAAACCATTTTTTTTTTTTTGCATTAGTTATAGGATATCAGAACGGAATACATGCTTCCATGCCCGAAAGAATAGTCTCCTTAATGTGCAAGGCACACTCAGATGGCTCTCGGCTATGGAAGCAGTAATCATTCCATGGAAAATCTGAAAGAAATGTCTGTGTGCCACCGAATCAGCAGCTCAAAACAGCCACAGCCGCCACTTCTTGGGAGGGTCCACAGGCCTTACTGGAGTGATAGGACAGGATAAGATGATAAGGTTGTGATCGGAGGAACCTGAAGGTGAGAAAAATTATCAGCTTAAGCAAAATGCTTAGTTGACAGAAGGAGATCAAGTATTTTGGAATTCTCTCCAAGGCAGTCAGGGATATGGGTAGGGTGCTGTACAAGCTACTCTATGTCAGTAAGAATAGAAAAGATGAAGGCTTGTTCACGAGGTGGATCTGTGAAAGAAGAGGATAGACAAAGGTGATGGTGAGGGAAAAGAGAAATTGATAGGATGTGTTGCATCGTTCGAGAAAGGTTGTCAAAGAATTTTTATATCAGTCGAATAAAGGATAAGTATACAGCACATACTAAATATATTTAGTTAGAGAATGACAGGACAGCCGAAACAAGCGAGTAGAGAATTCAAAGATTCAAGTTCCGGAACACAAGTGCAAGATATGTTGTTGTGTACATATGCACAACAGCCACCTTTGGTTCTGAAATGAGTATAAAGTAGAAGAATAGAGTAAAATATTAATTCTGCTATCAGTCACCTCAGACAGTTTAGTCTCAATTAGGAAGAGAAGGAGAGGTTTAGAGGAGGACAGGTGGTGTTCAGCACAGAAAAAGTTAGAGGAAAGGCCTCGAATGTTGCGGAAATGAAGACGTGACTCAGGCAATGGTTCCAGGCATATCACTTGGCCTTCACTGGGAGAGGAAGAGATGGTGGGCCTTTGATTGTCCTCCCTACTCTTTGGGACTCCGAGGCCTTGTATTGAGATGCCATATTGTTTTGTTTGAATTTTGAGTAGGAAGTGCTGTGTGTTATGTTCATGAAATTTGGTGCTGGCTGTTAGAGGAACTTGTACTGGAGAGCATGGTGACCTACTCTCTGTGTTACTGAAACACTGAAAATGTTCAGCAAAGGAGGATGGTCAGAGACTAGTCCCGAGGGTTTTTGAAACGGGAGGTCCAGCTCTCCCTGTCATCAGCTTTCTATTCACCTTGGGAGTACCACCCTGCATGAGTGGTGTGGGGAGCCTCCCCACACATGAGAGTTGTTCTCTACATAGGGGCAATTAAAACCCTTGTACAAAGTAAACAATTGCACCGGAGTAAAGAAGGCATGGATTTGGCTTAACATACCTGATAATCTCTTGGATGCAGATTTTAAATGAAAGGTAATATCATCATTCTCAAGTATATCCCGAGAGATGATAAGGTGTGATCGGATGATGCACGATTGAGTTGGGTATTTTCAGTAATTATAGTATATTCCTTTGGTAGAATTTGATGGGTAAAGAAGATTACTTTTACCAGAATCAGAGATATGAGCCAAGTCAGATATTAATTGTACCACAGCCTCATCCCTTGTCTTCTGAAGTACGGTAACTGCAGAGATGAGCGCTGCAAGAAGCTAATGGAAATCTGAAGACTTGAGTCATCAGCATCCGAGTTAATAGGGTTAGATGTACAGTTTAGAAAGTCATTAACGAATAGAAGGATGTGAGTTGGTGATAGGACAGGGCCCTGTCTAACACCACTGATGACTGCCCTAGGAGGGGATAAAAGGTAATCGTTTACAACAGCAGCTATGGAACGACCAGAAAGAAAACTAGAGGTGAAGGCATGGAGAGAAGGATAAAAACCACAAGAGGGCGGTTTGGAAATTACATATTCATACCAGACTCGATCTAAAGCCTTTGACATTTCACGTGCAATGACAAAGCTTTCTCTAAAGTACCGAAAGGAGGATGACCAGGAATCTGAAAAGAAGGTGGGAAGATCGCCAATGGAGCAACTCTGGCGTAAACCATATTGATGATCGGAAAGGTTATGAAAGGAAAACTTTTTAAAAAGAAAATATTGAAAACCTTTAGAAATACAGGATGTTAAAGAAGTTGGACGAGAGTTAGAGGGCTGTGAATGGTCACATTTCTTTGGGAGAGGCTGAATGAGAGCAAACTTCCAGCAAGAAGGAAAGGTACAAGTTGACAGACAAAGGCAAATGAGTTTACCTAGGCAGGGTGTAAACACAGAAACCCAGGTGTTGATGACAACAAGATGGACCCCACCAAGCCTAAATGCCTTGTTAGTGCAGGAGCTAGTGGTAACAGAAAACACATCAATTAAAGATATTATAATGTCAGTCATGAGTAAGTCAGAGGAAGAGTTGGTGGAACAGCACCCAAATCGTCTAAGGTTGAATTTATGAGGAAGTCTGAGTGAAGGGTTCTGCCTTATCAGTTTGAGCAACTGCTATAGAGTCATCAGAATGGAAAAGAAAAGGGAAGAATGATGAAGTAAAGTTAATAGAAATGTTTTTGGCAAGATGCTGCAAGGAGCAGGAAGAAACTGAGTTTGAGCATTTAGTGCGTTTAGTATGAATGAAGTTATAATTAGCAGAGCTAAGGACTCAACACGGTTCTTCGTAGAAATATAAAAATAGATGGGATTCAGGAGTGTGTTGGCTCCGATACCTTTTGTAGACCTTCTTGTTGTAGACAATATTAGAAAAAGTGTGATTAAACCATTTTTTTTTTTTCATAAGTCACAGGATAAGGAAAAGGAATGTATGCTTTCATGCCCGAGAGAATAACCTCCTTAATGTACTAGGCACACCAAGATGGCTGCTGGCCTTAGAAGCAATAATATTTGATGCGTTTTGTCATTTGTGATTGATTTGTAATGGACAAAAATATTCTGAGGAAAATCAGAATTCCAAAAAATAGCCCGGTTCTGGTGTCATAAAAAGACTCGTAGAGTTGTTAGTTGTAGTTACTTGTAGAGAAGGTATATATATTAGACTTGTGGACGAGCGGTTGTTATACTTGAGTAGCTTTGTAAGTAGATAATCTTCTTTCCCATTTGTCATTCAATGACAGGAGAGGTAAAGAATAGTATGGGACTATTTTTATTTGTCTTGGAAATATTAACAAGTCTCTCACACAGAGCGAAGTATAAAGTTGAGTCCTGCTAGCTATCTCCCTCTCTCTCTCTCTCTCTCTCTCTCTCTCTCTCTCTCTCTTCCAAGTTGCTAAGCCTTTCTTCCCACTCCCTGCCGCTTCTATGGCCTCTCTCCTTCTGAGCTCTCTTTCCTAAATTCTGGTGAAACAGGAGTCGTGTCACGTGTGTTCCCTGTGGTTGGAAAGTTCTAGAAGCCTGTGTGTGAGTATGTGTGTATGTGTGTGTATGGTCACTAGGCTTGTTCACCTGGTGTATCGCTGACAAACTAACTGCATCATCTCCTGGCTGGCTACTTCGTAATCTGTCGTCAGCTTTTCTCAGTGTAACTTGCAAGATCATTTCCCATTCCCAGGCTCGCATAGAGCTGTCTATCTGTCTATTTATCTATCTATCTATTATGATTTGTAAATATAATATGGAGTCCTAACACTGGGACGTGGATAGTTGATCCACCTCCGGCTCCTAGCGGTTAAAAAAGTACTACCTGATTACGCAGCTCCAAATTGCCAAAGCCGCCACTGCTTGGGAGGGTCTGCAGGCCTTCCTAGAGCGATTGAAAAAGGTTGAGATGATTGGCTGTGATCAGTGGAGCTCAACGGAGAGAAAAGATTAACTGAATAAGCAGAAGGATTAGTTGTATGAAAAAGGCCAAGTATGTTGGAACTCTCCCCAAGGCGGTCTTTTTGTTTAAATTAGGTAATGTGAAATTAATAAAGTATTGTGAAAGAATTTACTACAATGGGCATGTTTGTATTATTGCTGTAAAGTGGTTGTGTATAGGAACCAACCAATCAGGCAGTCGCCTACAATTCACCGACCTTCGCAATTTACAAATTATCTCTGTCAAAATATGAACTTACCTCCCCAACAGTTATTTTAGGACATATTCATAAGAATGTACTGCTCAGCAGAAATGAATAGATAAGGTTTTTGTATTTAAAAATGAAAAGTTTGTGCATTATGACATCCTGTTTATTGGGTGTGGTGGACTTCAGCACCTCAATATGTGTGGCGAAGTGTGAGGGTTTCCTATGGCAACCTCGCAAGTGCCTCGCCCGCTAGGTTAAAATGTTGTTCACAAATGGCTCCACAGTTTATGAATTATGTTTTTTTTTTTTTTTTTGTATCCCCTGTGGCGGGGGGAACACAATCTGGCCGCACTGTGGGGTGGTACTACTACTCTGTGGCCAGGTTGTGTTAGGAAGAATACGGCCACCGTATTCCCTGCGTGTCGTAAAAGGCGACTAAAAGGGGAGGGGTGAGGGGACTAGGGACCCCCTCCTCTGTTTTTTAGTTCCTAAAACGAGACAGGCCAGAGAAAGGGATGGGGGACTGAGTTATCCCTGTACCCTGAAGATTGGGTCTATGAATGTACGTGGATGTAGTACGATTGAGGCTAAAAGGGAGGAGATTGGGAGAATGTTTGTGAGAAGAAAGTTGGATGTGTTAGCTCTGAGTAAAACGAAGATGAAAGGGAAGGGTGAGTCTATGTTTGGAAATATGAATGGAAGATTGTCAGGTGTTGATAGAGGAAGGGCAAGAGAAGGTGTGGCCTTGTTAGTGAGCCTGGAAGTACAACAGTGTGTGATTGAATGGAAGGACGTGTCATCGAGACTGATGTGGGTGAAAGCGAAATTTGAATGTGAGTTGTGGATGTTTGTGAGTGCATATGGGCCTGGTAGTGAAAGGGATGAAGAAGAGATGGAATCTTTCGGGAATGATGTTGATGAGTGTCTGTAGAGTTTTGGAGCGAAAGTGAATATGGTAATGATGGGAGATCTGGATGCCAGGATGGGAAATGTATCAGTTGAAGATGTAGTTGATATGCATGGTGTGCCTGGAAGAAATGAAAATGGGGAACGAATGATAGGGATGTCAGTTGAGCGAGAGATGGTGATTGAAAATACTCTGTTTGAGAAGAAAGATAGTTATAAGTATACATGGGTAAGACGGGAGGTTGGAAGGGTTGTTGATAGAGCTTTGATGGACTATGTGGTTGTGTCCAGGAATGTAATAGGAAGATTGTTGGATGTGAGAGTTTTGAGAGGGGAGGGTGGAGGTATGTCTGACCACTATCTGGTGGAGGGAAAGTTAAGAGTAGGTAAGAGATGGGTGAGAGCTAGGAGGGTTAGGTGTGGCAGGGAGGTTTTGAAAGTGAGTTGGATAAAAGAGAGAAAATGATAGAGTATCAGGAGAAATTGAAAGATGAGTGGAACGCAGTGAAAGATCAGGAAAATGGCAGTGTGGAGGAGGAATGGCAGTTGTTTAAGACTGCTGTGGTGAGGCATGCGGAGGAGGTGTGTGGTGTGAGACGTGTGGGTGGTGGTGTAAGAAAAGGAAGTGAATGGTGGTGCGAGGAAGTAAGTATGGCTGTGGCTGAGAAGAGACGTGCATATGAAGTGTGGCTGCAGAGGAAGGATGAAATGTCATATGAAAGGTATAAGGAAACGAGGAATAGGGCGAGAAGGGTTGTGCGTGATGCTAAAGTGGCAGCAGATGAGAGGTGGGGTAAGCGGTTGACTAAGAATTTTCAACAGAATAAGAAAATGTTTTGGAAGGTGAAAAGGGTGCGAAAGGGAGAGTCTGAGAAGGAAGAGCAAGTAAAAGCAGAGGATGGAAGGATGTTAACTGAGATGGATGCAGTAAGGAAGAGATGGGCAGAGTATTTTGAAAGATTGTTAAATGTAGAGGAGGAAAGGATGGCTGAGATTGTGGCAGATGGAAGGATGCAAGGAATAAATGTGTTGGGAGAGTTGAATGATTCTTTGATCACGAAGGTGGATGTGCAGGAGGCAGTAAAGGAGATGAAAACAGAGAAAGCTGCAGGTATGGATGGGTGTGCTGTGGAATGCATGAAGGGTGATGGAGCAACTAATGTTGACTGGTTAGTAAGATTGTTGAATATGTGCTTTGTGAAAGGTATGGTGCCAGTTGACTGGGCAAGTGCTTGTGTGGTCCCGTTGTATAAAGGCAAGGGTGATAAGTATGAATGTACTACTTTTAGGGGTATAAGTCTGTTGAGTGCTGTAAGTAGAGTGTATGGTAGAGTGTTAATTAAGAGAGTTAGAGAGGGTGCAGAGGGAGTGATTGGTGATGAGCAGTGTGGCTTTAGGAAAGGGATGGGATGCGTGGATCAGGTGTTTGCTGTGACACAAGTGTATGAAAAGTATTCAATGAAAGGCAAGGATGTGTTTTGGGCATTCATGGATTTAGATAAAGCGTATGATAGAATTGATAGGGAGGCTTTGTGGACTGTTTTAAGATTGTTTGGACTTGATGGTAGGTTACTAAAAGGGGTGAAAAGTTTTAATGTAAATAGTAGGGCGTGTGTAAGAGTGGGAAATACTGTGAGTGATTGGTTTCCCGTGAGAGTGGGGCTGAGGCAGGGATGTGTGATGTCGCCTTGGTTGTTTAATATTTATATGGATGGTGTTGTAAGGGAGGTGAATACAAGAGTTTTAGGTGAAGGTCTGAGTCTGGTAAATGTTGATGGTAGAGAGTGGAATCTGAAGCAGCTGCTGTTTGCAGATGATACTGCACTGGTGGCTGATTCAGAGGAGAGATTGAGACAGTTGGTATTGGGGTTTGGAAGGGTGTGTGAAATGAGGAAATTGAAAGTAAATGAGAATAAGAATACAGTGATGACATATACGAGGTCAGTAGATAGTAGGAGGATGAATATAGTTTTGAATGGTTATTGCTTGAGGAGGTAGAGTGTTTTAAGTATTTAGGGTCACATGTTGCTGAGGATGGAAGAATAGGTGCAGAAGTGAAATTTAGAATGAATGAAGTAGTGCTAGGAGGAATGAAAAAAGGGTTTAGATGTCGTTCACTTACAATAGATGTAAAGACAAGGTTTTATGAGGGTGTTGTGGTACCGACTACGTTATATGGGGCTGAAACATGGATTATGGGTGTACCGGAGAGGAAATGTTTGAATGTAATGCAGATGAGATGTCTGAGGAGTATGTGTGGAGTGACGCATATGGATCGAGTGTGAAGTGATGAAGTGCAAAGGAGAACTGGAGTTGTTTGGGAGATGGCTGATCGAGTCGAGCAGAGGGTGTTGCGATGGTTTGGGCATATGGAGAGAATGGATAATGGTGAAAAAGGTAACTAAATCTGATGTGAGAGGTGTAAGGCTGAGAGAGAGACAACGAATAGGATGAATTGACAGTGTGAAGAGAGTGTTGGATGCGAGAGGGATGTCTGTTGACCAAGGAAGAGTGGCTGTTGTTACATAGCCTATGATTTCATCATCCTTTGTGTAATTTTAACGCACAGTATGCTGCATGTTTGATCACGAGCGTGTTCTGCCTCAGTCCCCCCCTTCTACCGTTATAGTAGAGTAAGTCGTCCTTTCTGTTATTCAGTGCGGGATTGTCGACCGTTTGTCCCCATCGCTTCATTTGCGCGTCCCTCTTACAAGTTGTGTCAGGCTCTGCCGGCCCCTATATAATGAGCTCAGTCTCTGCATCATTGCCACTTAGATCTGCTCCTCATTTTGTTCACATCTCTGTCCTCCCCTGTACAGATATTATTATTGTGAGTGCTCAAGAAATCTCCAACCATCTAGCAGCTGTGTGTAATTTGAGTATAACTGTTGTTGCATTTTCTTTCTTGTACTGTATAGCATAAGTTTAATTTGTAGGCCTAGTGAAGTTTTTGTAATTCGTGTGGGGTTCTTTATGTCAGTCATTTTTTATAATAGTTTGTATCTGTAATTATTTATCTGGCATTCACTGAGTATTATCTGGTATCTCATTTTATCAGGGCTGACTTAGATAAATTTACTCTTGCTAATTTCGTGTTAATAGAGGCTATTGCAGTTAACCATATATTTAACCTGTTTATTTGCCATTACATTATCCTTATGAGTCCTGAATGTTTTGTTGTTAGTTTGTGCATTAAACTTTAACTTGTAATTTTATCTAACTCTTTTGTTTTGAACCTGGAACTTTACGGGACAGTAGTGATTTTTTTTTGTATTCTCACTTAGTGTACATTATCTTTCTCTGTTCCGTAACATAAATTTGGCGACCTCATATCAGGATATTCAGGATATTATCATAAGGATATTGTTTGATATTTTGTGACTGTGATATATTCATGATGGCTACTATTTCTACACTTGATGAAGCCAGGGATTTTTTGTCAAATGTGCAAACAGTGTGTGATATAGAAAACAGAACAAAGAATGAACTTAAGATTGTTGCTCAACAATTGGGATTTGTTGTTCGCTCTCATCAGTCTAAAGATCAGATTGTTGCCATGATTAATGAAAGCTTGTTCAATGTAACTCCTCCAAATGAGCAAACGCAGATTGAATTAGCTAAGTTACAGCTAGCTCTGCAGGAGTCTCGTGTGAAGGAAGCTGAATTTCAGGCAAATGCTAAGCAGGCTGAGTCTCAGGCTAAGGAGGCGGAATCTCAGGCACGGATTCAGGAGGCACAGATACAGGCACAAGTTGAACTTGCCAGGATTCAGGCAGACCATGAGTATCGCATGAAACAAGGTGGAACTGGATCATCTAGCTCTGATGGTTTTGATGTGGCTAAAAATGTTAAACTTGTCCCTCCTTTTAATGAATCTGATTTAACAAAGTATTTTCAGTTGTTTGAGAGGGTAGCTACAGGTTTTAATTGGCCTAAGGAGTATTGGCCAGTACTCCTTCAAACTGTTCTCACCGGTAAAGCTCAAGTAACTTATGTATCTTTGCCTCAGGATCAGTCTGATAATTATGATGTAGTTAAGAGCTTGATTCTTAAGGCCTATGAGCTTGTTCCTGAAGCCTATAGAGTAAAATTTAGGACAACTTACAAGCAAGATAAGCAATCCCATGTTGAGTATGCAAAAATCAAAGAAGATCTGTTAGAGCAGTGGTTAAATTCTAAGAATGTGGATTCTGATTTTGGTAAATTTAAGCAGATGATTTTGCTGGAGGATTTCAAGAGGTGTATTTATAAAGATGTAAGCCTATATCTTGATGAGAAAAGAATAGATAATTTGTCTGATGCTGCAGTTTTAGCTGATGAGTATGTTCTCACTCACAAGAGATATTCTAGAGAAAAAGGGAAAGCTGAGAGTAAGTACGTTGCCTCTACTCAGAGTACAGGTAACAGGAAAGAAAATAAAGATGATGTTTCTCAGGAAGTAAATACCAGCTTCACCTCTAGATTTCAGAAAAGTAAATGTACTTATTGTAGTAAGCTTGGTCATACTACGGAGAGATGTTTCAGGAGACAGCGTGATGTGAACAAAAAGGAGTCTTTAAATATTCAGTCAATTGGTCTAGTGTCCACTCTTGAGAGTTCCCAGAATTCTTTAACTGAGTTAACTGAACCTGCTTTGAGGGGTAACTTAAATTCTCATGATGGAGCTCCTCTTTTGAGCAGTAACGTGGGTGACACTCTCAAGAGTTCATGTGCTAATTTCCTGTCTGATGGTTTTGTCAGTCCTCTGGACAGTAATGACAGGAAATCAGTTAAAATATATCGTGATACAGGTGCTTGCCAATCCCTTATGCTGACCAGTGTTCTAGGCTCTAATTTTAATTCCTCTGATGAAACTGTAATCTTACAAGGTGTAGGGAATAACTACTTCTCTGTTCCTCTGTGCAGAGTGAATTTAGAGTCTGGTTTTGTTAATGGTTCCGTTATGGTTGGGTTGGTTGAGACACTCCCAATGTCAGGTGTAACTTTCTTACTTGGAAATGATATTGGTGGAAGTCAAGTGTGTCCAGCTCCTCAGTTGTCTAGTGAGCCAGTGGCTGCGTCCCAGGATTGTGATGTCCCTGATGTGTTCCCTGCATGTGCTGTCACTAGGGCTAAGTCTATTACAGGAGATTTGTTCTTAACTTTTCTTCTTGTACCACTACAGACCTACTGAAAAAGGGAGTTAAATTTGTCTGGACCGATAACTGTGAATCCTCTTTCAACAAACTTAAAGCTATTCTATTAAGTCAGCCAGTGCTCGCTACTCCAAATTTTGCTAAGCCTTTTAAGATGGCTGTTGATGCAAGTGATACAGGAGCTGGGGCTGTTTTGCTGCAAGAGGATGATCAGGGTATTGAACATCCTGTATCTTATTACAGTAAGAAGTTCACTCCACCTCAAAAGAACTACTCAACTATTGAGAAAGAGCTTTTGGCCTTGATTTTGGGTTTACAGCATTTTTCATTTTATTTGTGTTCTGGTTTTGACCCCATAGTCATTTATACCGATCATAACCCACTGAAATTCCTTAGTAAGTTTAAAGATAAAAATCAGAGATTGACAAGATGGAGTCTACTTCTTCAGGAGTTTTCATTAGACATACAACATGTCAAGGGGAAAGAAAATGTTATTGCAGATTGCTTATCTAGACTTTAGACAGATTGTTTTAGAGTAATAAGAAATTTCCTTTGTAAATTTCTTTTTCTTTGTGGGGAGGTGTTACATAGCCTATGATTTCATCATCCTTTGTGTAATTTTAACGCACAGTATGCTGCATGTTTGATCACGAGCGTGTTCTGCCTCAGTCCCCCCCTTCTACCGTAATAGTAGAGTAAGTCGTCCTTTCTGTTATTCAGTGCGGGATTGTCAACTGTTTGTCCCCATCGCTTCATTTTGCGCCGTCCCTCTTACAAGTTGTGTCAGGCTCTGCCGGCCCCTATATAATGAGCTCAGTCTCTGCATCATTGCCACTTAGATCTGCTCCTCATTTTGTTCACATCTCTGTCCTCCCTGTACAGATATTATTATTGTGAGTGCTCAAGAAATCTCCAACCATCTAGCAGCTGTGTGTAATTTGAGTATAACTGTTGTTGCATTTTCTTTCTTGTACTGTATAGCATAAGTTTAATTTGTAGGCCTAGTGAAGTTTTTGTAATTCGTGTGGGGTTCTTTATGTCAGTCATTTTTTATAATAGTTTGTATCTGTAATTATTTATCTGGCATTCACTGAGTATTATCTGGTATCTCATTTTATCAGGGCTGACTTAGATAAATTTACTCTTGCTAATTTCGTGTTAATAGAGGCTATTGCAGTTAACCATATATTTAACCTGTTTATTTGCCATTACATTATCCTTATGAGTCCTGAATGTTTTGTTGTTAGTTTGTGCATTAAACTTTAACTTGTAATTTTATCTAACTCTTTTGTTTTGAACCTGGAACTTTACGGGACAGTAGTGATTTTTTTTTGTATTCTCACTTAGTGTACATTATCTTTCTCTGTTCCGTAACACTGTGCATGACAGAAATAAATGGAGAGAAACTGTGAATGAATAAATGATGACGCAGCCCTGGGGGGATATTCTCCCACATTTGGTCTGATCAGCTAATCACATCAGGTGCGGGTAAGGGGATGGGTCTATTATGATGTGGCAGGGGTAAACCAGCTTTTCTGTCGGGCCCTGCTGCGGATGTCACTGATTACACTTCGCATTTCATCTCGTGCAGTGTGGTGCGGTGAGGATCTGCCCCTTCTCCCCTCTGGGGCTAAGATGCGAGTGAATGTGTTTGAATGCATTAGTAAATTGAAAGTGAGTCGTCCTGTCTCGGCTACCTCCTTTTCCTTGGGGGAAGCAGCCTAGGTATATAGATGGTATTAGTACCAGAGATTACCGTGTGTTACAGTGTGTTTAAAACCAAAATTTGTCAGTGCGGTAATCATGAGCAACGAAATGTTTTGATAAATTACAAACAAAACTGTACCCTGGTGGCAAAAGGTGACTGGTACTGCACTGTGTGGTGATCGAGTTGAGCACCAATGCATTGCACCTGGTAGGGTTACGTCAAGTTTTGCTGCAAAGTTCTCTGGCTCCTGTGGAACTGACACTCCACACGATCACTGCCGTATGTACAATTTATAAACAGCCTCATCTAGATGGGTTTTTGTTCGATGGCAGTTTTAGGTTTTCATTTAATTCACTTACATTCATTGTCAGATGCCCATTGAGCTTCATCGTGCTTTCAATTAAAAAAAAAAAAAAGCTTCCCAAATATTAAGTGGGCTATATTCTACTGCTATATGAATGCTATTTTTCTTAACTTTAGGAACGATTTTGGGATGTCAAGTGGGCCGTTCTTGCTCTAAGCGATTTTTTGTTTTACGCGAGGCCTTGGGAACGTAACCCTCGCCTAAGGTGCGATATATATATATATATATATATATATATATATATATATATATATATATATATATATATATATATATATATATATATATATATATATATATATATATATATATATATATATATATATATATATATATATATATATATATATATATATATATATATATATATATATATATATATATATATATATATATATATATATATATATATATATATATATATATATATATATATATATATATATGTATATGTCAGTTCTTATATGGAAAGTGGGCTAATCGGTTAGTCTGTACGTTCTATAGTAATTAATGCCATTCAATCCCCTCACGATGTAATTAAACGTAAGCTAGAGTTTTCGGTCTTAAGGCGTTTGATGCAGCCTTTATTAAGTATTCATTACAGTGCCTGGGCTCTACAATAATTTGATCTAAAATTGCCATCCTTACATCTTCTGTGTTCATTTGTAGCAACAAATTAGCAATAAAACGCGATGCTAATCATGAAGAAGTGCTATGGAAAGGCCGTGCGGATGTAATACTGCACTTTTCTTTTACTGACATACTGTTGTGAACACTACATAAAAGAAAGGATTAATGTCAAATTTCTGCCGGCAGAGGACAGGCTAATTGCAAAAGCTTACCCCCCATCACCCACCCACCGTACTCCAGAGCACTGGTATGATTGTCGGAAGGATCCGAGGTTTGCAGCTTCGCTTACCTTCATGTCTTGGCTAGTGTTCCGTTTGTCCTGCTGTCATGCATAGCAAGAAATTGAATTGAATGCTCCCAAAGAAATAATGTTAATGATGGTGCTGTACATCTCACACAAGGGAACTAACTTTCAGCTATATGTTTTTTCAAATAATTTCCTTTTTCTCCGAAGGCTCATTATAAAGTTTACATAACTGGAGCGAATTATATTGTTTATAAAACTGTATAACTAGTAATGCACTGTAAATATGAATTCATATTTTAAAACCGACAACTAGTTTGGAATGTTATTGAAGGCTTTGTTTCTGTCAATCTAATCCATGGTGATGGGAAACCATGACAGGCTAACTGACTATGACTGCCATACAAGCAGTTTAGTCCAATGCATTATGAATTTACGATTTTTTTTTTCCCGAGAATACGAGTCAATTGGACTCCTCTCACTCATTGGATGAAGGACAAAAGGCTTCCATCATCCTAATTTATGTCTCGAAATGATAATGTAAACTCGCTCTAACACCATATATAAATAAGTGTTGTTTTTTTGTGCGTATGCTGAGTCTTGCGTGGATATGGATGCTACGTATCCTTATCATGAAGGGGTAATGACGTTCTAATGCTGGGCTGTGCCTCATCCCAAGATCATGCAAGATCAGAATATCGCACTAATCTAACAAAGAACCCTAACCCTTTTCAGCTCTTTTACTGACCACGCATATTCAGAGTATAAAGCTGATTAAACTAGTAATCAAGGAGATTCATTGCTACTAATGGTCATGGGCTCAACGAATTCAGTGGAACTACAAAAAAAAACATTGAGATTGTGAATACTTCAGTACTGTCAGATAGAGCAAATCTTTATTACACTTTATATATGATTTTATCTGAATGCTAAGTCATGATAAGGCATCTGGCAATTAACAGGGAGACAGAAAATATCCTTAGACACACACACACACACACACGCACATAAATCTATCTATCTATCTATCTATCTATCTATCTATCTATATATATATATATATATATATATATATATATATATATATATATATATATACAATCGTACATTAAAGTACCATCGTCATCGTGGGAGTCGAACCCACTTCATCACAGCAGGTCTAAAAAGATGTGTGTCTGTCACCTAATTATGAAGTTTTTCTTTTCAGATCCACCCACCCCGACCTATTGCAGTGTGGGTGGTAGAGAATTTCAGCCTTCCGGTCATGATGGTTGACAAATTATTAATATATAAGCTACAGGTTGAATAACATCGAGACGCAAGGCACCCTCATCAGTGTGGGGCTCGAACCAATGTCGCCACCGCAGGACTAAGAGTGATCTCAACATACCGTAATACTAAGGTTTTTTATTCAGATCCACACCTATGTGCTGAAGGAAATTCTTTAAGCTAGCGAGGAAAAAAAAAAAAGTTATAGGAGTTATGTGTTTGACTCCTTCAGCCAGAGACTGTTATATATATTTTACTCGTGTTATCTTTAGATGATTTCTATACATTATTTTTTTTTGTCAAGATTACTTAATTCTGTTTAGGATATAGTTACTTTTCAGCCTGGACAGACTACAGACATTACGTCTTCCCTCAATGCAATAGGTCCCTTGTAAGAGTAATGAAGCTTTCTGTTTGTAGTAATTTAACATTCAGAAGGGATTTACAGAGTAAGTGGTCGTCGAAGTGAGGATTTTTATAAACAGAAATAAAATTATCTGTCTGGATCAGTAACGTAGCAGAAAATACATTATAATGAGGGAATTATAAACAGTCTCCACTAAAGACTCTTACTTGTAGATGGAGGTGAGATGAGCAGAGAGGCAACTGTTTTGAGTGCTGAAGTGCTCTTCACTTCCCGCTGCTTCTGTACCTGGTGAGGCGTGGAACACAAATGTGCTCTCACGTGCTGGGGTAGATATTATAAGGTGTTACAAGGGAAGGGACAATGGTGGACCTCACCCGTCCCCTCCCCCCTTCTCTCTCTCTCTCTCTCTCTCTCTCTCTCTCTCTCTCTCTCTCTCTCTCTCTCTCACCTCTCTCTGGGATTCATTTCCACACTAACACTACCACCCTTAATTTGGTTAGGCGTTTGATATTTCTTAGTATTTTGAGAAAAAATAATGTATTTTTCACCATCATCATCATTAATCCCTACGTGTCAAGTGGGGTTGGTGGAGGATTAGTGCCCCTCCCTGTAAAACAACTCTAAGCCGTTGGCCACCCCGTTTGGGATACATGGCGTCTGGCAATGAATGAATGAAAAAAAATGAATCATCATTGTCATCATCATCACACCAGACTGATTTCTGACCTCATACGTCTCTCATATTGACGGTGTTAGTGAAGGTGTTGTCTACTACATTTTGAAAATCCTATCCTAAACCAAATAAAAACATGTAACGTTAAATATGAAAATAAAATAAGAATGACGACATCGTTGGTAATGGGTTAAGGGCTCGTATTCTCCTCGGTTAAGGAAGATCCCTAACACTTCTTCCTTAGCGATTGATTTTTGGATACGGTGGGCTAATATCGTTTTGTGCATTGTTTATGTTGAGTCTGGTGACATTAAAATGATTTAAATAACACGGAAGAGGACGGCAAGAAGTAGTAAACAATAAATCGCTTAGGAAGAGGTCTTAGGGAGCTTTCTTAATCGACGAGAGTACGGTCCAAGGTGTAATATGGTAAAGTTGATCATTCAGAAGTGCTGCGCAGTGTCCGATACCAGCGAGAAAACGACTGATCTTATAGGCTCGTCGGATAGGATTTAACCGCTTCATCATAACGTACTCTCTGCTTTATTATTGCTATCGACACGCGATTTTATGCAGGCTACGAAACTTTCTGAATGGTACTTGTTAATTGTGTTCCTCTGTATTTCCTACTTCCTATGACCTCCAGTCTTTTAAACGCAGTGTGTCCAGGCATCTCGAAATGAATGGATATTGAATCTGTTATTTTATTTTTATTTCTCCTAGGACGAAACAGTCTTGCGGCCTTTGGTTTCTTGTTACTTGCACTATATATATATATATATATATATATATATATATATATATATATATATATATATATATATATAGAGATATATAGATATATATACAGATATATATATATATATATATATATATATATATATATATATATATATATAGAGAGAGAGAGAGAGAGAGAGAGAGAGAGAGAGAGAGAGATAGAGAGAGAGTTTTAGGTGACCTTAACAAGTATTGGTTGTCCTAAGGCGAATAAAATTGTCTGGAGGCGGCATAATAAGTATAACTTA
Source organism: Coenobita brevimanus (assembly GCF_032717465.1). Taxonomy (NCBI): domain Eukaryota; kingdom Metazoa; phylum Arthropoda; class Malacostraca; order Decapoda; family Coenobitidae; genus Coenobita; species Coenobita brevimanus. The sequence continues at coordinate 20,709,695 of NC_136984.1, forward strand.
CATCCTCTTATTCCAGGTGTTCAGAAGGCAGAGTTTCTAACCTCATGGTGGAAATTAGGGCCATTTAATGAAATTGTGTTTATTAAGAAAATACACACTTTGAGACTGTCCAAGTCGGGCCGTAACAGTTTTACTCGTACCTTCAAAGTAAACAATTTCAACATGAGACCAACTTTGACCTGAAAGAATTCAGATAGGTCAGAACTGTTTATTCTTTGTTAAATTAAAGAAACGAATAACTACAACACTAATAAGAAAAATAATAACAATAAGAAATATTATAAGAAGAAGAAGAAGAAGAAGAGCGGAATCACACCAACCGCGAGCCGATACACATCAAGTGCGGCTCGGAATATGATCTTGACCTTGACTTACTTTCACCAACTTTGAACTCGAAGGAGATTTTCATCGCTACTACACACCTGTAAAATTTTGTGATGTTATCTTTAGCGGTAGCGAAGTTATCGTGCTAACAGAAACATGGACAGACAGACAGACGGACAAACTGAAAACAATACCAGCTTCGCTATTGCTGCTGGTAATAATAATAATAATAATAATAATAATAACTAGAGACCCCCCAATGGGGGAATCACACGAACCACGTGCTGATACATATCTAGCACGTCCCGGAATATGACCTTCATACCAATTTCGGACTCGTAGCAGATTTTCGTCCCTACTACACACCTGTAAAAGTTTGTGTTTATACTTTGAGTTGCTGCGAAGTTATCGTGGTAACAGACACACAGACCTCCTACTTTCACTAATTTCGAACTCATAGGAGATTTTCATTCCTACTACACACCTGTAAGATTTTGTGGTGACATTTTTAGCGGCTGCAAAGTTATCTTGGTAACAGACACACAGACCTTGACTTACTGTCATAAATTTCGAACTCGTGATCGATTTTTTTCCTTATTACACACCTGTAAAATTTTGTGATGATATCTTGAGCGGCTGCGTTGTCATCGTGCTAACAGAAGCACAGACAGATGGAAAGACAGACAAATTGAAAATACCAGCTTCGCTATCACGGCTGGTAATAGTAATAATAATTGTTGATTATGATGATAGTATTGTAATACCCAGTCCAACATATGGACGCGAAGCTTGGCCCTTATTGGAAGGACACAAGTCAAGAGTGAGAGCAGTGGAAATGAGTTATTTATGAGGAGCATGAGGAGTTACGTGGAGAGACAGACTGACAAATGAGAAGAGAAAGAGCTTTCTGGTGTAGATGTTGATGTGTTTGAAACTGTTAGCAGAAATATACTTAGGTGGCTTGGCCATGCAGAAAGGATGGAGAGTGAGAGACTGTAGAGGAGTGTATATGTGAGTGAGGTGGAGGGGGAGGGAGAGGGAGGATGAACCGAGGATGAGATGGAAGGATGGAGTGGAGAAGTATATGAAAGAGAGGACTGTGAGTTTAGGTAAGGGGAACGAAACGGCAGGGGACAGGGCGACATGAACGTGACTTGTTTGTGGCCACCCCATACGGGATTATGAGGTCTGGCACTATAGATACAAGGGTAGTCTGATAATGATGACGTTGAGAAAAGCATTAATATAACAGCAACATTATCAAAAACAACAGAAACGACAGTGACAACGACAACTTCCACAACAACAACGACGACGACGCCCATGACAACGACAAAAACAACAATACCAATGATGACAACGACAACAACAAAAACAACAATACCAATGATGATGACAACGACAACAACAACAACAACAACAATGACAACACAACGACGACAAAAATAATGACCACGATAACGACGACGTCAACGACAACAACAACGACGACGACGACAACAACAATAACGACTGCAATAACGACAACAACATCGAGGACGACAACAGCGACGACAACAACAACAACCACGACAACGAGGATGACTTTAGCAACGATGACAGCGACATCAAGACCGGCAAAAACAACGACAACGAAGATGACGGCGACGATGACGATGACAAGACAAAGACGGTGTCAGTGACGGTAACAACAATAGCGACGACATGACAACGACGACGAAGACGACAATAATGACGATGACGAAAACATCAACGACAACGAAAACAGTGGTGACAACGACGGCAAACCAAGAACGGAGACAACAACAACTGCAACAAGACAACAACAACGACGACAATGACAACGACGACGACGACGACGACAAGAACAGTGAGAACGACTTTAAATACGACGACAACGAAAAATACAACGACAACACCAACTACGACGGTGACATTACAACAATAACGACAAAGACGACGACAACAATGAAGACGATAACAACAACAACGATGATTACAACAACAACGGCAACAACAAGGATGAAGTCAACATCGACGGTGACAGCAACAACGATGACGATGACGTTATAATAATAATGACGAAGACGACGACAACAACGAAGACGACGACAACAACGATGATGACAACAACAACAACAACTACGAGACGGACAACAACGACGAAGACGACGACGACGACTACAAATATGACGATGGCAACAACGATGACAACAACAATAACGACGACAACAAAGACGACGACAACAACGCAAACGACAGCTACGACGACGACGACGACAACAGTGATGACAACAACAACAACGAAACTGACATCAACGACGACGAAACCAACGACGAAGACGACAACTACAACTACAACTATGACGATGACAACAACAAAGGCGATAACAACGACCACGACGACAACAGTGACAAAGACAAAATAACAAAGACTACAACAACTAAGACGACGACAAGAACTACGACAATTACAAACGACAACAAACAATAACGGCAACAACGGCGATGACATGAATGACAACGACAACAACAGCGACCAGAAAAACATTGTATAAAGCAACAAGTCGGGCACATAAACTTAAAAAAGGAAAAATGTCTGTATTTGCCAAAGCAGCATTGATTAGCTAGTTCATTAGTACTTGTAAGTAACGGGGCGGAGTCACGCAGCACCTTGTAATGAGAGCACTGGAGCTACACGTGGGCAAAACTCTAATTAGAGAAAACACTGCCACATGTATTGATGGCTCAGGTGTTCGTTAAGACTGTTTTAATGAAGGTAACGCTATCATTACGGGATACTTATTTCCTGAGACGCAACAAACTCTCTCTGGTTCCTGTGAGTCACTTTGGCCTGCCGTTAGCTGCATCAATCTACTAGACTCCTGGCCATGAAACAGTCCATGATGCCAGTATTAACAGTTTCACGTGCCTACTGTTGCCGTCAGCAATATCAATCCACTTTTTGAATGAACAATTATGAAACTCTTGCACAAAATTCGTAAAAGTTTGTTGGGTTGTAATGATCTCAATACTGGATTTCAAAAGATCATTGTTCACTGTCTCGTAATTCATCGCACGGATGTGAAATGGTATTAGTGTCCGCCACAGTACCGATACCTACTCCCACCTAAAGAAATGCTTGAGCTGTCCTGGTGATGAGACAGTCAGTGGCTCCAGTCTTAACACTCTGGCTAATATATTTCAGTTTTAAGTGATAAAAGTGGTATAGTGTTGACTGGCATAGAATAACGGCTTCCCCGATCATTAAAGGGCCAACGGTACACTGAGTAACCAGAATCTCCAGCCCACCCGGGTTGGGGCCGGAGATTAAGGACGTATCCTCTCCGGACGGAGCACCACTCTGATAATCACGAGCCAATACACGCACATACACACAAATTATGAATCATTCGAAGCTCTGCTATGTGTCATGTTCTTTTTTTACTCTGTATCTTGGTAACCAGTCAAAGTATGGATACATTGATGACAATGACTGATAAGATAATACTCCTTTTTATTGCATTGCCCCAAAAATACCGTCATGGCAACCGGATTTGAGAGAAAACTGTCGGCACTGGAGTTACTTGAAGATCTGAAGCACCGCCATACAGAAGGGCGACCTGACGTCATGGGTAGAAGGCTATCTCCTGTTTCAGAGCGGATAGGGATGATCAAAGGGAATTAACCAGCCTTCTTTCTCAAAATTAAGGATGAATCATGGTTGTGAGGGAATCAGTGCGCTCCAGGACGGTGCTGACATGCTGACAATGACGAGTGGGTGAACTGTCTCCGACGGCAAATGGTAAAATATTAAAAAAAAAAAAAAAATACTGAGAATGAAGGTTGATGTTAGAACACACACACACACACACACACACACACACACACACACACACACACACACACACACACACAGTGTAACGTTGTATGATGCTTTGGCAGATGCGGGGAGGCTTTTTTAAATCTTAGTGTTCAGATTAGTCTGTCTCCTTCCTTTCCGTGGTTTACAAAGGTAAGTGTAGGGTAAAACGTGTAGCATTATGGGAAATAAATTGGCCAAACGTAACAATGCGAGCATCGCACGACACTGATAGCGGGGACTTTAAGGGTCCATAACCTGTATGTTCGTATGTGTGTTGCCTGTGAGTCTTGCTGTATGCATTTGTATACAAAGGTAGGTTCCTTTTAAGTATTGTACTACAAGTGTGTGAAGTGAAAAGTGACTGATTCACATTATATTATATATAACGTTTTTGAAACTTAAGGATACATTAAATACGTATTTTCACGTAGTTACACAGATGTAGGAAAATAAAACATATATTTGTCTATGTGGTTTGGTGGAAGCATCGTTTTCAGCCACTGTGTTCAGATGGATGTATGGACGAACTTTCGTACGTGAACTAATTATGTATTAATCATAACTGCTTCAGATGACGCCTGGTGATTCAAGCACAAACCCAAAAGATTACAATAAGTTAATTATCTCGCTTTTACACAAACACAAACACACACACACACACACACACACACACACACACACACACACACACATGCAGATGCTGAATCCGTTGTGTGGATTCACAGGGTGATTTGTAAATGCTTCGTTTCTTGAAAGCAATAGGCTTTTCCAGTTGTGTCCATGTCTGACTAAAGGGGCACCCAGTGGAGCGCACCTCTCCGACTAGGGCAAGGCAATTTCCAAACCACTCTTCATAATGGGTTAGATTATCTCATCATCGATTAGGGTTTGGCAAAAAGTGTTTTCCGGATCCAGACATAATAATACGATCCGGATCGGTCCCAAATGTTAATCGATTGTTCCCTGGGACATGGGCTATCTACCCACCATGTTTGGTCCAAATCTCTCTTTTAGTTTTTGGGTAATCCTGCTAATAGACAAACAAATAAACAGGGGTGACAAAATACTCTCCTTGTTGGAGAGAATGGAGCTATTGCAGGGAAAAATTACAGTAAATTAATACATATTGTCATCTATACAGCCATAATATGATTAGCAAATTAAATTATCCATACCAGACGGAGATTCAAGCTTCGATTGGTTCATAACATGTATGTACGTGCAGGTGTTGCCTCGTGATAGAGTGGGCCGTCCGTCCAGAAAGGACCCGGTCACCTCTAGGCCAGACCAAGGTGGGCTAGAGATTATGGTTTCCGAATGTATCGGTATTGACACTCAAGTTCCCTGGCTCACTTTGCTTCTTCAACCAATGTGGCGTTAGCTGGGGAAGAATATTGTAGAGTCCCCTGCCATGAGAGGGTTAATGTTAACATAACTCTGCCCTGAGGTCGCTGTTTCATACTCTTTACCACCTGACCATTTCATTTAGTTGCGGCAATCTCGCAGAGGCCTATTCGCCAGCACGATAATACATGTTCAGAGTCTATATTTCAGAAAGGTGGGTGACCCCTAAAATTAATATAAATTGCGGTAAAGGAATGGCCTTCCACGTTACTGTAACAGCGCCATATTCTAATGCATAATAGTGGAATATACGTTAAATGACGTGAAATCATCGGCTTCTCCCTCCCGAGGTCACAAGAACTACGCAAGAAGCTGCTGGCTCGGTATCCCATGTCAAACTTCTCTTATTATCTATTTTTTTCTTTCATGAACTCATTATATATATATATATATATATATATATATATATATATATATATATATATATATATATATATGTGTGTGTGTGTGTGTGTGTGTGTGTGTAAAACAACATTGGGCCCATCATATCCTAATTGTTATGGGCCAACAGCAACGTTTCAGACTACAGTGACGAAAATATGCGAGTATACACATAAAGTTTTTATTTAATAACTGTGAAGAGAAGTAGGCAGTCTCGTCTTTTTTGTATGCTGTGAATATATAACACAAAATAGAAGTGAAGGAAGTCAGTAATATATGCCTTGGGACGGTAAGACAAAATTGTGGGACAGTAAAACAACCAAGAATGAAAAAATTCATTAGAAGTTGTGAAGGTGTGTGTAAGTTTTCCTCACAATTGGGTTGAACACAGAAAGGTGCATCAAAAAGTTCGCTACAGCTAAATAGAATTGCATTAAGAGAGAGAGAGAGAGAGAGAGAGAGAGAGAGAGAGAGAGAGAGAGAAACTAAAGCTACATGCTTTTGAAGGGGTTAACACGATCTCCCAACCAGACTGATGAACAAGTGTTTCAGTCCTAATTACTCAGCAAGATGCCCTTTAAGTTCATTATGTACATTGATTATCCAGTAATCACGGTGGTTTTGATCTACTCTCTCTCTCTCTCTCTCTCTCTCTCTCTCTCTCTCTCCCTGTAAGCGGGCCATACACACACAGGCGAGCCCGTCCGGTGGCCTGAAGAGGCCGGCGTCAACGAACAATGCTGTACCCACACACAATTCAGTCGGCCTCACGTCTCAGCTCGGCTGCAAGCGAAACACCATGGCGTGAGGGTGGTCATGGACGCTCCTCTGCCCACAGATGACCTAGAGCTGTATGCTATTGGGCCTGTTGCCGCGGCCTATATTGCAAATAATAGCAAGAGGAGGAAAAAACGGACTAAATGGGCAAAAGGTTGGTTGATTAGGAGTAACTTGTTCAATCTGATTCTGTTGAAAGAATTGCGGTGCGAGAAAAATGACTGGCTTAATTACTTGAGGATGGACGAGGATTCATACCTGCAGCTGTTGTCACTAGTTTCCCTAGTATTAAAGAAGAAGGATATCTGTATGAAGAGTGCTATTTCACCACATGAAAGACTGATAGCCACACTGAGGTCTGCCACAGGTTGCTCGTACGAGGATTTAAAATTCTCCCGCACAACTGACACAAGACTGACGCCTGACGGCCTGCGGTACCCCACACACGCTGTTTGCCTGAACCTGACCGAAGCCTGACCACGAAAATCTGTCCGCGACAGATCCCAGGACGACCGTTGAAGCCGCCTGCGCAGGCGCCTGTTCCCTACCCACACACGCCCAGGTTTGCCTGAACGGGCCGGCCTCTTCAGGCCACCGGACGGGCTCGCCTGTGCGTGTATGGCCCGCTTAATACCACAGTTATTAGGCTCAGTCACAAGTGAAGATTTTAGTAAAGTCATGAAATGTTATCTAATTTTCTTGAACTATTTTTTTGTAGGTTACTTAACCCACAACCAAGTGGTCTCGGGTTAGATTCTCACTCGGCAACTGGACTGAGATTTCTTTTTTTCCTCATAGTCTATTTGAAACTGAAAATAAAGGATCTGAACTGTACGCTAAATCAGACAGCTGTTAGTCGATGCTTGGAGGATGATTGGAACTTACAAATACTGATTTTGTACATAAATGTCTCTCTTGTAATAGATTAGCATTATAGTAAAATTTATTTCAGCTTCGATTGTTTCTTTTAATATTTTCCTTAAATTTATTTTAGTATTGTGACATACTTACAGAAGTCTATTGGTTGTAAGAAGTATTACAATCCCACACTTTAGAGAAACATAGAGCTATTACAGTTGGGAACAAACATTAGCCTGATACATCAACTCTTCTACGTCTATTTTTCCACTGGTGTCAAATACTCCTAAAGCCTGATACCTTCCTCTGTCCATAGATGATGATTTTTAGCACGATTCATTGGTGAAAAACGTGACCGACATGCCCTCAGTATACAGTAAACACAGTGGATTGGTAGACGATTTTTTGTCCCTAATTGCACCTCATGTATAAAATCATGCACCTTTTAAGACTATAGAGAAGAAGTATTATATATATATATATATATATATATATATATATATATATATATATATATATATATATATATATATGTATATATATATATATATATATAATTTTATGTTATATTAACCAAGAACTGAAGACAACGATAGCAAATACTCCCAAACCTAGCAATGCCTCCAACTGAAACCGGCAAAACAGAGAGAGAGAGAGAGAGAGAGAGAGAGAGAGAGAGAGACAGACAGACAGACAGACAGACAGAGACAGAGACAGACAGACAGACAGACAGAGACAGAGACAGAGACAGAGAGAGACAAAGACAGACAGACAGACAGACAGACAGACAGAACCACGCAACAAAGAAAACCTGGCATGATAGTTGCTTCGGAAAGTATGAGTGGATGTCCAGTTTTACGCTATTATTGTCTTTAAGGGAAAAGTACCATTAATTCCATAACAAAGCAACAGTGTTGGTGTATTTCTGTGATCTAGATATACATAATTACATAACTACCAAAATCATACAAAATCTTCAAACAAACATCATCCCTCACGAACCACCACCAGACATCCACCCCAAAGAAATCACACTGTCTAGAGAGACACGAGTACGCTTAGCCAGACTACGGTGCGGTCAACACCCTTCCCTACTACAATCCCAACACAAATTACTTGTTACAAACAGTTCGCTATGTTCACAGCGCAGTGCAGCTCCCTAAATCATAACACATTCATGTATCATTATCACATCAACAGACAAGCCTTCAAAATGATCTCAGAAAAAAAAAAAAAAAAAAATCAGAGACACCGGTTGAAACTGTCGGTTCCCTGAAGTCGACTAGATTCACATTTAGGTCAGCCTGGGATTGCAGCAACAACAAGTAAAAGAAAAAAGAAAATTAATGATCTTATATACTGCTTGAGCTTCAAAGAGTTTATAAGTACTGTCCCAGATAATACATTCTAGGCTGCATATGGAAGGCAGGCAACTGTTCGTGCAGTGGCAATTCGCAACTAGAACAAAATGAATTCATTTTTCTTGCCGAACAAACTCTTGAAAGGAGTTAAATTCCCTTTTGTACCTGTTCAACCACCAGTACAGTTGGGAACCTTGATGAAAATGGAATAGTTGCAGGTATTCTAGGAGAAGATTGGATCTCAGCAAATATTTATTTAGTTTTTACCCCGAAGGACCCTTCATGGAACCAACAAGTATTATTTTGTCATAGTTAAAGAAAGATTTGAAGGACAGAGCCAGAATACAGGTACTATAAGTACCATAAGTACTCAGCTCCGGTCAATCTCTGTGATGCGATAACGTCGTTTCTATTTTGTTTTTGCTGTCAATGGACTGTTTTATTCAGCTTTGGATATATTTTAAAATTTAACTCCAGCGTTTTGAAACATAATTTGTAATTATTCAGAATGAGACATTTTTCCTAGTTTACACATAGTCGTCTTAACACAGCCAGTGTAAAATTATGATGTTATTGGATTGAAGGGGTTAAGTTATCCAAGACTGAATATTGCCGGAAAGTACACAGCGGCATTTAAGCCATTCAGTACGATGACGTCTTTGTTTACTCAGCTTTGGAGAGACTTACAACTGGAGGATTTACATATATTCCTCATTAACCTCTTCACTACTAAAGGTCCGTCCTAAGCTAAGTAAAGTCGTTTCCTGATAGCAAGACTAAAAGAAAATACGTCATTGGATTGAAGGAGTTAACAGAGGCTTCTACAGTATGACTCTCAGCTGAATTAAATAGAATGGCGTTGGCTGCAGTAAAATACTAGAGTTTCCCCAACGATGTAACGGTTAATGCTGATAGAATTAAAACTTTCAAGCTCGTATAACCCACTCTCAGCTGAATAAAATCGTCTGGCGTTAGGTGGAGTAGAATACTAAGCCAGCCTGATCACGAGAGGGTTAACAGTAACAGCAGATCTTAGTCTTCTATGACTCACTCTCTGATGTTGAAAAAAAAAAAATGTGGAGTTATTGGGAACAGAAAACTAGAATTGCACCAACCGTGAGATATAATGGTGGCAGTATTAATACTCTCAGGCCCTTGTGACTCACTCTCAGCTGAGTAAAATGGTCTGTTATTAGACTGACTGCAATAGTGAAGAAGGTTAACAGTGACAATGTACGTGTATTTCACTGAAGCTTCATGACTTACTCCCAGCTGATTATCATAAGAGGTGATCGGTGTTTGATATGTAAGGCTGCTGGGAGCCAGGCAAGGGGTTGTTTGGTCCATGCCGTAAGTCGGACACATAATAAAATGCCCTGTTGAATTACGGATTATATAAAGCATACCGGTACAGGGGAGGGTATAAACCAACATAATTGCCAGTGGTTGGTTGCATACAACATTGTTGCTTTCATATGTAAGGCAAGAATGGAAACATAAGAGTATATTTAGCATGTGAAGTCATTCTATAGGAAAAGCTGAGACTGGCAGATGAAGCTGGCAAGGTGTGGAAGAGGGGTGGGAAAGGAGGGGAGGAGAGGCGGGAGGATCTGGAAACGGTGAAGGGGAAGGATGAGATGTGGAAGTGTCTTGCATTGTTCTAACAGCAAGTTATACAGTATGCTGACTCTTGTATCGTCGACATGCACTTGTTATTGTAGCAATGTTTGGGATGCATTTCTATTAGGATTTCATGACATGCTATCCAACAGGCAAGAGTATTAATGAACGAGTAATTCGGAAAAATATTACATATAATCATTCCAGTCTCATTATTGTTTGCTGTTCATACTTTTGAATTAGTATACAGTCAGCCATCAAACAGTAATTCATTAGACTTGGGACCAATCCTCCTCAGTGAAAAAGAATCATAGAGGATGATTAGTGGGTGCAGTGTTGTGAACTCTCTCTCTCTCTCTCTCTTCAAATCTGACACACACTCCTCAAACTTGCCACCTCCTTTACCCAATTCTTCCTTCACACACGGTATACTGCTACATTTCATTATGCCTTCTCATTACACTGATTAACAAAAAAAAAAAAAAAAAAAAAATCTGAGGCAAGCATGTGAATAGGTGTTTTTGACCAATTTTGATATGCTTAATTCAGATTTCTAAACAGTTTTGCTCTATCACCTCTAGTTTTTTTGCTTTCACATATAACTTTTTTTTTTATTATAATGGATATATTTATAATATAATGAGTTTATTTCATATATTAAAATGGCTTATTACAGAACGAAACAAAACAGACACAGAACACTGACAGAACTAAATATTACCATTACTTGGATATAAGCATATATACACACCATAGTACTACAGACAGTCAGAAGTGAATTTTTTTGGACGATCTGGTGTACTTTGCCTCCAGGATGTCGCGCAGGAGCATCCAGCAGAAGTCCCCCATCATGCTGGGGTTCCACTTGCCTTGGTGGTTGCTCTCCATCTTAGTAATATCTTGGTGGAACCTTTCCCCATGTTCGTCACTTACTGCTCCGAGGTTCTGGGAGAAGAAGTTGAGGTGGGAGTGGAGAAAGTGAATCTTGAGAGACATTAGGCACCCCATATCCTGATAAGCCTGCAACAACTTCTCGACACGCTCTTGGTAATCTAGTGCCTGTGTATTACCAAGGAAGCCATGGCAGACTACCTTAAATGCTTCCCATGCTCTCAATTCCTTCAAGGTGGGCTTCCCCTCGAATACCTCGTCCTTCAGAACCTCCCGGACCTGAGGTCCGATGAAGATGCCCTCCTTGAGCCTAGCAGAACTGAGAGCTGGGAACAGAGTGCACAGGTGTTGGAATGTAGCGTCATCCTTGTCCATGGCCTTCTTGAAATTCTTCATAAGCCCAAGCTTGATATGAAGAGGGGGAAGAAACATCTTGTTCATGTCGACCAGAGGATTTTCTTGGGCACTGTGTTTCCCTGGCACGAAAGTGCTCCTCGACCCCCAGTCCTTCTGCGTGTAGTGCTTGACATGTTTGAGCTTGTTGTGGCGCGTTATAAACCAAGTTCCAAGAAAATGGGACGGTAAATGGATTTTTGACGAATATTTTGGGTCTAGGCCTATTTGTATACAAGTACATACATGTATACATGTATATTTCAAAAACTAGAGGTGATGAGTGAAAACGGATTTCGAATCTGAAATCAGCACCCCAAAATTAGGTTAGAACACCTAATTTCATGCTTGCCTCAAATTTTTTGTAAACCAGTGTTATCAGTTAACTTCTCGCTCAGTCTTTCTGCACAGGTTGTCGTTTCTTTGCGTAGCATTTTTCCGCATTACCATCTTCCATCATAAGCAATCTTGTTCTTCACACACCCACACCCTTGCACACGCTGTTACTCTCAACACTTCCTCTTGTCCCACACACTTCCCTAATACAAACACTCTTTCGAGCACTCATTCTCACAGGCTAATCCTTTTTTGCACTATTGTTAGGCTATACGCGAGATTTCTTTTGGCTGGTTGTAGTGCTTTGTACACTTATTACACCTGGTCTTGGAACTTGAGTCGATGCTTTGTTTTTCTTCGTGATATGTCTCTCTGTGTGCTTGTCAGTCTGTTTGAAAAAAGTTAAAGTTTGTCTTATGTTAAAAATTTAGTTTAAGCGTTGAGAGTCAGCCTAGTGAATGCCAGTGTTTTGAAGCTCTGTAAATGTCACAGGGTTATACCAAAGTTCTGAGGTCAATTTTTGTTTTCATCCAGCTAAAACCAAACCTGTATAAAGACTGAGGGAAAGACAAGAACGAAGGAATTCGATTTTGAGAACAATCAATCTAAGGTCAAGGTCACAGGGCAAGGTAAAATGCTGACCTATGTGTTTGTGTATAAGCAAAATAATTACAAAAGTTTTAATCTAATTTGCACCAAAAATAGTGGAATGGTTGACCGTTAGCCAACGAGTTGACCTATAGCTTCTGAAGACAGTAGGTCCGAGGTCAAAGGCACATTGCACGGTCAACTTAATCTTTTCTTTATCTGCGTTAAACAAAAGTTTGTGTAATGTTGTGGACTAATACAGTAAAAGTAGATGATGTATATTCTAATTTCCACTCAATTAACGCTGGCGTGCCGCAGGGGTCAGTTCTGGCGCCAACCATATTCCTGGTTCATATTAATGATCTCTTACCTGTCACTCACAATCCCATCCACTCATATGCAGATGACTCAACACTACATAGTTCATTCACACGCAGACACCCATTTACAAAGTCTAGTATCTCTACCTCCCAACTCAGTACAGCCATCTCCATAAATCAAGACCTATCTACGATCAGTGAATGGGGACAAAACAACCTTGTCTCTTTTAATGCTAGTAAAACTAAATATATACAATTTACTAATAGACAGATATTGCCAGATTCGTACATTACCTTCAGTGCTACTAATATTCCCGTTTCCAAAAGTATTGAAATTCTTGGCGTCTCACTCAAAAATGCCCTCAGCTGGACCTCTCATGTTAGATCACTTGCTAAAATCGCCTCAAAGAAACTTGGATTATTGTACAGAGTCCGTAACTTCTTTGCTGATGAGCAGTTAGCTATAATTTATAAGAGTCATGTGCGCTCTCAGCTTGAATATTGCTCACCCTTGTGGAATGGTTGTGGAGAGGCTGCATTAAAACAACTTGACAAAATTCAGAATAAAGCAGTTAGAATCATTAACAACCCTGCCATTACAAATAATCTACCTCCCCTGCAAGTAAGAAGGATTGTTGCCTCCTTTGCATTATTTTACAGATATTTTTATGGCCAATGCTCAGACGAAGTTGCGTCCATTGTGCCACCTCACCATGCCTTCCCTCGTGCTACACGGGCATCTGGTAGCGCTCATGACTGGAATGTCACTCAGCAATATTGCAGAACTTCTGCCTATCAGAATTCTTTCATTCCCCGAACTGCATCTCTCTGGAACTCGCTTCCCCAGAGTTGTTTCCCTCCAAATTTCAACCCACAGCTGTTCAGGTCTAACTGTTAGATATTTTATGAACAGAAGACACCAGTAATCTGGTGTATGGATTATTTTTTTTATTCATTTGTTTTTCCTTCCTCCGTTCTGTTATTTAAAAAAAATATATCGTTATTTGATATCGAATACAAGAAATTAGTGCTCAAGGTGGAAGGGAAAGGTCAAGGGTCAAGGTCAGTGGACAAGATCAGCTCAGACGCTTTTGGTCTAATCTGCACCAAACTTTATGGATAAGTTAAGAGTCAGACAGGATTGAAACAGTTCGTATTTGAGAGCATTTGGTCAAAGGGCAATGTCACAGAGCAAAGTCAAATGTTCAGCCCCTGGTCCAGTTGGCAGATGGGGCTGTGGCACTCTCAGGGACTTCCTTCTTGTTACCTATTTAATTTCAGTTAATTTAACTGGAAGAATCTGAGCCTAATGTAACCTTTAAAAACGTTTGAGCCAAAATTATTGTTATGCAGAATTATTACAGCACCATTGTTGAAGACCATTTTAGATATTCCTTCCCCCCCTCGTTAATTCCTCTGTTCACCCCTGCACTTAGTTCAATATCCATGACAATATGCTACTATTAGTGTGTGTGATTTTGGTGCAGGCTCGTCTACGTAGGTGTCATTTATTTATCATTAATACATTGACACAGTCGAAAAGAGATGAGCAATTGCAGGGAACAATATTAACAGCACAGTTGCTTATCCTTTCCTTGCCCTCATCCCCCAACCCCCTCAACCCGTCTCCACTATGTCATATTCTCTCCTCAACATATCGCTTACAGTCGTTTGGTGTAGTGGGCTGCAGCAGACCAAGAGATACACATATTCTTTCCCACTCTCCAGTGCTAAACGGCATGTGTTTTGATGTCTGCCTGCAAGCACATAGCTTAGAGTGTTTCGATGCATCAGACAAAGCAAAATATATTTACTGTAGAACTATAGGATATCAGGTCACTGACGACAAACATGCGTATGTTTCAGCATCAATAATATATAAATCAGGTGGTATACTTGTTATAGTGAGCAGTCCTTTACCAGCTATACAGCCTTACACACACACACACACACACACACACACACACACACACACACACACACACACACACACACACACACGCTATTGATCACCGTAATTGTATCTTGCACCTTCAGAGCCCTCCTCCTACATTGCCTTCCTATAAGATTACACCTCTAGTGTTTTTGCAGCAGGTAGATCTGGTAACAAATATTCTGGATCATAATGTCTGCAATATACACAAAAAATCCTCAGTAATCACTCTTATCAGCCACTCTATTTTACGATGATGATACTGAGGGATCTGTATATACCTATCATGTGACAACACTATATTGGTGGTGTAAATTTTATAGTTTTTTGAAAAGATAATAATTTGGGTCAGCGATAGATTGATTAAAATAAACACACAGAACCGTCTCTGGCAAGAATTAATAGGCGTGGTCTCCCACCCACCTATATCCCCCAGAGACCAGTTCCCACACTGACACATTTTTCCTCGTGGACCTATTTTCCCCGATGGGTCTATTCTCCCTGTGGGCCAATTTTCATCCGACAAATGTTTCCATGCGGACCTAGTTTCCCCACAAACCTATTTTCCCCATAGACTTATTTTATCAATGGAAAATTTTTCCTCATGATTCTATTTTAACTATGGACCTATTTTAAAATGGTCTCCATTGGATCTACTTCCCCATGGACCGATTATTTCCCTGATGAACTTATCACATGAACCTATTTTCCCCATAAACCACAATTTCCCTTATGGACCAATGCTTTCCCCATTTGGCGAAATCAAATCCTCGCAGGGACAACCTATGTTTACCCCTTGTACCTGTTTTTGTTTGGGCCAGTTTCTCCAGGGACACATTCACATTAGCCATACTTCCCATATACAAGTAATCCTGTTTCTGTCATGAAACTCCTCACTCTATTAGTATAATATCCCACTCCTCACTCCCTCACCCGCCCTGGCTATTCTCCCAACCTCAGCATCCACCCACGAGGCCGCCGATTCCAACCTCTCGCACCACTAACCTACAGACGCACCCATCCACCTTCTCAACCCATCAACCCCCCTCCCTATCAACTTACCCTACCCCTCCTCACAGATCCCCTGCCTGCCCGCCTACCCAATAATCCACCTAATTCACTCAAAGAGCCCCCCTGCCCACTCCCCTACCCAATAACCTACCACGTCCCCTTACCCATTCACTCACCATCCCGCCCACAGTGCCCATGCACCACACCCTCGCACCTAAAATACCAATCACACTCATCCTGACCAAGCACTCACTCCATCCACTCACAGTCCCTCCCCCCCCAACCCTCCTGCTCTGACCAACCCACCCACCCACCTACCCCACCATTCTGCTCAACCTTCCTACCTCATCGTTGAACCTCCTAACCTACCCACCCGGCCACAATGCTTGACAAAAAAGATATTGCAACCACACACACACACACACACACACACACACACACACACACACACACACACACACACACACACACACACACACACACACACACACACACACACACACACACACACGAGTGGATACGTGGATGTGGATGACGGAGTGAGTCAAGCAGAAGGTTGATAAGAGGAAGGAGAAACGTGTGTCGGAGCGAAGGAAAGGAGGCTTCTTTCCTATGAACAATAAATTGTTCATAATTTAAGTTCTCATATTAACTTTATGCATCAGTGAAATGAATAATACTTTACAAATAAATATTTTTTTGCACGATCAGCCATTACTAGGTGATTAAGAGGAAAGGTAGACTCGTTCGAACCTTTCGAACTCCTTCTGCTTCCATGCCTGATATTTTCTGGATATCATCATCATCATCATCCGGACCTCCTTTCCCACCCAAGGGCAGGGTGAGGAGTAGCAATGTCCAGACAGCCCAAAATTGCCCAATCCAATAGGCCACGCTTCCATTCACTCATCATTCAAGCCCCCGGAATCCTGGCTCTATCGGATACGCCAAAAACATTCACCACGTCCTGTAGCTTCACATAATCGTATCCGACAGAGTCAATCCAGACGCTGCCACGTTAAAAAGTGGTGCCAAAAATCCCTGATCATTCACTTCTCCTCACAAAATTCATCCAGCCAGCTCGATCTCCTGTCAGTTCCCTAGCCTCAACGACTTCCAAACCTCTCTTCCTCACACATTCATCCACCATATCTCTCCACCTTCTCCTTGGCCTACCTCGCCTCCTCCCTCCTTCGAATTCGCTCAGATATACCTTCTTCACCACTCTATTGTTATCCATTCTCTCCACATGACCATACCATCTCAGTACACTCTCTTCAATTCTGGTGTCCACTGACGTCCTCACTCTGCATCTTTCACGAATCACATTATTTCGTATCCTATCCTCCCTCTGTACTCCACATACAATCCTCGGGAGTCCCATCTCCAATGCTCTTACTATTGACTTTTCATTTTCATGCCACACCATAGTCACATCCATATGTTAAAGTTGGCACTAACACTCATTCATGTAAGCCTCATGCAGCTGCAACACTCAAGCCTCTGTTTCTTATCAAGGCCTTCATTGCACCAGCTATTTTTCTTCCTTGTGTCACTCTACTTTCAACTTTTTTTGCACATTTTCCTCTCTTTTCAATCACTGTACCCAAGTATTTGAACTCTCTCACCAATTCCAGTGGCTCTCTTATTTTTTTTTCTGTATACATAACTTTAATTCTGCAAAACATGTTATTATGTTCATAATATATTTTTACTGTGATTTTATTGAGTGCAAACCATGCCTTAAGCTACTAGCTAATATATAAAACTTTTGATCTCATTTCCTTCAGTGCACTTACGTTTCCTCTAGCCTGAACCAAGTCAGACACTCTTTCCCAATTGATTTTTATGTAATATCCGTCTAAGTTATAAATGTAACGAGTACTGCAGCTATATTTCATATGGATGCAATATGCATAAATGTACTTTATATGCCAATCACTTCAGCCTATATGGACAGTAAATTTCAAACACTGTGCTATGATTTTTTTTTTTTGTGTCCGACTCCGGGCACAGGCATCACAGCCTGCTCCCAAGGCCCAGTAGTCCTCCTACATACCATACACCTCTACATGTCACCACTTCGGCTCTAACACCCACCGTCCATATTGAATACATGCTAGGGCTGCCTCATACAGGACTGGTGTATTGGTATTAGCGGGGGTATTTTTACATGTTGGTGGATCTTCTGGTAGATCAGTTAACTCTGCTGTTATTAAATTCAAATCATTTTACTGTTCCCTGCCCCAGCGAGGATTTGAACCTAGGTCCAGTAGGACTGCAGGCCACCTCTCTAACGGCTGAGCTACCACCTCCCCCAAACGGGGGGACACTAACTGGTATGCCAGCCCATTCATACCCCCAGAAACATGCATGTAAACTTGCCAGCCACTGTTACAGTTATCAGTGCTGGCAGTTGTACTTGCCTTCCCAACTAGAGAGAATCCAAGGGAAATAACTGAAGGCTAATGATATTGAGAATTATATATATATATATATATATATATATATATATATATATATATATATATATATGCGAGGAAGAAGGAACCAAAGGCCATGAGCCCGCAGTAACAGTTCCCTCCAAGAGAAAAACAAAATACAACAGAGAGCCAAATTCAAGATCCGATCATTTTGAGATGCCTGGACACACTGCGTTTGAAAGACTGGAGATCATAGGCAACAGGAAATACAGACAGAGGGAGACAGTTCCAGAGCTGACCTGTTGCATAAATGAAAGACTGGGAGTAACGGTTAACTCTTGCATTAGAGAGTTGGACAGAAAAGGGATGAGAGTTTGCTGCCAGACGGGTGCTACGCGTCCGTCGTAGAGGTGGAGGAATGCAAGTAGACAGTTCAGAGGAGCGTGACCATTAAAGTAGCGATAGAAAAGAGATAAAGATGCAACAGTGCGGTGAAGAGACAGAGGTTGAAGGGAGTCAGTAAGAGGAGGAGAGTTAATGAGACGAAAAGCCTTTGACTCTACCCTATTGAGAAGAGCTGTATGTGGGGAGCCTCCCCACACATAAGAGTTGTACTTCATACAGGTGAGATAAAACCCCTGTATAGAGTCAACAATTGTGCAGGGGTAAAGAAAAAGCGGAGTTGGCTTAGCACACCCAATCTCTTGGAAGCAGATTTTACAAGAGATGTAATATGATCTTTCCAAGATAAGTCCCGAGTAAATGAAACCACAAGCATGTTTAAGGATGATGCAGGATTAAGCTGAATATTATTAAACATTAGTGGGTATACCTGTGGAAGATTTTGTCGGGTTGATAGGTGTAAGAATTGAGTCTTAGATGCATTAAAAACAACCATATTATTTTTACCCCAGTCAGAGATACGAGCCAAGTCAGACATTAGGTGTGCCATAGCCTCATCCCTTGTTTGTTGAAGTAACTGTTGAGATGGGCGTTGCAGGAACCGAATGGAAAGGTGAAGGGTGGAGTCATCAGCGTATGAGTGGATAGGGTTAGATGTACAGCTTAGAAGATTATTGATGAATAAAAGGAAGAGAGTTGGTGATAGGACAGAGCCCTGAGGAACACCACTTTGATAGATCTAGGAGAAGAACGATGGCTGTCTACAACAGCTGCTATAGAACGACCAGAAAGGAAGCTAGTGATGAAGGCACAGATAGAAGGATAGAAACCGTGCTGTTTCCCACCGCTACCTGGTGCATCCCCGGGTGGTGGATAGGGGAAGGCCTTGTAGATATACAAGGTACCATATTAGATGGCACGGACCATGGGACCCCCTATAGATATATAGGGCTCCATCGAATATAACGAATAAGGTGGCAGAAAAATTACATCTCACAAAAATCTGTGTGGCAGGCAGGTGAGATTATTTGCCACAGTCCTCCCAACCAAACATGAGTTCTATTGGAAAGTATTTAACGGGCGTTCCTGTTGGATCATCCTCTACTAAAGGTCCAACCGCACTGCCTCCTGTGCTTACGGGCAGTGTGCCACCGAAAGAGAGTAAGCTCTGTTTTGACAAGATAGAGACTGGGATGTTAAACACTCTTAAATCCATGAAGATCTATGCATACAATGTAAGAAGCCTCGCTGAAGATTACAAACTTGATAACTTAATGGCTGAACTGGAAAACATTAGTTGGGATATTGTAGGTTTGAGTGAGACCCACAGAAAAGAAGAAAATGTGATTCAGCTCAATGACAGTGGCCACCTATTTTACCGCAGAGGAAAGGAAAATGAAAGAGTTAGTGGTGTAGGACTTCTAATTAACAGAAATCTTGCAGGCAACATTGTTAAATTCAGCAGTCTATCTGACAGTTCAGCAGTGGTTGTAATTAGACTGTGCAAAAAATATACTCTGAAAGTGATACAAGTATATGCACCAACTTCTCAGAGCTCAGATGAAGAAATTGAAACATTCTATGATGACATCTCACATATTATGGAAGAAGAAAAGACCTCCTATACTATACTCATGGGAGACTTCAATGCAAAAGTTGGAAAATCAAAAAATGGAGAAGCATGTATGGGAAAATTTGGAGTGGGAGAAAGGAATGAAAGACGAGAAATGTTGGTAAACTTTGCAGAAATGTTTAACATGAGAATAATGAACACATTCTTTCACAAAAGAACAGGGAGAAAGTGGATCTAGAGAAGCCCAAATGGAGAAACAAAGAATGAAATCGACTTCATAATAGCAAATAAGAATAACACAATCACAAACGTCACAGCTATCAACAAAATAAATATTGGAAGTGACCATAGAATAATGGGTTGGGCAGCAAGATTCAGTTTCAAAAATTAAAAAAAGAAGATGATTAAAGATAAAAAGATATGCCCAATAAATGTCAGCGAAAACAAAGCAGCTTTTCAGTTGGAAATAAGGAACAGATTTCTTGCTCTCAGTAATACTGAATGTGACATTGATGAGCTGAATGACAGACTAACAAAAGTGCTAAAAGAATCAGCGGAGGTAGTAGGAAAACCTAATACAACCAAAGCCGGGAAGTATTCAGAAAAGACACTTGAGCTAAAGAAAAAAAGTAAGGTAATGAAAGTAAAAACAAGGAAAGATGAAATAGAACGAGCGGAATTAAATAAGCTTATCAACAAAAGACAAAGAGAAGAAAAAAGAAAGAGAAACATGGATCAAATCAAAGAAACCATCAAAAAAGGAAAATGTCTGAAACAGGTTCGAAGTAAAATGGCATTTGGAAAGCAACAAATTACATCACTAAAAGACAAAAACGGTGAAGCCATTAAATGCAGAGATATGATGCTGAAGAGAGTTGAAGAATTTTACAAAGAACTGTATGCATCAAAGACAGTAGTACCAATAGCTAACTTTTCAGTTGACACAAGTGAAATACTTGAGATAACATCAGACGAAGTAAATATTTCTCTTAAAAATATGAAAAGAGGGAAGGCTCCGGGAGAAGATGGAATAATAGCAGATTTACTGTTGGATGCAGGAGCAGAAGTACAAAATAGGCTTGCTCACTTATTTACCCAATGTATAAAACAGAAGAAAATTCCCTGAACATGGTGTAATGCAATAGTTATTCTACTTAATAAAAAGGCGACTCAAAAGACCTTAGTAACTATCGACCCATTTGCTTGCTATCAGTCATTTACAAACTCTTCATTAAAGTCCTTACAAACAGAATAGCTACAAATTTGGAGGAAAACCAACCTCGTGAAGAGGCAAGATTCCGATGCGGGTACTCGACTACTGATCATCTACACACAATGAATCAGCTAATTGAGAAAACTACAGGATATAATAAACCACTGTCCCAAGGTTTTGTTGATTACGAAAAGGCTTTCGACTCATTGGAGCACATAGCAATTATAAATTCATTGCAAGAACAAGGAGTGAATGAGAACATTGTAAACTGCTCGAAAACATATATAAAGAGGGAACTGTTACGGTTAAATTACATAAGGACTCAGAGAAAATTAAGATTGAGAAAGGCGTGCGTCAGGGAGATACAATTTCACCAAAGTTATTTACAGCATGCCTAGAAAGTATTTTCAGAACGCTAGACTGGGAAAACAAAGGAGTAAACATGGATGGAGAAAAGCTAAACCATTTAAGATTTGCAGATGACATTGTCCTAATCTCAGAAAGAGCAGAGACATTGCAAGAAATGTTAATTGACCTGAACAGAGAAAGTCTCAAAGTAGGGCTGAAGATGAACCGGAGTAAAACTAATGTTTAATCCCCAAACACCAAAGAGCGTCATCAGAATAAGTGAAGAAATTCATGAAGAAGTCGAGTACAACTACCTGGGACAAATACTAAAATTTTCGAAAGATAATGATAACGAAATAAAAAGACGCATTACAATTGGATGGAAAGCTTTCGGTAAACGCAGAGACATAATGAAAAGTAGCTTGCCAGTTTGTATGAAACGAAAAGCACATAACGAATGTATAATTCCAGCTATGACGTATAGTTGTGAGACTTGGAAACTGACAAAATCGATGGAAAATAAATTAATTCGTTCTCAGAGAGC
Source organism: Coenobita brevimanus (assembly GCF_032717465.1). Lineage (NCBI taxonomy): Eukaryota > Metazoa > Arthropoda > Malacostraca > Decapoda > Coenobitidae > Coenobita > Coenobita brevimanus. The sequence goes on from NC_136984.1 coordinate 20,732,260, forward strand.
AATGGAAAGGTCAATGTTGGGAATATCTTTAAGAGAAAGGAAAAGATTAACCTGGGTGAGAGGGCAGACTAAGGTCAAAGATATTATAGAAGTTATAAAAGAACAGAAATGGAGGTGGGCAGGCCATGTAGCAAGAACAAGGGATAATCGATGGAACAAGAGGTTGACTGACTGGACACCAGGAGGTTGTAAACGTAGTAGAAAAAGGCCAGACAGGAGGTGGAGGGATGAGATAGAGAAATTTGCAGGGAAAACGTGGCAAAGATTGGCTCAGTCAAGGAATTCGTGGAGAAGGTTGGGGGAGGCCTTTGTTCAGCAGTGGAGTTGTAATAGCTGATGATGATGATGATGATGATGATATATATATATATATATATATATATATATATATATATGTATATATATATATATATATATATATATATATATATATATGTATAGTCTTTGGCCCTCAGTTACTACTTTCCCTTGGACCGTCAACAGGACTCGTATAAAAGTCCCTGCGCCACATATGCACATTTGGCCCGAAAAGTTCAAAGGGTCAGCTGCAGCCTCAATTAACACATTTTCTACGCTGCATAAAATGGTCTTTTAGCTGCACAAATTTTCTGAAAGGAACGTCACCGGGACTGAATGGGTTAATTTTTATTATTACCCAAGCCCACCTCTCATTTTCCTACCACAGGAAATATGTGCGGTGGCCTTGTTGATAATAAAATGGCAGTGTTGCTGTCAGTGCTGGTTTATTGATAACAAATTAAACCCCTTAAGTAGAAGGCCGGCACCTGCAATGGGTCTATGACGGAGAAAGACAGAGGCCGGGCCAACCCCAGGCCTCTGTTCCAGCTGACGTCACACAGTTTTATTTGGCTAGAGTGGGTCATAGGGGCATGATTTTAATTGACCTTATAAGATATACATTTGTAGGGACTGGATGCTGTTCCTACCACCACTGTATACTGTAGGTCAGCTATTTCTGTGTGTGTGTGTGTGTGTGTGTGTGTGTGTGTGTGTGTGTGTGTGTGTGTGTGTGTTTGCTTGACCACCTACTGTAAGCGAACTATTTTTAGCTTCTTCCACTGTCTATTTTATCCATAACTAGATAAAAATGCTTGAACGTATAAAGGTACTGGAAACTTATGAGTAAAATAATACATACCTATCATCGCACAAGGAAAGGAAGAAAACAATAGGAAACGACTTGCAAGGAATCGAAGTTGACTGACAAGGCGAATCTAGTGATGCACCTAAATCAAAACTCTACTAAAAGCAGTAGTATAATGATGTGAAATAGCAGGACGGACGTGAGGTGAGGTGTGTGGGACGGAATGAGATATGACGCTGGTGCTGTCAAAACACAATCAGTTGCATAAGAAGAAAAACAAATATAGAAACTAGATAAGAATTATTATATAGGAGAATAGCAGTATAATGAAACTGCTGCGTGGATGTTGGGTGAAGTTGCCTACACAATATATTCAGTGGCACAAGGAATAATCACATGCAGCAGCTGGAATAGAATAATTAAAAGAGAGAAGAGCAGTCTGATGATGAAGCTGTGGTGTGGATGTCTAGTGAGGTGAGATGATGTGTGTGACAGACTTAGATATCATGAAGTTCCAGGCAAAGCTTGTACGTTAGCGAGGTTATGTTAACACCCAGAATACAATACTAAGGTGATGAAAAATGAAGTGGCATTGTGGAGGTGACGTAAGGTGAGGTTTGTGAGACTTAGGTTAAGACTAACATTGTTCTGGCTACGTCCAGGCCATTATTTTCATCATGGGACTAACTTTTAATACTAAAGAGGCAGCGGATTGCCTTCAATGACTCCTTCTGTTCTAGGCAAATTATCTACTTGTAGCAAAAACATAATAGAAAAAAAACATCGGGGTGTAAAGGTTGTGTTAAAATTGCATTATAAGGATGAAGTGGCAGGGTAAGTGAGGTGAAGGGTGTAAGACTGAAGCTGAGGTATCACACTGTTTACATCAACACATACTCGGTGATGGAGGTCAAACTGCTATTCATCTGACAGAATAGATAAGTAGTATAATGGCGAGGTGAAATGCAAAATACCCAGTCTTAAGTATCACATTATTGCTAATACTCTGTGTTGTAACTACGAAAAGTCATGTGTCAGAAAAAACAAAATCCTTGTACAAGTACAAACACACACTCACACACACACACACATATATATATATATATATATATATATATATATATATATATATATATATATATATATATATATATACAGTATATATATATATATATATATATATATATATATATATATATATATATATATATATATATATATATATATATATATATATAGCTCACTTGGAAAGCTGCTGTACTCACGCAGTTGCAAGAGCTGGTTCGAATCCTCGCATTCCTCCTGGGGGTAGTTTTTTTTTTTTCAAGAATACTCCCCCAGGATCCCTGCTTGTCGTAAAAGGCGACTAAAAGGGTTGGCGGAAGGTTAGTGCCCCTCCCCGGAAAACAACTAACTAAAAAAACAAACAATAAGCCTCGGACAAGGACTGACCAAACGATGACGACCAAGGACCGGACAAAGGACTTGGTATTTGGGTACATGGAATGTAAGAGGAGCGAATGATGAGGTGAAAGAGAGAGAGATTATCCAGGTGCTTGAGGGTGCGAAAGTGGATGTATGTGGAATAACTGAAACAAAATGGAGAGGTGAGAATATGAGAAAATGGGAGTATGGATGGGGTATATGTGCAGGAGTAGGTGAGAATGAGAGGGCAAAGGAAGGAGTATGTATAGTTGTGAGTAAAAGATGGAAGAGGAGCATAAGACAGTATGGATCAGTTGGGTCAAGGATTGTGTGGGTAAAGTTGAAAGTTGGAATATAAATGTGGGCGATTGTGTGTGTGTATGTGCCAACGCAAGATCGTGCTAGAAGAGTGAGAGAAGAGTTCTGGACAAATGTAGAAGTGTGCATGGATATGTTTGGAAGGAATGAGAGAGTGTTTCTGATTGGTGATATGAATGGTAAAGTTGGGAATGTGAAGGTGGATGGAATAGTAGGTGAGTGGGGTGTGTCTGCTGAGATAGATGAGAATGGGAGTGCGTTAGTGGACATTTGTGCTGGGAGGGGGTTGGTGATAGCCAATACCCTCTTCAGGCATAAAATGATCCACAGGTATACATGGCGAGTGATGAGAAGGGTGGGTGGTGAACTGAATGAAAGGAAGGCAATGATTGATAATGTGTGCGTGGATGAAAGGATGCGAAGATGTGTAATGGATGCAAGAGTTTATAGAGGTTGGGGGAGTGGACTTTCTGACCACTACTTGGTGGTGGCCGGAATTAGAATTCAAGTAAGATGGAGGAATAGAAGAAGGGAAAGACGAGAGGAAGGAGTAGTTGCAAGGAGAGTGGAGAGGTTACAAGAAGATGAGAAAATGGCAGATTATAAGAGACGAGTGGAGGAACGACTGGGTAAATATGAATTGGAGCAGATGGGAGACGTGGAAGGTGTGTGTACGATATTTACAGAAGAAATATGTGTAGCATGTGATGTGATGTGTGGATGGAAGAGAAGACGGAGGGGGGTGCAAGGAACAGCGTGGTGGACTGAAGAGGTGAAACAGGCTGTGGCACAAAAGAAGAAAGTATACAATGAATTGATGAGAAATAGGGGTGTGGAAGAAGTTGAGAGGCGGAAGAGAGAGTTATATGTAGAAAGAAAGAGAGAGGTGAAAAGATTAGTAAGAGAGAGTAAGAAGATGAGTGGATGAGGAATTTGCAAGGAATTTGAGTGTAAAGTGGAGGGGCTGTAAGAAAATGTTCTGGAAAGAGGTGAAAAGAGTAAGACAGGGTGGAAGTGAAGTTAGCAGGGGAGTGAAAGATAAAAATGGTAGATTACTAGTGGAGAAGGGAGAAAAAGTGAGCAGATGGAGAGAACACTTTAAGGATTTGTTGAACATACAGGGTGGAAGTAATGCGAGTAGTACTGGCTGGGGAATGGCTGGGAGAAGGAGGGAGGTGAGAAGACAGGAAGAAATCGGTAGGATAGAAGTTGTGGAAGCAATGAAGAAAGTTAAATCGGGGAAAGCCCCAGGAATTGGTCGAGTGTGTGGTGAAATGCTGAAGCATGGGGGAGAGATAGTAGTAGAATGGATATGGAAGATGTGCAGATTGGCCTGGGAGGAAGGTAGAGTCCCGGAGGATTGGAAGTCAGGTATAATTATTCCCTTGTACAAAGGAAAAGGGGAAAAAGAAGTGTGTGGTAATCATAGGGGCATTTGTCTTCTTAGTATAATAGGAAAAGTGTATGGTAGGATACTTATTGACAGAGTTAGAGAAAGAATAGAGAAATTAGTTGGAGAAGAACAGGGAGGTTTTTGGAAGGGAAGAGGTTGTGTAGATCAGATATTCATTCTTAGATCTTTAGTGGAAAAGTTTCTAGAGAAGGGAAAGAAGTTGTATGCGGCTTTCATGGATTTGGAGAAAGCATATGACAGGGTGGATAGACAAGGATTGTGAAAGTGTTAAGAATATATGGAGTAGACGGGAAGTTGCTGAATGCTGTGAAGAGTATGTACGATGGTGCGAAGACTGCAGTGCGTGTGGATGGTGAACTAAGTGAATTTTTCTCTTTGAAAGTTGGGTTGAAACAGGGATGTGTCATGTCTCCATGGTTGTTCAATCTGTACATGGATGGGGTAATAAAAGAGGTGCAAGGTAGGGTAGTGGATGTTGGAGTGACCCTGGTGAGAGAGGGTAGTGTTTGGAAACTCCCTCTACTGTTGTTTGCAGATGATACTGTGTTGTTGAGTGAAGACGAAGGGGAGCTGCAAGGCTTGGTGGATGAGTTTGGGAGAGTTTGTAAGAAACGGAATCTAAAGGTGAATGTAGGGAAGAGTAACATGATGGTCTTTGAGAGAGGTGAAGTCAGTGAATGTACAGCGAGGTTGGATGGTGAGGAATTGGAAAATGTGAGTACGTTTCAGTACTTGGGTAGTGTGATGAGTAAGGATGGAGGTTTGGAGGGTGAAGTGGTTGAAAGGGTACAGCAGGGAAGAAAGGTTGCTGGTTCTTTGAAAGCAGTGATAAGAAACAGGGAAGTGAGCATGGAAGTGAAAAAGTTACTACATGACAGTATTCTGATACCAACTCTAACGTACGGAAGTGAAGCTGGGACGTTGTTGGAAGGACACAAGTCAAGAGTGAGAGCAGTGGAAATGAGTTATTAAAGAGGAGCCTATGGAGTCACATGGAGAGACAGGCTGACGAATGAGGATATAAAGGAACGTTGTGATGTTCATGTGGATGTGATAGGAAACGTTATGAACAACACACTGAGGTGGTTTGGCCATGTGGAGAGGATGGAGGGTGAAAGACTGACGAAGAGAGTGTATGTGAGTGAGGTGGTGGGGGGAAGAGGGAGGGGGAGGCCGAGAATGAGATGGAGGGATGGGGTGGAGAGGTGTATGAGAGAGGGGGGTGTGAGTTGGGAGCAGGGCAGTGAAATGGCGGGAGACAGGGCGACTTGGAGGCGATTTGTTTGTGGCCACCCCAAACGGGATTGAGGCGTCTGGAGCAATATATATATATATATATATATATATATATATATATATATATATATATATATATATATATATATATATATATATATATATATACATATATATATATATACATATATATATATATATATATATATATATATATATATATATATATATATAGAGATAGATAGATAGATAGATATATATACTGTATATATATATGTATATATATATATATATATATACTGTATATATATATATATATATATATATATATATATATATATATATATATATATATATATATATATATAATTTCATGATGACGTGGTAAGGTGGTGGCGATGTAAGGTGTGTGAGACAGAGTTTAAAGTATCATACTGTTCCATGCAAAACATAATTCATTCATAAGATAAAAATATCGCATATAGCGGCAAAAATATAATCATTAGCAAAGAGAATAGCACTATAATGATCAAGTGACTATCAAGTGACTGAGTGGACGTGAGATGAGGTGTGTGGGACATGCTGAGGTACGACACTTGCTGACACAACAAATCATTAGATAGGAGAGCAACCGTATAATAATAAAGTGGCAGAGTGGATGTGAGATGAGGTGTGTGGGACAGGCTGAAGTACTACAATAATTGCTGCCACAGTATTGCCTGGCAGTGCAGGGCAGGGCGGGTGGTGGTGTATCGAACATTAGTTGACTAAGCTGCTTGCTTCTCCTGCTGCTTCAACTGTCTTCTGTAAGTGACCTTTTTTCTACTCGCTTATTTACTGTATTCTGAATGTGAGCTACTGATGTATTTTTTAACTGTTATTTATCAATGATCTGTTATTATCTACTTTTATTATGTAAAAGTGAAATGGAGGAATAGGAGGGAAGGCTAGGAGGATGTAGCAGGAGGAAGGGTAGAAAGGCTGCAAGAGGATGGAAAAACGGCAGAATATAGGAGAGTAGTGGAGGAGAGATTGAGTAAATATGATTTGGAGCAGATGGGGGAGGTGCCAGGTGTGTGCAAGATAATCACAGAAGAAACCTGTGCAGCATGTGAGGTGATGTGTGGGGTGAAGAGAAGACGAAAGGGGGTGCAAGGAACAGGATGGTGGAAAGAAGAGGTGTGACAAACTGTGGAGCAAAAGAAGAAATCATTTACTGGGTGGATGGGAAGCAGAGGCATGGAGGAAGGTGAGAGACAGAAGAAAGAGTTATATGTAGAGAGGAGGAGTGAGGTGAAAAGATTAGTAAGAGAGAGTAAGAAGAGAGTGGATGAGGAATTTGGAAGGAATCTGAGTGTAAAGTCGAGGTAATGTAAGAACATGTTCTGGAGGGAGGTAACGGGAGTTAGACTGGGTGACAAAGAAGTTAGACTGGGAATGAGATAAAAATGGCAGATTAATAATGGAGACGGGAGAAAAAGTTAGCAAATGGAAAGAACACTTTTAAGACCTGTTAAACATAGAAAAAGAAAATAATGGAAGTATAAGTGGGCGGGAATTGCTGGGAGAAGGATGGTGGTGAGAAGGGAAGAAGAGAACAGTAGGTTGGAAGCAGTGGAAACAATGAGGAAAGTCAAAATTGGGAAAGCCACAGGAATTGGTGTGCGTGGTGAAATGATGAAACATGGGGAAGATATAGTAGTAGAATGGATATGGAAGATGTGCAGATTGGCCTGGAAGGAAGGTGGAATCCTGGAGAACTGGAAGTCAGGTATAATAATCCTCCTCTACAAAGGAAAAAGTGGAGAATGAAGTGTATGGTAATCATTGAGACATTTGTCTTCTTAGTGTATGAGGAAAAATATACTGTGGGATACATACTGACAGAGTTAAGGAAATAACAGATGAATTAGTTGGAGAAGAACAAGGAGGTTTTAGGAAGGGAGGAGGTTGTGTAGATCAGATATTCATCCCAAGATCTTTACCGGAAAAGTTCCTAGATAAGTAAAGGAAGTTGATTGTGGCCTTCATGGATTTGGATAAAGCATATGAGAGAGTGGATAGACAAGGAATGTGGAAAATATTAAGAATATATGGAGTAAATGAGAAGTTGTTGAATGCCTTGAAGAGAATGCATGAGGATGATGAGGCTGCAGTGCGTATGGATAATGAACTGAGTGAATTTTTCCATCTGAATGCTGGATTGAAGCACTGATGTGTCATGTCCCCATGGTTGTTCAGCCTGTATAAGGATGGGGTTATAAGGTAAGGCAGTGGATGTTGCAGAAGTCCTAATGAGAGAGGGCAGCGTTTGAAAATATCTTGTATTGTTGTTTGCAGATAATACAGAATTGTTAAGAGAAGACCAAGGAGAACTGCAGTGCTTGGTGAATGAGTTTGGGATAATCTGGGAGAAATGGAGTCTAAGGGTGAATGAAGGGAAGAGTAAAGTTATGGTCTTCGAGAGAAATGAAGCCAACGAATGTACAGTGAGGCCGGATGATGAGGAAATGGAAAATATGAGTGCATTTAAATATTTGGGTAGTGTAATGAGTTGGTATGGAACTTTGGAGGATGAACTGCTTGAAAGGGTGTAACTAGGAAGAAAGCTTGCTGGTTCTTTGAAAGAAGTGGTAAGAAATAGGGAAGTGAGCGTGGAATTTTAAAAAGTCGCTGCCTGACGGTATTGTGATACAAACTCTAACGTACGGAAGTGATGATTGGTTTTCGCTGGAAGGACACAAGTCAAGAGTGAAAACAGTGGACATGAGTTATTTGAGAAGAGCATCTCCAGTTACATGGAGTGACAGACTGACAAATGAGGAAGTGAAAGAGAATTGTGGTGTGGATGTGGATGTCATAGAAAGCATTAGGAGAAATACATTGAGGTGGCTTGGCCATGTGGAGAGGTTGCTAATGAGGAGTGTGTATGTGAGTGAGGTGGAAGGAGAGGGAAGGAGGGGGAGGCAGAGGATGAGATATGGAGAGATATATGAGAGTGGGGGATGTGAGCTTTGGGAAGGGCAGTGAAATCGCAGGGGACAGGTCAACATGGAGGCGAAATGTTTGTGGCCACCCATTACAGGGTAAGGGGGTCTGGCAATAGATAGATTGACAGTTGATGTAAGCTATTACTTTTTATTATTTTCGGTGTTGTTTAATTAGTTTGTTATCGTCTTTTGTGTTTACCTTTTATCAAGTTGGATGTTACTGAATATTTTTCGATTTTTTTTTTTTTATTAAGCTATAGTTTTCCATTTTTCAGTGTTTTTTATTTGCTGTTTTTGTCAACTTTTTCAGTCTCCAAGAAATAGAGTTTTTCTTCAACGTCTTTTGTAAGTGATTTGTTTTATGTTGTACTTTTTTCATGGGTATGTCAAAATCAGTTTATTTGATTGATGTGGCAGCTTTACCTTACTATTTACAACTTATTCTTCCCGTTCATTTTATGCTGCCTAACGCAACTCCCGATGGACATAAAAAAGGAAATTTAACTTTATGCTCACTTAATATTGAGACAAAAATCGTTTCCAAGTTATCTTGTTCTACGCCAACAGGCTGCCCTATCTACAGCTCAAACACCTCTCTGTCACATACCTGTCTACCCCTTCCTTCCATTTAATTCTCATTCTCACCTGACTCCCTCATAGGCTAAGCACTTAGTCAGTCCCTCATTTTGTACCACCAGTGAACCACTCTGACCTTGCTTAAGAACAATTTTTTTTTTTTACATTCTTTGGAGTTTTATTTCATATTCTCGTACTCACTGTATAACACTTCACTTTACTGACGTAGACCAGGGGCGGGCAACCTTATCAGAGCAAGGGCCAAATTAGACTTTCGGAAGCAGCCCACGGGCCGAAGAGGCAAATGAGAACACAAAAGTGACTATGTACAAGAATCTTATTGGAAAACATGCAAATTAAATCTATATCAGAATATAGACTTCCACACTTGAAGGGGTGGAACATGTTTGAGCTCGCAGGTTAAGATCTCAAAGTATATATGAACTTGAAAAGTGCTACATATATACATGGATATGCAGCAAGTGTGTACCCACCTTAAGAGTGACACATACCTCCTCTCAGTGCGAAAGTCCTACGGACACTGGCATCTGGCAGGATGGCAGAAAGATTATATCGCATGAGTTTTTTTTTTTTTTTTTTTTTTTTATGTGTCTGACCTGGGCATAGGCTTCACAGCCTGCTATCAAGGCCCAGCAGTCCTCCTACATACCATACACCTCTACATGTCACCACTTCGGCGCTAACACCCACCGTCCATATTGAATACATGCTAGGGCTGTCTCATACAGGACTGGTGTATTGGTATTAGCGGGGGTATTTTTACGACATGTCGGCGGGTCTTCTAGTAGAACAGTAAAGCCTGATTTAATGAAATTCAAATCCTTAAACTGTTCCCTGCCCCAGCTGGGATTTGAACCTGGGTTCGTTAGGACCGCACGCCATCTCTTTACCGGTTGAGCCACCGCCCAGTTGCCAAATAGCATCTGCCAACTGCATGCGGCCACCAGATGCCATTTCTCAGAATTTAATTTGTTTTGTCCGAGGTTTCGCGGGCCGGATTGCTATGCTCATGCCGAGCAGCTTGACGGGCCATACGCTGGACCTTCGCGAGCCGGATCTGGCCCGCGGGCCGGAGGTTGCCCGCCCTTGACGTACTGCAGACTCTACTGTATCCTTTCTATATCTGAAACTTATTTAATACAGTAAGGACTTGGAGTAGTGAAGAGGTTTATTAATGCTTCATTCATCCCTCCTCAAGCAAAAACTCATCCCCAAGCTTAATAAAATCGTCTGAAGATGAGAAGGGTACAGAGAAATCGCTGGATTCAAAGGGTTTAACGGATATTTATTAAAACAGCTTTGTCACCACTCTGTTACATTTGTGTGAGTTTTTAAGCAAGTTTTATGTAAGGTCTCTTTCCCACAGTCGGTCCTAGCCTTGAAGTGAAATAGGGACTGCACAACAAATTTGATGACAGTGTGTTGTAGTCTCGGGGAAGTGAGGTGCTTACATCACGCAACCAGCAAGATATTTACATTTTTTAGTTTAATTTACTATGCCTTGCCACGGTTGCACCTGTGTGTGTAAATATATATATATATATATATATATATATATATATATATATATATATATATATATATATATATATATTGTTACGGAACAGAGAAAGATAATGTACACTTTAAGTGAGAATACTAAAAATCACTACTGTCCCGTAAAGTTCCAGGTTCAAAACGAAAGAGTTAGGTAAAATTACAAGTTAAAGTTTAATGCTCAAACTAACAATAAAACATTCAGGACTCATAAGGACAATGTAATGGCAAAAAACAGGTTAAATATATGGTTAACTGCAATAGCCTCTATTAACACGAAATTAGCATAAGTAAATTTATCTAAGTCAGCCCTGTTAAAATGAGATACCAGATAATACTCAGTGAATGCCAGATATATTATTACAGATACAAAATATTATTAATGATGGCTGACAATAAGAACCTTACATAAATTACAAAAACCTTACTAGGCCTAAGAATTAACCTTATGCTACACAGTACAAGAAAAAATGCAGCAACAGTTATACTCAAATTACACACAGCTGCTAGATGGTTGGAGACTTCCTGAGCACTCACAATAATAACAACTGTACAGGGGAGGACAGAGATGTGAACAAAATGAGGAGCAAATCTAAGTGGCAATAATGCAGAGACTGAGCTCATTATATAGGGGCCAGCAGAGCTTGATACAACTTGTAAGAAGGACGCGCAAATGAAGCCATAGGGGACAAAGAGCTGACAATCCTGCTCTGAACAACAGAAATGACGACTTACTCTACTATAACGGTAGAAGGGGGGACTGAGGCAGAACACGCTCGTGATCAAACATGCAGCATACTGTGCGTTAAAATTACACAAAGGATGATGAAATCATAGGCTATGTAACACCTCCCCACAAAGAAAAAGAAATTTACAAAGGAAATTTCTTATTACTCTAAAACAATCTGTCTAAAGTCTAGATAAGCAATCTGCAACAACATTTTCTTTCCCCTTGACATGTTGTATGTCTAATGAATACTGAAGAAGTAGACTCAATCTCGTCAATCTCTGATTTTTATCTTTAAACTTACTAAGGAATCTCAGTGGGTTATGATCGGTATAAATGACTATGGGGTCAAAACCAGAACACAATAAAATGAAAAATGCTGTAAACCCAAAATCAAGGCCAAAAGCTCCTTCTCAATAGTTGAGTAGTTCCTTTGAGGTGGAGTGAACTTCTTACTGTAATAAGATACAGGGTGTTCAATACCCTGATCATCCTCTTGCAGCAAAACAGCCCCAGCTCCTGTATCACTTGCATCAACAGCCATCTTAAAAGGCTTAGCAAAATTTGGAGTAGCGAGCACTGGCTGACTTAATAGGATAGCTTTAAGTTTGCTGAAAGAGGATTCACAGTTATCGGTCCTGACAATTTTAACTCCCTTTTTCAGTAGGTCTGTAAGTGGTGATACAAGAATAGAAAAGTTAAGAACAAATCTCCTGTAATAACCTACCATTCCCAAAAATCTTTGTAGCTCTTTCCTACTTTTAGGTCTGGGAAGATCACTTATAACCTGAATCTTAGCTCCTGGTGGTGCAACATGTCCATCACCAATTACATACCCAAGGTACTGAACTTTAGCTTGACCAAACTCACACTTTGATAAATTAGCTACAAGATTAGCCTGAACCAAACGCTCAAGAAATTTACTGACATGGCATGGGTGATCTTTTCAGTTGTCACTGAAGATTAATACATCATCAATATAAACAACACACCCTGCCAAACCCTCTGTTACAACATTCATGAGCTTCTGAAATGTGGCTGGTGCATTCTTGATACCATATGGCATTACAGAACATGCAAAAGTCTTTCCTAGTGTTACAAAACATGAGATCTCCCTAGCACGTTCAGTCATAGGTACTTGCCAGTATCTCTTTAACAAATCAAACTTACTTATGTACCTAGCCTTTCCGATCTTGTCTGTGCAGTCTTCCACACGAGGGAGAGGGTAAGTGTCTGTTTTGGTTATCTGATTAACACGTCTGTAGTCAATGCCAAGCCGCTGTGACCCACCTGGCTTAGGGACTAGAGTGACAGGAGAACTCCACTCGCTCTGACAGGGCTCAATCATCTTGTGGTCCAACAGGTAGCCAAGCTCCTTCTCGATGAGAAGAACTTTCACTGGGTTTACACGGTAAGGAGGCAGTTTAATTGGCTTTGCGTCTCCAACATCGACATCTTGCATCAACACAGTAGTTCTTCCTGGAGTGGCACGGAACACTTGCGGGTACTCCTGCAGTAATGCCGAAAACTCCTGCCTTTCCTCGGGAGGTAGATGAGAAAGCTTAGTCTGGAGATCATTCATGATATCAGGATTCTTCCCCAAACTATCACTCAGGCTCATGCTGCATGGGAGAACTTCACTTGCAGACTCGGGTGGAACAGCTACAGTGCAGACTGGGTTATTTTCGTCCCGCCTGTGATATAACTTTAGCATGTTGATGTGACAAAGTTGCTTGTTCATTCTACGATTTGGTGTGGCGATGACATAGTTGACATCACTGAGTTTCTTCTCCACGAAATAAGGACCACTAAACTTGGCTTGAAGAGGTTGCCCATGCACTGGTAGCAGAATCAAAACCTGATCTCCTGGCTGAAAGTGGCGTAACCTGGACTTCTTATCATACCAAGTCGTCATCTTCTCCTGAGCAGCTCCTAAATTCTCTCTCGCCAGCTGTGAAGCAGTGGACAGCCGTTCTTTGAACTTCATCACATACTCCAGCAGGTTGACGTCATCTTCCTCCGACAGCCAGCATTCCTTGAGTAGCTTAAGGGGTCCTCTTACTTCATGGCCAAACAGTAGTTCAAAGGGTGAGAAGCCCAGTGATTCATTTGGAGATTCTCTTGCGGCAAATACAAAAAATGGAAGACCTTTATCCCAGTCTTTCTGATGTTCCAAACAGTATTTCTTGAGCATCGATTTGAGTGTTTGATGATATCTCTCCAATGCTCCTTGGGTCTGGGGATGGTAAGCTGAAGACGTGATCTGGGTGATGCCCAACTCTTTCAGAGACTGCTTGAAAACGTTTGACATGAAATTACTTCCCCGGTCTGACTGTGCCTCCTTGGGCAGACCAAACTTTGTGAAGAACCCTAGCATTTCCTTAACCACATTCTTTGCTGAGATATTTCTAAGTGGAATGGCTTCAGGATAAAGAGTAGCCATATCAATCAGGGTCAACACATAAGAAAATCCTGAAGAAGTCTTAGGAAGAGGGCCCACAATATCCACCAACACACGGGTGAAAGGCGCCTCAAAGGGAGGAATGGGAACTAGAGGTGCAACCTTTTCGGTCTGATTACACTTCCCCACAACTTGACAGGTGTGACAAGACTTACAATACCAGGAAACATCCCTGAAGATACCTGGCCAGTAGAAGTGTTTCAAAATGCGTGCCACAGTCTTCCTCACTCCAAGGTGTCCTGCCAAACTGGAATCATGAGCCACTCTAATGATATCCTGCCTACAAACACGAGGGATGACAACTTGATGTACAACCTCCCATTCACAGTCGGCTGATGCTGTTGGGGGTCTCCACTTCCTCATAAGTACTCCTGACTTTATATCATAACAAGTAGAAGCACCAGTTGACTCTTCCTCACTGCAAGCAGAGTTAGCAAGACCTTTCAACTCTGGGTCAGCAACCTGCAACTCAACCAACTCTTGACGAGACAAATTATCAACACTACGGGGTACTGCCTCATCTGGTGAGTGGTCCAAATTAGCAAGAAAAGTGTCAGCTAGGATAACATCATCATCATCATTATCCTCTAAATCACCAGTAACTTTAGACTTAGCCCTAGTGACAGCACATGCAGGGAACACATCAGGGACATCACAATCCTGGGTCGCAGCCACTGGCTCACCAGACAACTGAGGAGCTGGACACACTTGACTTCCACCAATATCATTTCCAAGTAAGAAAGTTACACCTGAAATTGGGAGTGTCTCAACCAACCCAACCATAACGGAACCATTAACAAAACCAGACTCTAAATTCACTCTGCACAGAGGGACAGAGAAGCAATTATTCCCTACACCTTGTAAGATTACAGTTTCATCAGAGGAATTAACATTAGAGCCTAGAACACTGGTCAGCATAAGGGATTGGCAAGCACCTGTATCACGATATATTTTAACTGATTTCCTGTCATTATTGTCCAGAGGACTGACAAAACCATCGGACAGGAAATTAGCACATGAACTCTTGAGAGTGTCACCCACGTTACTGCTCAAAAGAGGAGCTCCATCATGAGAATTTAATTTACCCCTCAAAGCAGGTTCAGTTAACTCAGTTAAAGAATTATGGGAACTCTCAAGGGTGGTCACTAGACCAATTGACTGAATATTTAGAGACTCCTTTTTGTTCACATCACGCTGTCTCCTGAAACATCTCTCCGTAGTATGACCAAGCTTACTACAATATGTACATTTACTTTTCTGAAATCTACAGGTGAAGCTGGTATTTACTTCCTGAGAAACATCATCTTTATTCTCTTTCCTGTTACCTGTACTCTGAGTAGAGGCAACGTACTCTCAGCTTTCCCTTTTTCTCTAGAATATCTCTTGTGAGTGAGAACATATTCATCAGCTAAAACTGCAGCATCAGACAAATTATCTATTCTTTTCTCATCAAGATATAGGCTTACATCTTTACTAATACACCTCTTGAAGTCCTCCAGCAAAATCATCTGCTTAAATTTACCAAAATCAGAATCCACATTATTATAATTTAACCACTGCTCTAACAGATCTTCTTTGATTTTTGCATACTCAACATGGGATTGCTTATCTTGCTTATAAGTTGTCCTAAATTTTACTCTATAGGCTTCAGGAACAAGCTCATAGGCCTTAAGAATCAAGCTCTTAACTACATCATAATTATCAGATTGATCCTGAGGCAAAGATGCATAAGTTACTTGAGCTTTACCGGTGAGAACAGTTTGAAGGAGTACTGGCCAATACTTTTTGGGCCAATTAAAACCTGTAGCTACCCTCTCAAACAACTGAAAATACTTTGTTAAATCAGATTCATTAAAAGGAGGGACAAGTTTAACATTTTTAGCCACATCAAAATCATCAGAGCTAGATGATCCAATTCCACCTTGTTTCATGCGATACTCATGGTCTGCCTGAATCCTGGCAAGTTCAACTTGTGCCTGAAACTCAGCCTCCTTAGCATTTGCCTGAAATTCAGCCTCCTTAGCACGAGACTCCACCTCCTTAGCCTGAGACTCAGCCTTCTTAGCACGTGCTTGAAATTCAGCCTCCTTAACACGAGCCTCCTGCAGGGCTAGCTGTAACCTAGCTAATTCAATCTGCGTTTGCTCATTTGGAGGAGTTACATTAAACAAGCTTTTATTAATCATGCCAACAATTTGATCTATAGAATGATGAGAGTGAACTGCAATTCCCAATTGTTGAGCAACAAGCTTAAGTTCATTCTTTGTTCTGTTTTCTACATCACACACTGTTTGCACATTTGACAAAAAATCTTTGGCTTCATCAAGTGTAGTAATAGTTGACGTCATGAATAAATCACAGTCACACAATATCAAGCAATATCCTTATGATAATATCCTGAATATCCTGGCGAGGTCGCCAAATTTATGTTACGGAACAGAGAAAGATAATGTACACTTTAAGTGAGAATACTAAAAATCACTACTGTCCCGTAAAGTTCCAGGTTCAAAACAAAAGAGTTAGGTAAAATTACAAGTTAAAGTTTAATGCTCAAACTAACAACAAAACATTCAGGACTCATAAGGACAATGTAATGGCAAAAAACAGGTTAAATATATGGTTAACTGCAATAGCCTCTATTAACCCTTTAACCGCGGGTATTGTTTTGGTCTGACTGTCCTCTCCCGCGGGGGTTTCAGCCAAATGTAAACAAACCTTTAAACCTTAATAACTCTGCACAGAATAAAGCTAGAGAAAAAAATAAGGTACCATTAGAAAGTACTAACCTTCAGCTTTCCATTGATGTAGGTTTCATGACTTTGTTGACTTTCACAGGACAGGCAGTGCCGTTAGAAGTGAGGGGTGTAAAATCACTATTTTTCGCTCACACACCATTACCTTCGCTCATACACCATTACCAAATGCCAACCCCATTCTGATAATAATACTATAAACATATATGAACACTGCACATACGATAAACACCCACTCTGTGTTCACTGAGGCAGGTAAAAGGCACTGTAATTACCCGCACTTCACTGCCACATCAATCACTATTTTTCGCTCACACACCATTACCAAATGCCAACCTCATTCTGATAATAATACTATAAACATATATGAGCACTGCACATACGATAAACGCCCACTCTGTGTTCACTGAGGCAGGTAAAAGGCACTGTAATTGCCCGCACTTCACTGCCATATCAGCGGTGTTGTAATCATTATTTTTCGCTCACACACCATTACCAAATGCCAACCTCATTCTGATAATAATACAATAAACATATATGAACACTGCACATACGATAAACACCCACTCTGTGTTCACTAAGGCAGGTAAAAGGCACTGTAATTGCCTGCACTTCACTATCACATCAGCAGTGTTGTCACTCACACAGCTGGACAGATACTGATGCGTGTTTGGTCCGGGGTGGGGTGGGGGGCCCAGGGGGTGGGAGGTGGGGCCCCAGGGGGGGGGAAGAGGGAGGTGGGGGTTGGCTGGAGTGAAAGAACTTAATAGCTACTCCCCCTTGAAACAATTGGCGCACGGAAAAAACGCGGGGTATTCAAAACATTCACAAACATTCGAGAATGACACCCGCGGTTTGGTCCAGTTTTTGCAACGTCATTCTGGAATGACACCCGCGGTTAAAGGGTTAACACGAAATTAGCATGAGTAAATTTATCTAAGTCAGCCCTGTTAAAATGAGATACCAGAAAATACTCAGTGAATGCCAGATATATTATTACAGATACAAAATATTATTAATGATGGCTGACAATAAGAACCTTACATAAATTACAAAAACCTTACTAGACCTAAGAATTAACCTTATGCTACACAGTACAAGAAAAAATGCAACAACAGTTATACTCAAATTACACACAGCTGCTAGATGGTTGGAGACTTCCTGAGCACTCACAATAATAACAACTGTACAGGGGAGGACAGAGATGTGAACAAAATGAGGAGCAGATCTAAGTGCCAGTTATGCAGAGACTGAGCTCATTATATAGGGGCCAGCAGAGCTTGATACAACTTGTAAGAAGGACGCGCAAATGAAGCCGTAGGGGACAAAGAGCTGACAATCCTGCTCTGAACAACAGAAAGGACGACTTACTCTACTATAACGGTAGAAAGGGGGACTGAGGCAGAACACTCTCGTGATCAAACATGCAGCATACTGTGCGTTAAAATTACACAAAGGATGATGAAATCATAGGCTATGTAACAATATATATATATATATATATATATATATATATATATATATATATACTCTCTCTCTCTCTCTCTCTCTCTCTCTATATATATATATATATATATATATGTGTGTGTGTGTGTGTGTGTGTGTGTGTGTGTGTAAAAAACTGGCCTGGTTATACAAGTGTTCCTCAGCATTTTCCTGTCTCATAAAGAGGGATGGTGGAGTGCATCCACCGACTTCACATCCACATGAACCTTGGATCACAAAACCCACCAGTTTCCAACTCCAAACATGTGTGAGGAATACAGTTATACTGCTACTGCTGCTGCTGCTGCTGTTGTTGTTGATGATGATGATGATGATGATGATGATAAGTGAGCAACCGAAGTTTACTGTTAGTATATAGAAGGAAAATTACAATAAGTGGCATGACGAAACCGTCACGCCAAGCAGCCTGACTCCACAGTCAAGCTATTCAGAGGCAAGTAATTTTTTCCTAATTAATCGACAGCAGTTATTTTTTCTCTGTATGGTAAGTTGATCAATTAATTTTGTATTTTATGATTCAGAGAACAATTATAACACCAAAAACACTGTTCAAAAGGGAAAGCAATAACAATAGCTGGCTCACTCGTTATGTGCAATGCTCTTCCTACTGATATTTATGTATATACGTACAGCCACGAGTAAAAGTTCACTGACAGTCCTCTGCCAGTATTGTGCCCTGCCTTCCCTGTATCTCATTCTTCTCCAAACGACAAAGAGAATCCTTCCTTCACGTACTTTTTTATGTGTGTGTGTTTAATATTGGTGTCCCGCTTTGTGAGCGCGTGACGTGCAAGCGAGCGCCATGCAGTCACGATTTCCCTCTGATAGAAAATTATAGGAGGAATGTCCTATATCGGGTATTTAATTGCTTGAGCTAATAAAAAAAATATGTTGCGACAGAAAACGTTTTTTAATTTGATTTCGTAATTGAGGTGTTTACCGATTACAGCTGAACACTCCCTTGGAAAACTTGAGATTTCAATGGGTTCCTACGCCTTTATGAAGGAGTTTTTAGTTGATAAATTTTTTTTATTGAATGTATCACATTCTGAAAGAATATCAAGTCTACTTCACATAGGAGTAAAGTTGTTAGCTTTTGCTTAGCATGACGGTCGGGTCGGGCACACCGCTCATTTCCAAATTTAACTGTGAGTAAACACCATTAGCTCGCTTCGCTTGCTCGCTCGTGATATTAAATTGGTGATGGATGGTTTTACAAGAAGCGTGGCTGATGTTTGCATTATGATTCCTCTCTCTTTCTAAGGCAAATATATCTGAGTATATTTTAGT
The DNA here is from genome assembly GCF_032717465.1 of Coenobita brevimanus. Classification (NCBI taxonomy): domain Eukaryota; kingdom Metazoa; phylum Arthropoda; class Malacostraca; order Decapoda; family Coenobitidae; genus Coenobita; species Coenobita brevimanus. Next base: position 20,751,618 of record NC_136984.1, read on the forward strand.
ATATCCATCCATCATTCACTCCTTCGTTATCCCATGAGATGCGTAGGAGGTCAGGGGTAGGCAAGTTGGTCCTGACATTTAAGACGAAAGTGACCAGCCTTACTCATCCCTGAGTGCCATTACGTGAGCAATTAATCCCAATCAGCCAGTGGATATAAACCTACACAAACTCAGTCCGATTGGAGCGCAAATTACCCGCTAAACCACCAGGCGCCATGATTTGGTTATATGGTTACCACCCAGTGTAGTAAATGGCTTCCTGGTGTTGTATAATGTTCCTACTTGATGTTGTAGTGATCACAGCGGCATTCATATACATTAATGAAAAGTTAGTGGAAATTATTTTCAAACGCTTCATCCACAGTTGCAAAATATTACGATGGAAATTTTTCAGATCGTGTATAGAGCGAGTGTACCTGAGAAAGTCTGTGGGAAAGATTACAGTCATGATACTTGAGATATAATTAAATCCTTCAGACCAAGGACGTAATTTTCGCTTCATTTTGGTATAATCTCGCTACTTTATTTAGCCTGGGACAGAATTTTCGAGCATGAGAGATTAGGTAGAGTCCACCAACCCTTTTAACAAAGGTCCTTTCCTACCTTAATAATGCCGTCTGGTAGTAGCAAGAATATGGTAGGATTAATTGTAGTAGTAGTAGTAGTAGTAGTAGTAGAACTTGCAACCCTCAGACTCATCTGAATATGAGCCCGATAGATTGCAGACTAGATTTTCCCTTTTCCTGCAGTCCAGCCTCCTACACTTGGGGGATAGGGGGGGAACTGAGGGACGTTTGTATAACCGAGCAGCTCTATCATTGGGCTATATCAGCGCCACCGCATGAAGGTGTCCCTCTCCAGCAGCATGTGAGAAGGGCTGTAGCCAAGGAGCTGGTGGTGCAGTGGCAGTCTATCCAGCTCGCAAAGGGAAGACCTCGAGTTTGATGCTCGGGCCGATCAGATTCTTGGACAAAGATAGTTACCCTCTTGTCCCATTCACTCAGCAAAAACATCGAGGACTTGGGTGTGACCTTGACTGTTGTGTGTCGTATTTTAGGGAAAGAATAAGACTACACAAAAAGTGATTATTTGTCCTCATGAGTATGCTATGTTGCTTTATGTCTATTTTGACGATACTGGTGTTTGTTGACTTGTTTGGTGTTTTTAATTCTAGTTGCCAAACATGAGAATACTTACCTTCAGCCATGTTTTACAGGCGAATGCACCACATACGACGAAAACCGAGTTGTAACGTTAATACGTAAAATGAATATGAAAAGTCTCGCAGGGTTAGATTGTTCATCCTCAGAAATAAATATGAAACTATTAGTTTTGAAGATTAAATAATATGGTAAGTGAAATATGAATCTGTCACTTCTGACATGTCCCTTTTTGACATTGGTGTGTGCTGTTGTGTGAAATATTATTCATGGTGTGTAGTGGTGAGTAGGGTCCTGTCTGTAATGCCCTTTTTTACCATTTAAAACCACCTTTTTGTTATGCATTAAGAGTTTCTATACTCGCTTCAGTATTACGTGGGCAGCTGAAGTTAGATCGACTAACTGTTAGTGATGTTTATTCGGAAAAAAAAAAAAAATCATCCACGTCGTTGATCTTTTCACCGTGAGTTTTGTTGATGTTCACGTGTTTCGTAAATAAATACTTCTGACTCAACACTGTATTTCCTCTTTTTATGATAGATGTCCCAAGTGCTCTACTCTTAACAGTAACACGCATAAACTACCGGTACTCCATACTGCAGGTGAGTGGAGAACATTTTCAAAAGTTTCGTACATTGTCTCACAATGTAGAGACGGGAAGTGTACATACATTTTTAATCAACTGTTCACTTGCAACTTACACCTATTGTAGATACAGTGATGGCCCAGTATTTGCCTTGTTTAAACTTGCTCCTTTAGGCTAAATAGAGGTAGTAGTGATTAAATACCCCCCAAAAGTGCGTGGCCCACCAGTTGTGAGGTGACATATTCCCTTCCCTGGGCAGGTGTGGTGCGGTGACCAAGATGTCTGGTGTTGTTAATGAGGAAGGATGGTTAGGAAGACCTGGCCTCCTAATCTACATAGTCCTCACAACCCTCATCTCCACCGCCACCGTCTACTACTTCAGAAGACGCCGATTGGTACGTGGGTGGCAGAGAGTGGCCAGCACGGGAACTGTTATGTACATCCTTAAGTCTGGTGACATATTTTTTTTAGTTGACCTACCAGTGACGATTTTATTCAGCTTCAGGAGAGAAAACACATTATTAAGGAGTTCCTGAAAACAGCTTCTTACCCTCTCAATATGAATCGTTTAAATAAAGTCAACTAAATCGTCTGCAGGAAGAAAAATTAAATTACGTTAAGAAGGAACAGAGAGAGAGAGAGAGAGAGAGAGAGAGAGAGAGAGAGAGAGATTGGTTGGGATAGGGAGGGAGGATCAGTTGTACCAACCCTTTCCCGGGTATTCAAGGTTGCGTGCCAGTGATAGTTGTGAAGGGTATCGAAGTACTGTGTACCGATAATTATTTTAGTGGGTGTACATTATTAAGTGTGATGTGAGGGAAGTACCCGTCTTCATGTTTACTGCTGGTGATGTGTATGGTGGTGGATTTGACTGGGGTGATACCCAGTCTGTTGTCCTCAACACATCACAGACATGGGTCTGTGATGTGTTGAGGAAGTGTTTTAACAATGGGTAGGCTGTGTCTAAGGTCTGATGTGTAGTTGTTAAGTGATGTCATCTGCAAATGTGGCAGTATTTGTGGGTGGTTGTGGTATGGGAATGTCAGGAATGTATATGATGAAGAGTGTGGGTGATAGAATGGAGCTCAGTGGAACTCCATTAGGAAAATTTCGTGTTCATGGTTTGCCCTGGAATGTAACAGGTACGTGTCTACCAGATAAGTTATTGGCAAAACAGTGTTTAGTATTGTTCTTCATAGTTGTGTTGTACGTCTTAGTTATCAGTTTGCACCGAAAGATGGCATCAAAGGCTTTATTAATGTCTATTGTTTAGAGAAGTGTTCTCTGAGTGAGTGTCATGGAGCTGATGCTGATCGATGCTCGTTCTGTGAGATTAGTCAGTATTGTACTTTTTTTTTTATGCCAGGAAGTAGGAACCAAAGACTACAAGCCCACATTTATTGTTCCTTCCATGACAAAAACAAAATACAAGAGAGAGTCAAATTCAAGATCCGATCATTTTGAGATGCCTTGACACATTGCGTTTGAAAGACGAGATCATAAGAAGCAGGAAATAAAGACAGAGAGAGACAGTTCCAGATTTGACCTGTTGCATAAATGAAGGACTGGGAGTATCGTTAACTCTAGCATTAGAGAGTTGGACAGAAAAAGGATGAGAGTTTGCTGCTAGACGTGTGCTACATACCTGTCGGAGAGGTTGAGGAATGCATGCAGACAGTTCAGAGAAGCAGTGATCATTGAAGTAGCGATAGAAAAGAGATAAAGATGCAACACTGCGGCGAAGAGACAGAGGATGAAGGGAGTCAGTAAGAGGAGGAGAGTTAATGAGATGAAAAACCTTTGACTCCACCCTATTGAGATGAGCTGTATGTGGGGAGCCTCCCCACATATGAGAGTTGAACACCACACAGGGGCGGATAAAACCCGTGTATAGAGTCAACAGTTGTGCAGAGGTAAGGAAGGAACGGAGTCGGCTTAGCACACCCAATCTCTTGGAAGCAGATTTTACAAGAGATGTAATATGATCTTTCAAAGATAAGTCTCGAGTAAATGAAACACCAAGCATCTTCAAGGATGATGCAGGATTAAGCTGAATGTTATTAAACATTAGTGGGTATACCTGTGGAAGATATTGCCTGGTTGAGAGGTGTAAGAACTGAGCCTTTGATGCATTAAAAACAACCAAATTATTTTTACCCCAGTCAGAGATACGAGCCAAGTCAGGCATTAGGTGTGCCATAGCCTCATCCCTTGTTTGTTGAAGTAACTGCTGAGATGGGCGTTGGGGAGACCGAATGGAATGGTGAAGGGTGGTGTCATCAGTGTATAAGTGGACAGGGTTAGATGTACAGCTTAGAAGGTCATTTATGAATAAAAGGAAGAGAGTTGGTGATAGGACAGAGCCCTGAGGAACACCACTGTTGATAGATCTAGGAGAAGAATGATGGCCGTCTACAACAGCGGCTATAGAACGACCAGAAAGGAAGGCACAGATAGAAGGATAGAAACCGTAAGAGGGCAGTTTGGAAATTAAAGATTTATACCAGACTTGATCGAAGGCCTTTGAGATGTTAAGTGCAATGGGAAAGCTTTCGCCAAAGTCTCGAAAGGAAGATGACCAGGAGTCTGAAAGGTAGGTGAGAAGATCGCCCGTGGAGCATCCCTGATGGAACCCATACTGACGATCAGAAGAAGGGGGTGATAGGAAAGATCTTTTAAAATTTTTCTATTATGAATTGACTCAAAAACTTTTGAGATACAGGATGTTAAAGCAATTGGACGATAGTTAAAGGGTTGGGAATCGTCACCCGTCTTTGGGACTGGCTGAATGAGAGCAAACTTCCAGCAAGAAGGAAACATACAAGTTGATAGACAAAGGTGAAAGAGTTTGCCTAGGCAGGGTGTAAGCACAGAAGCACAGTTCTTGAGAACAACAGGAGGGACTCCATGAGGCCCATATGCCTTATTAGTATTGAGGCCTGTGATGGCAGAAAATACATCAGCTGAAGAAATTTTAATGTCAGGCATGAGGAAGTCAGAGGGGGGAAGTGATGGAGGAACAGCACCGGAATCGTCTATGGTGGAATTGGAGGAGAAAGTCTTAGGAAAGAGATATGCTTTATCAGTAGAAGAAATAGCTACAGAACCATCAGAGTGGAAAAGAGGAGGGAAGGATGATGAGGTAAAGTTGTTAGAAAGGTTTTTGGCAAGATCCCAGAAGGAGCAGGAAGAATTTGAGTTGGAAAGTTGAGAACATTTAGTACGGATGAAATAATTTAGCAGAGCAAAGAACAGACTTAGCACAATTCCGGGCAGAAAAGTATAAAAGACGTGATACAAGGGTGGGTTGGCTCTGGTACCTTTTATAGGCCCCTCTTCTTGTTGAGGGCAGTATTAGAAAAAGCATGATAAACCAAGACTTTCTTGCATTAGTCAAAGGATATGAGAAAGGAATGTATGCTTCCATGCCCGAGCGAATAACCTCCGTAATGCGCAAGGCACACTCAGATGATTCCCGATCATGGAAGAAATAATCCTTCCATGGAAAATCAAAGAAGTACTGCCTGAGGGCCTCTTAATCCGCAGCTCCAAAGAGCCACAGACGACGTTTCTTTGGAGGGTCCACAGGCCGTACTGGAGCGATAGGACAGGTTAAAGTGATAAGGTTGTGATTGGAGGAGCCCAACGGAGAGAAGAGATTAACAATGTAAGCAGAAGGATTAGCTTGTAGAGTGCAGTGCTTTGAATCCATGCTGTAAAGAAGCAAGGGGGACACGGGGAGTGACTTTGTAGAGATTGAGGCATTCTGTTATTTTAGATGGTGTGTCTTGTAGAGTAGTGGATCTGTACGAGGAAGGAAATGCTGGTTCTTTGTTTGGTTTAATAGTGTTGATTGTTCAGTGTTTCCAAATGCTGGGAATGTTACAGTGTGCAAATGAGCAGTTGTTGATGTTTGTGAGAGTCTAGCTGTTTTTTGCTACATAATGTTAGTGTAGGGTGCTGATGTCATCCAGCCCTGTGTTAGTAGAGAGTTTTTTGCTTTTTGATAGTGTCAAGTGTCTGTTCTGGAGTAAATGGGGTTTCATTGTGACTGTGTGTAAAAAAACTGCCTATGCCGATTTTTTTTTTTTTCTTTTCCAGATTCCATGGGTGTTGGTTTCAAGTAACATGCTTGCTTGTTAGCATACGAGTCCTCTTTTTCTTTATAGGAAGGGTGACTTCGGTGTTGGAAGTGATGGCAACGTGGGTCTTGGAAGTGCATAATTGTTATTTAGACTTACTGTTAAATATTTTAATGAGCCAAGAGGCGTCCGTGGAGTGACTAAGTATTGTTACAAAGGCCAACTAGTTTTCTCATTTTCTTTGTACTAATGTGGTTACTGATCTCAGTGTGTAGTTCTTGGAGGCTTGTGATGGTGTCTTGTGTTTGTGGAAGAGGAGAGTTATGTTTAAGTCTATCATGTTGTTTTATAAGCTGGACAATCTCTTGTGCAGATTTAGGATTGTAATGTCTTTTGTTACCTCGTGGTATGTGGTGTTTGTCTGCACTGATTGTAATGTTGCTGAAACTTGTAATGTGCCTCTTAATATTAGTGATGACTGAATTGTTTGGTGTGCTGAAGTGTTTCTATACTTCTCTGTGTATTTGAGGCATGATCGCTCAGGTTTGGATTTTTTGTTCCCTAGTGAAAATGATAGCGAGATGATTTGTAGTAAGTGTGGGTCCTGTTCACCAGATGGTGTTGGGAGCAAGTGTTGGCAAAGAGAATGTGATGTCTGGGAAAGAGAGGGTGCTATTTGCCTGGTGTTTGATGAGGGTGTATTGTTAAGTGTTGTTGTGAAGTAACACGGTGTTGTGTTGGGAAGCACTGCCAAGGCTGCTGTGGGTGTTTTGGTTGTGTTTGTACCACTCACTGTTTTTTTGTGTTAAGTCCCAACAATGAAAGAATGAGGTGTCTGTGTTAAGGGGATGAGCTGTGGATGGTACTGCACTGGTACCGAGTGCGAGGTGTCAGAAGGAATATAAATGTTAAAAATGTTCATGCCTTCTTTGTGACCACATTTGACACTGAGTGACACTATTTCTAATGTTATACCATTACAGAAAAGTAACTGCATTGTTTGTGTTGTGTCTCTGTAGAGGATTCAGTAGTGAATGTATGTAATGAAGCCTCCTCTGTGACCCTCATTTCTGTCTGACCGATTGTGTGGGTAGTGTCCGATTTGGGGGGACTGTTGTCTGTGCATGTATATTTCAGTTTTGTTTCTGGTATGTATATGTCTTGTTCTATTTCTGCTTTTTTTTTCCCTTAAGGTGGCCGTTAACATTTAGTTGAAGTATGTTAATGTGTGTTCGAGGTGGTTTGCATCCAGTGTGTGTTTGTGCTGTAGGTGTAATGCTGGTCTGTTGTTACTGAGCTGTGTATGATGTCTGTGGTTGTTTGAATGAGCGAGTTGTTGGAGGGAGGGGAGGGAGTTGTGTTTGGTGTGACAGGATGGGTGTTCGTGATGTGTCACAGCTGTCACACACTCATGTGGAGTGGTGTTCTCTGACGTTTGTAAGTGGAGTGCATGTGATGTGCATCCATTCCTTGCATGAAGGGCACTGAGCAGATCCACGTGTATATCGTGTGACTGTGAATGTGTTGGGAGCGAACATGGTATATGTATCGTATATATGGCCCAGGAATGCACTCGATGTCATCGGCTAGTGGTAGAAGCAGGAAAATGGCCACCGGAGAGCCATTTCCCTAAATGGAAAAAATCGTGTAGAGAGCTGCTGCAACCCCCCCCCCCCTGCCAAGCAAGACCAGGGACCTCGCTCAGGCTGGAATTGCATCTGCTTCCTTCCACCCAGTTCAACGACGACATCACAGAAAGGCTTCTCTCCACCACCTCGTATAAATCACAAGTACCTAGTGGCCATACGGACCGCTCAACACTTAGCCAAATGACAGCAATTTCTGTTCTTCGCTTCTCTTTGCTTGAAACCTACGATGAAGTAGCATGAGTTTCGTGGTACTGCGAAAATGCATGAAACTCCACAGAAATGTTCCACTGCATTTTCTGAGCATGTGGAATGTAGAACCAATGTGAACAATTAGTACGGTTCAAAACACCATTTAGAAAATTTCCATCCAGATCAAACATGCCATTTCAACTACAGACTGGAAATGGAGAAGATTAGCAAAATTTTCTTCAATTTGAAAGAGAAGTTTCTGAGATACTAAACAGACAAACTCTAAGTCAATAGTAAAATTAATGCATATAGACTTAGACATATAGTTTTAACCCGAGGCGTCCTGTTGACATATGAGTATGTCACAACATTTTGTCACAGTGACTTCCGTTGATGTACCCATAAGTTTTGCAATTGCAAGGTCCGACATTAGCTAATTTTTCAAATTTTGTGCATAATTTTTGGTACGTATAAGTGGGACATCTTCCTCTACCCACTGCCAGGTGGGGATACTACCTTATCCCGCATGACCTTCCCCTCCCCACGCCATTGTCTCAGCAACTCACCTGTTACCAGTGACTTGGTCAGCAAAGACATGTCGCACCATGGTACGAAATTCAAGGCGAGAATGATTCCCAATCGATGACGATGTGGAGGACAAAGATTATGTGGCACCTGAGGAAGAAACGAGCAGAAGTGATGCAGAGGTAACATCGCCAAGGAAGGTGAGGTTTTTTGATCTGTTCAGTGAGTGAAACAACACTTATATCACCTAAATTGTGTGAAAACCAATATATTCTTGTACTACATATAAATTCGTACCAAATGAACAAATATCTACCTATTCTGCATAATTTTCAATTGTTGCTGCTACCATAGAAAATGTGACACCCGCAGAACGGCACCAGAGAATGTGGTACCAGGTATTTAAAAGGTCACCTGTTTAGAGCACTTCTAAGCTCAGGTGCGCATTTTTGGGGTCATTTTCCAATGTTTTTCATAAAATGCGGAGGTTTTACCAGTAAAAAAAAAAAAAAGTAGAAAATCTGCTGGGATTGTGGGGGTCAGTGGTGTAAAACCAGTCGGGACGCAGCAGGTTAACAATGGCAGGTGGATGAACAGCATACGAAGGAGTAACTGGGCTAGTCTTGAATATTATCCTAGCCAATAGCAGCTATTGTTTTGCCAGAACCAAAAGTGTAGTGCTCTGTTATGTATTGTTGGTGTTGGAGACACCTTATTGTTGTGGCACTGCTACGATCAGGTGGCTGCACTGTCTTGTTATGTGAACGTCTATCACTTACCTCCATATCCTCAAAGAAGGATAGTACAGTAGTCTGCAGAAGGGCAAGTTAGTGTGCAGTCCACTGGGTTCACATATCAGATGAACCTGAGGCCATAACAGAAGCAAAAGCATTATTCTGTTTGGACACTAACAATGGCGCACTTTTTACTGCATATAAGAAGGCAGCAGGCAGTAACTTTTAAAACCTGGTGATATTATTGAGGTCCGACAAATTTTTCTGAATACAGTGTTTCATAACTGACTTAAAAGTGGAACGATACTCCTTACTGCCAATGTCCAGGTTTCATGGGGAAGGAACGTATGTATGTTAATGGCGAATGAGGATGATCTAACTCCTTTAGTTCACTGACATATTTTTCTGATTATGGCTACCTTCATACCATGTGATGCAGCGCTGGAGAGACTTTTCTAATTAGAGAGATTAGATACGGCATTTTAATTCCCTCAGTTTGAGAGGGCTTTCTTTTTGTTGAGTCAAAACATCTTGCAAAAACTAAAATATAATTAGTAATCCTTTTAACAGATTGAAGGAGTCACGTGTAGTAAGTATTGTAGTAGTCTGTGTGGTTTGAGTGTATGTTTCAGTTGGATTTGTGACCCTTTACTGGACTGCCACATGCATCTAAGAGATAGGATGGGCCAAGGAAGCCTCTTAGCATCAAGAATCGGGTGCTGTGTTAATGAGCAGATTGTCCTTACAACTGACTTCATTTCTAGACAACTAACCTATATCAGTACAGGATACTGTCACCATCTGGATCCTCCAACTGCAGTCTTATCAAAGCCTAATTATTCATATATTGCCCCAAACCTCCCCCTTCTATACCAGTCAGGGTGACCAAATGTCACTTCGAGAGGGCAGACTGCGATGGATTTAGAAATTGTCTAGCTAATATTCCACACGAGTCATACTTCTCCAATAAAGTAATTTTACTCAGTCCCCTATTAATGGCTAATACAAGTTGGTATGGATTTGTTCATATCCTGGTTCTACTCCAGTTGTGCCAGAGCAACGACATAAAAGTATTTAGCATATAATTCTTACTTGAAGTAAGAAAAACTATAAAGTCGTTCACTCCGAAATTGCTAGAAATCACGCAAAACAACAATAAATCTTGTCAAATCAAACTCTTTTCACAATCAGTTATCCAAATTTTTAAATAATCCTAATGACATTAGGATATTTTAGTCAAGTCTTAGTTTTTTCAATAGTAACAGCGATAAGTCATCACCCATTTCCATATAATCTTCAAAAGGAAACACTGTAAATTATCCTCGTGGAAAAGCCACCAGTCTTAACAGTAAGTTTGCCAGAAATTTTGCCTTATGGTAAGTCAGTCAGAAAGTTCGTATTCTAAAACTTGACTCTCCCGAAAACGATCATCTAAAGATATTGATTAGGTATTTAAAATCTATCTTGGGTAATTTACCAAACCTGAAAGTTCCAGGTCCAAATGGAATTTCTCCAATACTTAGGAAAAAGTGTTCCCGAGAACTTGCTCCTTTCCTAGGTAAATAATTTAGACACTGTATGCATACTTTCTCATTTCCCAATTCATGGAATGAGGAAAACATTCATCCAATTTCTGTTTAAAAAAAGCTCCTCTGATCTCTCTAATTACGGACTTTAAGCTATCGCTTGCTCTCATGGTAACGTATATAAGACTAACGTTAATATGCGCATTGTTAAACATGTTGAATCCAACAACTCAATTAGTGACAGACAGTATGGTTTTAACTATGAGAGATTCACTCTTGATATAATCATTCTCTTTACTCATACCATCCATCAATCAGTTGACCAACATGGAGAAATACATGCAGAAGCTCTTTATGTTTCTGAAGGCTTTGATATAGAATGGTACCAATCCCTGTTATCCACACTTCCTTGTTACTGCATGTCATCTTTTGTCCCACTGATCACGTATCACAGCAGCAGAAAGACTGCAGTAAAGGCAGGGATGGCCAGGCCGGGGGGTGGGGTTACTCCTCCACAATGTTTGTTTCTGAGTTGGTCCAAAAATTACTGAGTTGGTCAAAAGTGGAGAGTGGAGATTTTTTTTTTTTTACATAAAAGGAGAGGTCTCCGAGATGACAAAATATATACTGTATACAGTATATATTTTTACATAAGACTTTTGTATATGTATATTTGGAGGACGAAATACAATAGTTTCCCTCTTATTAAGAGGATAGTCTAAGCCCAAATCAAGTACCACAGTAATCAAAGGGCCTGGATCTGTACCCCCTCCACCCACAGAACGGTGGAGAAGGGGGGGGGATTGGAAAAAAAATCTGTATGTAGTCCTGCTACTGATCAGGTCATAAATAACTCCAAATATGATGACTGGGTCAATTAGTTTAATTAGACTACTAAATAATTTACATGGTGTCTATTTTCATGTCAACAGTAATTCAGCCTTGGGTCCAAGTTCATGTGGCTTTACTTAAGTGCAAGCACAAGTAACAATAAAAATTACTTTGTCATAAACTTGGTTTGTTTATGATATCTATTTAGTTGGTCAAACCGTACCACCAAATGGATCAAGTTAGTCAATATTGTCCTTACCCCCTCCCCCCATATTACATTCTCCTCAGGTCATCGCTGAGTAAAGGTAGCCGATGGATATTCCAGTTTTCACTCAATCTTAACTCTGGTGTACCACAAGGAGCAGCCCTGATTCCAACCATGTTCCTCATTTATATTAATGATCTCCTATCTGTTACCCATAATCACCCTCACTCATCTGTAGACTAATCAATGCATTACTGTCCCTTTGCAATTAACCATCCCTTTACAAAATTTGAGATCTCTAACTCCCAACTCAGCAAAATAGTCTCCATAAAGCAAGATTTACCTCAGATCACAGAACGGAGACTTAACATTGCCACATTTGATGCTAGGAAAACCAATTATATCCAGTTTACTAACAAACAGATATTGTCAAATTCTTAAATTACCTTAAATGCAACCAATATTAGCAGTCTCTAAAAATACTGAAATTCACTGTTTTGCCCAACAGCACCTCTCATGTTAGATCACTTGTTAACACCGCCTCATAGAAACTTGTATTATTATACAGAATTCGTAACTTCTTTGACGAGGAGATAGCTATAATTTACAAGTCATGTGCACTTTCATCTGAAATATTACTCACATTTGTGGAGCGGATGTGGAGAGGTTACATCAAAACAACGGGACAAAAATCATAACATTGATACAAATAATTATTAATAATTATTAACCCTGCTTTTGCAAATGAACTACCACCGCTACAGGTAAGGTGGAATGTTGCCTACCTTGTGTTATTGTAATAATACTTTTATGGCAAATATTCAGACGAAGTTGCATCCACTGTGTCACCTCTCCATGCATTACTCCTTGCTGAATGGGGATCTGGTAGTATAGGACTACATAATAAATAGATAGATAAATAGATAGATAGAGAGACAGATAGAAGCAGGAAGTCAAACGATGAGAAGGTGTTGTGTTTGCGAGAAGCGAGCAGCGCTAAACGCTTACACGGGGGAAAGCTGACGACAGCGGCCAGTAAGATGATTCAGTTAGCTGTCAGCAGTCCTCTCGTGAGAAAGTTCTGTTGCCACGAGGAAGATACGTGACACACACACCCTACTACACGAGATGTGAGGAAAGAGAGTTTAGAAGGAGACAAGCGACCCTATAGAGAGGTCGAGACGGAGATTAGCTTGAGAACAGAGAGAGAGAGAGAGATAGCGAGACAGGGAGGTAGCTACCCAGGACTTATACTATTATACCTGTTTAATATTTCCAAGACAAATAAAGATAGTCCCATACTATTCTTTACCTCTCCCGTCACTACATGACATCTGGTGGGGAAACTACTACAAGATATAAAAGCCGCTCGACCACAAGTCTAACATATACTTCTCTACAATTAACTACAAAGTCTTTATGACATTTGGTAGCAGCGAACGTATACGAACCTCGTCTACGAATCAACATTAAATTCCTACAAAATATCAAGATTGACAACAACCAACAATATCAGCTCCTGCCCCCTCCGTCTCCCAGATCATTACGCTGATGCAGAGGTCAAGAGATCACTCGACGCCTTGCAAGTAGCTTAACGACAAACAAGCAAATCTGCGGACATCGTCTCCGAATTAAAAGCAAATTTCTACAAAAGCAACCGAGACTACAAGGTTAGCTTCAGTTCTACAAAGTCTACAGCCATCTACAATCAACTACAGCCATCTACAATCAACTACAATTAACAACTCTACGAATAAATCACTAGAGAAAAGGACAGAGAAAACTTCCACATAGAATAAAGGGAACAAACAAACGAAGAGTGAGACACGATTTACAACTCATCTTACTCACTCGTCTTCACTCAAGTTACTCATCGCTACTCATTCACTCACCACAGCTACCAGTGTGGGAAGCCGACGTCACCATGTGCTGAGATGACATCACAACGCGAGTCTGCCATGCCAAGCAACGTGTGACGGACACCAGGCACTTCTCACCCACTACTCATTACTCATTATTCACATAGCTCCTACTCATATTCACTTATTTTCACAGTTAAGTTGGAAATTCGACGTTCTATGTTGAGGTTTGCCTGGGACAGCCGTTAACCACTACAAATACCAGGCCATGGAGTTTCCTGAGTAATATCGTCCATCAACACACCACTAGAATTATCAAGAGATCTTCAATCAAACCTGGTATTTTCTTCCGAGATCGACTTTTGTATCGACACACCTCTACGATCTGTATCAAGTGGGTAAAATTATACTTGCTCATTTCTTCTCAGTGCTAAAATTAGCTATATTCAACTTATTTAATCATCTAGTTTGCTAGGACATAAATAAACAAGAGGCATATTTCATAACATCATATCTTAATGACAGGAATATTTTCGCAACCACCCACGTTAATACCAGATGACACACAAATTGCCACAACATCAGACTCACAATTAAGAGACAGCCCACCCATTGTACAACCCACACCACACGTTATAGATAAGGAAACAAATACGGGAGTTTCGGATGATGAGTGGGAAACCCCTTCAGATGTTGAGAGTATCGACTTCGCAGCTGCCTTAAATACGTATGCCAATATACTTAACAGGGTTCACCGGTCCGGTCATACATATTCTACCATTCCCTCACATAACGATAAACTCGTACAAGTTGAATTAACAGGGCAATCATTAAAGATGAATCAAGAAACAAATACTGCTGATCTAAAAACCACACCTCACGTTTTTGTGTATCACGAGGATAAGACTGCCCCAAAATTCTCTGGCACAGACAAGGATCGCATTGATGTCATTTCATTAATCAGTCAGTGCGAACAAATGTTCATCAAGCGCCATATACTAGATGAACAAGAGAAAATTGCTATTTTTTCATCTTGCATAAGCCAGGAAAGATGTCCAGCAAGCAATTTATTGCGCTCCGATAAGCTACATCGTGCTAGGACATATGATGAATTTAAAACTGAATTTCTGAAGAAATTTTCTGGAGGTATGAACTTCTTGCCAGGTATAATTCCAGAATTACATAAAATTGTAGATCTTGTAAGGGAGCACACTACAAACCATGTGCTCAGTGAAATAACTGCTGATGTCTCCACAATCAAGAGAACCCTATTAGCTACTCTGGAGAATTCTAAGTGGATAACAGATGATGGAAAGATGTCCCCAGACCTCGTCGTGGACATCATTGGTTATGTAGCTGCCTTGTGTAAATTACCTGATAGAACCCTTAAGATCGCCAAAACAATCGCGTACATCCCTGGAATGTGCTTACTAGACTTAATGAACGAGGTAGAGATGCAGTGCAGTAAAGCAGGTGTGGTCGACACACATGCACATTCTGGTAGACTCAGGGTACCTGAGACAGTATCAGCTGTGAAAACATCAACACCGACCCCAAACAGAGAACAAAATCGATCGCGACCTGAAATGAGGCAGCCCAGACAAGCAAAGACGCCTAGACCTCGTTCCCACACGCCTTCCTACAGGCAGTTTCATAAGTTTTCGCGCAGCCCGAGTAGGTCTCGCGCTATAAACAACACTTTTTATGGGAAATCACCTCGTAGGTCACAGTCAAGGGATAGGTCCATTCTGTGTCATTACTGTGCAAAACCAGGACACACAAGGTATGAATGCTTTATCAAGGCAAAAGAGGATAATCAAAAGACACAAGGGTTTGGTCCTTACTGTAGGCATCATAGATACCAAGGGCACTGGACTAGTGATTGCAAAACAGTAGAAAAAATTGTGTCTATGTTCAAATCGGGGAAGACCAAGTCATGACAAAAAACGAACAAACATAAAAAAGAACAAGGTTAAACTTCACATAGGAGGCATGTTGGGAAATGAGTGTATCTTGATACCAGCTGTATGTGAGGATCAAAACGTTTCCTTATTTTTAGATACAGGCTCTCCAGTGAACTTAATAACACATGAAGAACTAAATAGAATTCTTAAAAATAAAAAGAAAGTAACTTTTTTGGATGAAGCTGATTTAGAATTAAACACAGTAGATGGTCAAGAGATTACAGTAAAAGGTATGATAAGATTAAATCTCAGTTTCACAGAAACTACAAGACCATTCTCTGCATTGTTCTATATCGTTGAAAACTTAGCAATTAAAGCTCATATGTTACTGGGCTTAAGATCCATGAGAACTGAGAACATAACTATACTCCCACAAATGAATGGAATAGACTTTGATAATGAATTTATAGAGGAAATAACTTCAGAGCCCTCACCGATTAGTAGAAGAGAGCCAAAAAGAATTGGTAATATTAAAGGCTTAAACAAACATACACAAACAGATGAGTGTATAGATCCACTTACACCAGCAACCCCATCCTCCAGAATTAGTGACTCAGATAACAGTACTGATTTATCAATTTTTCCAGCCCATCTCACTAATGATTTGGTTATACCACCTAATTCATACATGAAGGTTACCATAAAGAGCAAATTACGGAATAGTACTGTTCTTGTCTTAGAAGAATTATGTAAAGTAAAAGGATTGTCAGTAGAAAACGCATTATGTCATACGAACGACGAAGGGCTAACTCAGATATTCATTATTAATCACATGAATGGGGAAGTTCAGTTGAAGAAGGGAACTTGCATAGTTAATATTGAAAAATGTTTAGCCCCTGTGAAGGAAATAAATATTGGTGGAGTAACAAGTGAGATAAAATCTACGGATAGAGAAAGAATAAAGAGAATTTAATTCACTCAGGTGAATTTGACGAAGAAAATGATTTGTTAACCCTGCTGGAAACACACAGGGACACCGTAGCCTTGCCCGGAGAACGATTAGGGTGTACTAACTTGATTAATCACATGATTAATGTGCACCCAGAAACACCACCAATTTTCGTACCAGCTTATCGCATACCACACTCCCAACGTACACTTGCAAATCAGTATGTCGATGAAATGTTAAAGCTTGGAATTATTGAGCCTTCAGTTTCTCCGTGGAACGCTCCCCTTTTCTTTGTGCCCAAGAGAAATGGAGAAATGCGTGCGGTAGTAGATTACCGTAAACTAAATAATCACACCATCCCAGACAGATTTCCCATGCCATTGCTAAGTGATGTTCTACAGAATATTGGTCCTGAGAATAATATATTCTCGACCATCGATCTCCTAAACGGATACTATCAGATTCCGGTATCTCAGGAGTCACGTAAATACACTGCCTTTTCAACAAACAGAGGCCATTATCAATATACAAGAATGCCAATGGGACTGAGGACAGCCCCTGGTACGTTCCAGCGTCTTATGAATTACGTATTGTCCGGAATTTTAGGACAAGGAATATTTGTTTATCTTGACGATATTATTATCGCAACGAAGAATATTAAGGATCATCTCAGGAAATTAGACTTACTCTTACAAAAAGCTTAGTGATGCTGGATTAAAAAATTAAACTTTCTAAATGCAAATTTTGCTTTAAGGAAATAAATTTCTTAGGCCACAAATTAAGCTCTGATGGTATTCACACCACTGATGACAAAATACAGGCAGTGAGAGATTTTCCTGAACCCACTACGACTGACGAAGTTAGACAATTTTTAGGTCTGGCTGGGTACTATAGGTCCTTCGTACCACAGTTCTCTCATATAGCCTTCCCTCTATTCCAACTACTCAAAAAAGATGCTGTATTCCAATGGGAAGAAGAACAAAAAAGGGCATTTAACAATCTAAAAATTAAACTAACGAATGCACCTTGTTTAGCATATCCAGATTACACGAAATCATTTCTTATTTGTACAGACGCATCAGTTAAAGGATTAGGGGCTGTACTGATGCAGGAAGATAAAAGAGGAAAGAATCAACCAATTGCATTTGCCAGCAGACAAACAAGAGGTGCGGAGAAAAATTATAGCACTACAGACTTAGAGGCACTTGCAGTGATTTTTGCATTACAAAAGTTTCGAGATTTGGTATATGGTTACGAAATCCACTTATTCACCGACCATAAACCACTGGTGGGTATGTTTAAAGAAAAACTCCTTTCTGGGAGGAGAGCAAGATGGAAATGTACAGTTGAAAACTACAATGTACAAATACATTATATACAAGGTAAAATGAATATAGTAGCTGACGCATTATCTAGGAACCCGAACACAATTCAGGTTATGCGGCGTTAGATCTCAAAGGAAATATCCCAAACCACGAGGATATCGCAAAGGCACAAAGACTTGACCCAGTATGGTCAAAAGTAATATACAAGTTAGAAAGTGGAGATGACATACAATTACCCAAACTGCATGTCCCACTTGAACAATTCACAATGGTCAATAATACATTATACAAAATTAACTCTAAACAACCAAAACGCCAAAGAAATACTAACCAGTTGGTAGTACCTAATGACATGATACCCCAAGTATTACGAATGATACACGACAGCCCACATGCAGGACACCCTGGAAAGGATAAGACATTCAACCAAGCCCAGCTATTATATTACTGGCCTTCATTACGAAGAGATATACACAATCATATAGACAGATGCGAATCATGTGCGAAACACAAAGGATACCCAATCACACCTGCACCGATGGGTAATTACCCAGTACCACATCAGCCATGGGACGTTGTCGCTGTTGATTTACTCAAGATGCCATTATCATACAATAATAACCTATACTTATTCGTAGCAACGGATCATTTTTCCCGTTATGTCATTTTAGCTCCAATTAAAGATAAGACAGCAGAGACAGTAGCAAAGGCAATAACAGATAATGTAATATGTCGCTTTACTACCCCTAAGGTACTAATAAGTGATAATGGAGGAGAATTTAATTCTGAGATCTTACAAGAAATATGTAAACAATACAACATTAAAAAGGTTAACGTTTTGGCCTATCACCCAGCATCGAATGGGTTGGTAGAGAGACAAAATAAAAGGTATTAGATGTGCTACGACACATTCTCAGTGAAAATTATGCAAGCTGGGATGATTGGATTCCCAGAGTAGAGGCCTCCATTAATGGGTCTATAAATAAATCCATTGGTGACACACCACATTTCATTATATATGGCACAGATAAAAAATTACCATATGAGCTCCTAGAAGGTGACAGCATGCCTATATACAATTACGATGATTACTCTAAACTCCGTTTACGTGAATTCCAGGACATTCACAAAAGAGTGCAAAAACAATTAACGATGTCCAAGGAAGAAATGACGGAGGCATTTAACAAAAAGGCAAAAGATTCACCTATCAGCTTAGGAGACATTGTTTACGGAGTCATTCATACGAGAGACAATAAATTATCCCCTAAATTTGAGGGCCCATACAGAGTAATTAACATAAAGGCAAACAAAGTTTTAATTAAGTCACTTTCAAGTGGCGAGGAAAGACAAGTTCATATTGACCATTTAAAACGAGTTTCAAGGGAATTATCACATAATTATTCAGCCTCGGATACAACCGAACAGGTGAACGTACCTCAAGAAACCAAGCAAGAACACAACAATGATTACAAAAAGAAATTAAGGTCATATACCAAACAATCGAACATAGGTGCAACTATTCCAATGAAATCTACAGTACATCATTTACGAGAATTAAATATCGATTTAAACTCCTTCTATAAATGAAATGACAGCCAACCGTAACGCACATCATCACTATCATCAACCACAGCTTTATAGGAAATTAATAGATTTTTTTTTCGGTAGGTTACGATGAAGGGACTTATGCTATGGATTCTCCTATACATAGTAAGAGTATATGCGCACCTAGACCCCAAGCATATAGTACGACAAGGATGCCTCATAGCTCCAACGGCCACGACTACAATCGTCAAGGATGTCATGAGTACTGAAATAAGTCTAGATTACTTGTATGACTTACCTACTTATATAGAAAGACTTGCGACGCCGATGCGAACTCTGGACTTCAAGATAGGGAATTATGTTTCACAATCACATATCACCAAGGAAGTGGATGAAATGGTGAAGTTAGCGAAATGGAAACTAGAACAGGCGAAGTCAACTATGCTCGTCATGATCCAAGATCTCCCATCTTCTGGAACAGAGGTGCTGAGCGACAGGAACAACATCACACGTACTCGCCAAAAGCGCGGTTTGTTCGATCTGGGCGGCGCAATTCTTGGGAACATCTTTGGATTGGCTACAGAGGATGACCTTAAAGAAATAAACAAAAAATTTAATAAGATAGCTCAGGTACTAACATACCAAGATAAATTCATCACAGGACAGAACTCAGCAATGAAAACAATTGTGAAAAATCTGAAACAAGCAGAAAACGTAGCTCTCGAGAGTATAGATAAAATAAATAGCTTGGAGGGTAACGTTACCCTTTTCCAGCACTTCTCCATCATCACAGAACATATTGACACGATTCTACTACAATTAGAGAACACTAGAGATCATTTCAGGGCACTTATGCAAGGAATTTCGAATGCTGGTGATGGCAAGATCACAAATGACTTACTCCCAGTTCATGAGCTACGTCAGATAGTTAGTCAAGGCATACATACACATAAATTGAAGCCATTGTTCCGCAGTAGGGAATTTATGCAATATTACCCGTACTTGGAAGCAACACTAACACCAACATCAGTGATAGTTCATGTACCATTCATCACGGAAGACCTGTTCACAGTATACCAAATACACCCCTTCCCCTATAGAAACAACAACACTTTAGTCATCATCAACATCAACACAGACACCGAACTCATCATGGTCTCCAAGAGACGAGACACTGTCACTTTCGCAAGTGAGTCAACGATTGAGCGAAAGTGCCGCACATCCTTACATGCTGTTCATCTTTGTCCTGCGTACATTTTCACGTTTCAGCCTACTGATACGGTCCCTTGTGAAATGGCTATCATCAGCAATAACAATATTCATCATCATTGCAACTTCACTTTTGCTCCAGATAAACTTGTACACCATCAACGCATTGGACACTCGCAGTTTTTTTATTTCCCTCATAACACATCAGTTTACATAGTCTGTCCAGATATACCACCATCTCATACATCAGCCTCAGGATTATACATAGCACCAGACTACTGTGCGGTATTTACACCATCCATGTCTACTTTTTCCACCATCAATCACTACGCCATCCTCAATCATACACACAAACATTTCCACCCACTGCCTGATATGGACTTAAACATGAGCACAAGTATTAAGCTGACTTCACCTAAGTTTGAAACTATGCAGCTGATCAATGAAACAATGAAGCCCTGGGAAGATTTGAGTTTGAGTATGTTCAACCCATATTATGTGTATAGCCAAGCACCTTCTGTCTTCATAATTATCTGCATTGTTGTTGCAGTATTGCTGTTGGCCATGCACAGAATGCATGCAAGAATTGCTAATTTGGAGTCATTGTTTAGTGGGGGAGAGTTAACATCACAGTTAACCACCCTGAATGAAGTGTATATATTTTGTATATAGTATTAATTATATATATAAAAAAAAAAAAATAATAATAATAATAATAATAATAACACAAAGAAGAATGACCCATATATGGCAGACCAGTACCATTATCTTTAAATGAAATATTAGTAACTCTTACAATATTCTTAATTTTAAACTATTTTTATTCTTGCATGTATGCAATTCACTATAATAACCCAAGTACATACTGTATTACAGTTAAATAATTTACTTTAATGCATTTATTCCAATATGTATTCAACTTATTTAAAATGTAATATTACTGAATAATCACTATTTACTATGCATAATATATGTATACAATATTCATACAATTATGTTACTTTACAATATTATGTATTTCACTTAATTAGCTTATAAGTTCATTATAATGTGTATGTAGTATGTATTAATATATTATAACTATTAAATGTCGATGGTACGTCATTTTCGCGCGGCCGAGCAAATATAGGACTACATAATAAATAGATAGATAAATAGATAGATAGAGAGACAGATAGAAGCAGGAAGTCAAACGATGAGAAGGTGTTGTGTTTGCGAGAAGCGAGCAGCGCTAAACGCTTACACGGGGGAAAGCTGACGACAGCGGCCAGTAAGATGATTCAGTTAGCTGTCAGCAGTCCTCTCGTGAGAAAGTTCTGTTGCCACGAGGAAGATACGTGACACACACACCCTACTACACGAGATGTGAGGAAAGAGAGTTTAGAAGGAGACAAGCGACCCTATAGAGAGGTCGAGACGGAGATTAGCTTGAGAACAGAGAGAGAGAGAGAGATAGCGAGACAGGGAGGTAGCTACCCAGGACTTATACTATTATACCTGTTTAATATTTCCAAGACAAATAAAGATAGTCCCATACTATTCTTTACCTCTCCCGTCACTACATGACATCTGGTGGGGAAACTACTACAAGATATAAAAGCCGCTCGACCACAAGTCTAACATATACTTCTCTACAATTAACTACAAAGTCTTTATGACAGTAGCTCTCATGACTTGACTGTCGCACTTCCATGTTGCAAGATTTCTGCCTAGCAGAATTCTTTTATTCTCCGAAGTGTTTTCATTTGAAACTCGCATTTCCGAATTAGTTACCCTCAAACTTCAGTGTACAGCAGGTCATGTCGAATTGTTACAGATTTTTTATGATTGGAGGTAACTTGTTTTCTAGCATATGGAGTTCTTTTTTATCGTGTTCTTCCTTCCTCTGTTCATCATCTAAAAGTAAAAACAGTATGTCACTGTAAGTGGTGTATGTGAGGCAAGTGTATGCAAGGATATCTGTAGGGATGTGTGATGCAGGTGTGTGCAAGGATGGAAGGATGTGTGCTTGAGATTAGTGTGCATAACGATGGAAGGTACGGGTAGCGTGTGTGAGACCGGTATGTGTAGGGATGGAAGGTAGGGTGTATGAGAGGTATGTGTAAGGATGAAAGATAGGGTGTATGAGACTGGAAGATGTAAGGATGGATGGTAAGGTGTGTGAGGCTGGTATATGTAAGGAAAGAAGATAGGACTGAGGATATGTTTTTATAATATGCACAGTGAGGGTAAAAGTCAAATGATGACAATGATGTTTTTCACAGGTGAATCTAATCAACAAGCTACCTGGCCCCAAAGGCATCCCCATCCTCGGCAATGCTCTACAGCTGCATATTGATAATCACGGTAAGATAAACAATGTGGGTCGGCGTGTGTGGGGGTTATTTTTCTGTATTCAATTTGACATTTTATTTTTCTTGATGCAAGGGAGAAGGAGCCAAAGGCCAGGAACTCGCAAATTGAGGGCCCAGTTCAAGACCCGTCCATTTCGAGGTACCTGGATACCCTGCGTTTGAAAGGTTGGAGATCAAAGAGAGATGGAAAGACTGACAGGGAGACAGCTCCAGAGTTGACCTGCTGAATACATGAAGGACTGGGAGAAACTGTTAAGTCTTCCATAGGAGAGATGGACAGAAAAGGGATGAGAGTTTTCTGCCAGACGGGTGCCACGCACCCGCCAAAATGGTGGAGGAAAGCAAGCAGTCGACTCAGAGGAGTCGTGACCACTGAAATAGTGAGAGAAAAGAGATAAAGGTGCAACAGTGCGGCAAAGATACAGAGGTACAGAGGTTTAAGGAAGCCAGTAAGAGGAGGAGAGTTAAAGAGAAGAAAAGCCTTAGACTCCACCCTGCTGAAAAGAGCTGTATGTGGTGAGCCCCACCACATGTAAGAGGTGTACTCTACACAGGGGCGAATAAAACCCGAGTATAAAGTCATAAACAGTGCAGGGGTAAAGCAGGCATGGAATTAGTCACAACTAATCTCTTGTAAGAAATTTTTACAAGAGAGGTAATATGATCTTTCGAAGATAAATCCCCAGAGAATTAAACCCCAGGTATGTTTAACCCCACCGTGGCCGAAGGCCCGGAATTTTCCGTGCACTCCAGGCCGACGCCGGAGCCATTTTTTGAAGTTTCGAAAATTGATTTTTTTTCTTGCCATATTGAAGAGAAAGTTCAGATGTACACTCGTGATCACTAATCTCTGACCAGAGAGTTAGCCAAAGTCTTGGCCAGGCGTAGGCTACACAGTTAGACACACTCCACCGTCGTTTCAGAAAGGTTTAGTGCTTCAATGAACAATATTCTAAGCATCACTGAAGCACTTTTGTTTCAAGTATTATATTACTTTCTCAAGTAATATATGCATGGTAAGAAAGAGACAAATATGGTCACAGCTGTTATTTTTAGTCTATAATGAGTGTGTGATATTTGAATTTCTTACACTGTTTTATTAATGTTTATTATTTCACTGACCTATTTCTTGAGGCGAGCCTTTAACCGAGCTGTTAGCAGGTGATATCCACGATTGCCACAGCAGCCGGCATTCACACGACATATTCTAAGTAAGAATGCTTTCTAATACTTATATCATTGACATAAACTTACTATTACTACTACTTGGAACTGAATGTTTTTCTCTAGTGATAACAGGCCCCGTTGCCCATAGATATAAATAGGCCTAGATGCCACATGACACTACTTTAGATGCGTCTGCGCGGCCGCCATCTTGGAACGGTCGAGGCAGACGATGTCGTATTCCTAACGACTATTTACCTAGAAATGCAACAGCACTGTGCTGCTTTTGGGTGTAGAAAGCGTCGGAATATATCTATGGTGACACCGATAGCATGAGCGGCTCAACTGTCTGGTTATGCAAACGTCCCTCAGCTGCGTCTCAATCCTCCGAAAGGAGGATGGTGGGTTGCAGAAGGGAAATTTAAGCCTGCAGTCCACCGAGTTGACGTTTCAGATGAACCAGGAACCACAGCCACTACCGCCACAACAACAGCCACCACCATAACAGCCACCACCACAACCACCACCACAACCACCACCACTTCAACAACAACAACCATCCACCACCACAACCACCAGCACCACCACAACAGCAACAACATCCACATCCACCACCACAACAACAATCACCACCACAACAACAATCACCACCACAACAACAATCACCACCACAACAACAATCACCACCACAACAACAATCACCACCACAACAACAATCACCACCACAACAACAACAACCACAATCACAAAAACAATCACCACCATCACAACAACCACCATCATCACAATAACAACCACCATCATCACCACAATCACCAGCACATCAACCACCACCATCACAACAATAACCATCACCACAACAACAACCACAAAAACCACCTCCACCACAACAACTACCATCACTACAACAACCACCATCACTACAACAACCACCACCACAACAAAAACCACCACAACAACAACCACCACCACCACAACAACAATCACCACCACCACCATCACAATAACCACAACAATAACCACCACCACAACAATAACAACCACAACAACAACCACAAAAACAACCACCACCATCACAGGAACCACCACCACAACAACCAGTTTCAACAACAACCACAACAATAACCACCACAGCAACAACCACAACAACAATCACAACAGTAACCATCACAACAACCATCACAACAATCACCACAATAACAACCACAACAACGACCACAACAATAATCACCACAGCAATAACCACCACCATAACAACAACAACAACCAACACAACCACAACCACCACCACCACAAGAACAATCACCACCGCCACGACCACCATCACAACAGCACCAACAACAACAATAGCCACTAACACAACAATCACCACCACCATAACAACAACAACAACAACACAACCACAACCACCACCACCACCACAAGCACAGCCACCACCACCACAACAGCAACAACCATAAAAAAACTTCACCACAACAACCACCACCACCACTACAACCATCACCACAACCACCACCACAACAACAGCAGCAACAACTATAACCACCATTACAACAATGACCACCACAACAACCACCACCACATTAACTACAACATCCACTGCCACCACTACCACAACCACCACAACAGCAACAGCAACCACAATCACCACCACAACAGCCACCATTAAAATCACCATCGCATCAACCACCACCACCACAACAACAACCACAATTAACACAACAACCACCACCACCACCAAAACAATAACCACCACCACCACAACAACAACCACCACAACCACCACAAACACAACAACAACCACAATTAACACAACAACCACCACAACCACAACAACAACAACCACCACCACCACAACAACAACAAAATCCACCATCATCACCAACACAACAACAACAAAAACCACCATCACCACCAACACAACAAAAACCACTATCACCACCACCACAACAACAACCACAATTAACACAACAACCACCACCACCAAAACAACAACCACCACCACCACCACAACAACAACAACCACAACAACCACCTCAAACACAACAACAACCACAATTAACACAACAACCACCACCACCACCAACACAATAACCACCACCACCACAACAACAACAAAATCCACCATCATCACCAACACAACAACAACAAAAACCACCATCACCACCATCACAACAACAAAAACCACCATCACCACCATCACCATCACAACAACAACCACCACTACCACTACAATAACCACCATCACCACCACTAGAACAATAACCACCATCACCACCTCCACCACAACAACATTCATTTTCATAGTCTGAATTTGCTGTAAAAACAGCCCCACTATTACATGCTTCACCCCTCCAAAATGGCGGCCGCAAAGACGCATAGCCGCTGTACTGAAGAATGGGCGATCCGGCATCTAGTCTTATTTATACCTATGCCGTCCAGTGGGAATGGTTTCCCTATTCCTATGCGACGCGTTAGCTGCATGCCCTTCTGGTCAAAATGTTTGCCAGTTAATGCCGCTAATTCAAAAATAATTATTCGGTATATATGTTGCCAATACCCATATATAGTGGCACATGCATTTTTACTTCTTGGAAACTTCTTAATTGCAGACTGATTAAAGAAATCTTGGCCCCTGTCAATAAACACAGATTATTACATTATGGAGGAAAACCGTAAGAATATGGTAATATCAATGATACGAGGAGTAGTACGCTTCAGATCATCTGGTTACAGATCTTTGCCCCGCCCACTAGTGCGGAGGCTGTGTTCGAATGCGTGGCTCGTGTGTGGTCATAATACTGCCCGCCACGAGTCCTTGGTCAGAGATTAGTAATCATGAGTGTACCTAACAGTGCAAATCCCAGCTTCCTAGACACACTTTATTGCTTGCAATGGAGCGCGGAAATTGCAGAAATATCGGCAACCGATATCACCGCCCAGGGTCGCTGCAGCAACGCAATGGGCAGTTATTTTTTTTTTTTTACCTCCCAAAACAATACGAATGGTGCTGAAATGTTGTACATACATGATATATGATGATATCGAATAATTTCAGTACATAATCTATTAGGAATGGCTGGAAAAAAAAAATTATGAATACTTTTTCACCTTTTTTATATAAAATATGTTTATGGTAGTTTCGAGTTATTTTTAACGTTATCGTTGTGCCCATGCTTGGAAAAGGGAGCGAAAGAGTTGAATTTTCGGTCCTAAATGAGAAAACTGCACGTCCTCCAAGGTTAGACTCTGCCACAGGAGAATAAAGTGGAGGGTCAGATCCGATTAGCAATGTGGAGGTTGAGTCGCAACTTGGAGCTCCCACACCACGAGCATGGCTAAAAATAGAATCGTAATGCAGTTTCAGAAGTCTAATTATTACGAATACAGATACAAAGCAGAAAAAACTAAGTTTACAGACGGGGGAAAACTTAATTTGTCCGTAATAACATGTTCATCTTTATCATTTTACGTTCATCTTTATCATTTTACCTTGTTATTTTCGCAATATATATTGCTGTCTCGTAAACAGGGTGGTTGTATGTTTTGCAAGGGAGGAAAAAGATTGTATTTTCTGTCTAGGTTGAGATAATGGGTGTAACTATGTGTTTCTAGGCATGGCCACGAGCGAAATAATCTTACATCCACTCGTCATGACGGCAGGTGGTGAACTGACAGATGATATGTGATATGGTGAAGTTAAGGTCAGTCTCATGTCCCAGATTTTCGTTCACTTCCCGAAGGTTTTCACAGTTTTCTACAAGTTGCACTGCATCAAATGATCCAAACCATTACAACAAACCTGAGCAAATAGGTAAAGATACCAAGACAAAAATGTATTTTTCGTTTATTATCATGTCTTTTTTGTATGTGCCTGTATTACTTCATAATCGTAAACAGGTGGTTGTGTGTGTTTTGCAAGAGGGGGCAAAGATGATATGTTCTGCCTGGCTCGAGATAATGGATGTTGTTGTGCTTGTTTAGGCATGGCTAGGGCGAAAAAATCGAAAATCCACTCATCACAGCAGAACTGCTTGATGAGGTGTATGGGAGTGTAGTGTAGGTCAGTGTGAAGATGTTCAGAATGTTTGTTCACTTCCCAAAAATTTTTGCAGTTATTTATAGGTCGCGCTCAAACGACGCCTGCAGCCATTGATCGGCTAAACGTCATTCGACGCCGGCGGCCACGGAGGGGTTAAAGATGAAGCAGAGTTGAGTTGGATATTGGTAAAAATTAGAGGATACTCCTGAGGAAGATTTCGTTGGGTTGAAAGACGTGAAAACTGAGTTTTTGATGCGTTAAAATCAACAAGATTACTTTTACTCCAATCAGAGACATGAACCAAGCCAGACATTAGGGGCACCATAGCCTCATCCCTTGTTGTTGAAGTAACCACTGAAATGGAAAGTAAAGGGAAAGGTGAAACGAGGAGATATCACCGCATAAGTGGACAGAGTTAGGTGCACAGCTTAGGTCACTGGTGAATAAAAGGAAGAGAGTTGTTGATAGGACAGAGCACTGAGGAACACGACTATTGATATTAGAAGAAGAAAGGTGGCCGTTTACAGCAGCTGCTACAGAACAACCAGAAGGGAAGCTAGACATAAAGGCACAGATAGAAGGATAGAAACCTGAAGAGGGCAGTTTGGAAATTAAAGATTTTTGCCAGACTCGATAGAAAGCCTTTGATATGTCAAGTGCAATGGCAAGGTTTTCACCAAAGTCCCGAAAGGAGGATGACCAGGAGTCGGAAAGGTAGGTGAGATGTTTGCCATTGGTGTGTCCCTGGCAGAACCCATACTAATGATCAGAAAGAGAATTGTGATAGATGCTTTATTTTTTTTTCTTTGCTAAATACGAATCGACTGGAAAACTGTTGACATACAGGATGTTAAACCTATTGGGCAATACTTAGAGGGCAGGGAATAGTCGCCCTTCCCTGTAACAGGCTGAATGAGAGCCAACTTCCAGCAAGAAGGAAAAGTACAAGTTGACAGACAAAGATAAAAGAGTTTAACCCTTATCCGCGGGGGGTTTCTGGCCATCACCCACTCCTTACGGGGAATTTCCGAGATTTTGGGAAAAATACCCTTACTTCAAACCCTAATATCTGCCAAACTTTAACAGCTAGGGGAATAATAAAAATACATTAGACTCATCATCTCTTCGTCATTCAAATGAAGGTATCTCGAGGTCTCTAGGTGGTCCCAACGATGAGTAAGGGTAAGTTGAAGACGACTGGTTTCACACGTTTGATGGGCTGTTTCCGAGCACGCGCCACTGGCTGTGACCTTGAAATTGCTGGCTAGCTTTGGCAGCACTGACTGGAGTGGTGATTGTAACACTGCCCCAGGCATCCTTCGCTGGAATTTGTAAGTTTCCATTTGTTTTTCGACTTCTTACTCACCGTCATAAGGATGAGTCATCATCCTGTCCATGTGGCCCTCCAAAGGATTTTCCGCACGTTTCATAGTGCCACTATGCCCCGTAGGTGTGTGGGAAAGAAAATAGCTCTTTATTTTTCTGTGCTCACTTCTTGCATCAATAATAATAATTTCCCTTTACTACGACACTAATAATTGGACTTGACATCACGATTATGAGTAATTGCACTTTGACAAGTAAATGCTGTGGCTGTTTCATGCAGTACGGTTGAGTATGAGGTACTTGCTTGTACTATAATTCATACTGATTTGTATTCATGAGGGGCATCGTGAAAATCTTACAAATATTATACACAACTTACATTATTTGTACTTCACATCACAAATACATTGATGCTCATATTCAGTGCTATTTTTCTGGGTATCGAGTGAAAATATTTAGTTATAGCCAACCAGGTAATCTTCTGTCTGGCCCGCTCACAAGTGGTTTTCTTTTATGTAACCGGTAGGCTAACTCAAGGTATTTCCAAAAATCTTTTCACCAATATCCAGTAAACAATAACACTTATTGCACTGCACTTGTAGATCTTATTATAAAACACTTATATCATAGCACTTACTATAAATCACTTATAATATCCAACATTTCACTTATTTATAAAAATACGCACACACGTGCATACCTGTATACTATTTACACTCCCACACACCTGCTTAGTAATCATGCTCGGAGCGATACTCAGAAAAACATTTAGGGCATACTGGGACCTTGCACTCTGCACATTGATAGGCTTTTTCATGCTGGGGGACAGTGTTTGGTCGTGTTACAGACGTGGCGTCGCCTGTATGCCTGATGACCTACTGTGGTACGACCAATTTCTACCAGCCTATGCCACCGGAAATGCTCGGCACCGCTTAGCCTGTCTGCTGTATCTGCTGTCCCCCACCTAGCACCTGGCACCTGTGCATTGGAATATTCTTCAAGGAGTTTGCATGCAAGCTCTCTCTCAAACTCTCGTGGAGAGAGAGATTTTTTGACTAGCTCCTTGAACAGTATGAAACTGTTCAGGACAATGATATCAAGAAGGTGTAAAAACGCCTTCTTTTACCACCTGCAGGACTTATGTAGGCAATCAACCCCCAAAATTTGCATGTCCGATTTATCAACAACCCACATGTTGATATTATAATCGTTGACAGCATCTGGCTTCAACACGGGTTCCCTGGTTCTGTAGTCTGTTTTTCCAGTTTCCTCAAGCATTCTCTTATGTACTGTTGACATGTTAACCCGTCTCTTGTCATGCCAGAGAAGGGCTAACACGTTGCCACATTCCTTGGTCAACAGGGCTCCTTTCTCTGTATTTGCTGGAAATACAGGAAAATTCATTCTGTTTGCCCAAAATGTTCCACAGGACCGAGTACCGTGTTGATGCAAATACTTGGTCAATGCCAGGGCAGTGTAATAATTATCAGTAAACAGAATGTGGTGCCTATTGAAACACCTTTCCATCGGCACTTTCGTGACTGATGACGAGAAACTGTGAAGATCATCACTAGATATATCAACATCTGTTGCTGAATAAACTATCACATCTAGCACATATCCAGTTTTGCATTCGCAAAGGATAAAGAATTTGGGGTCAAAGCAGTGCCGCTTGGACGGCACATACTGAATAAATGCCAGCCTGCCCTAGAATAACACCAGCAATTCATCACTTACCACTTTCTGAAAAGGACGAAAAACCCTGGAAAATGACTCCTTGACCCTTGTTAGGATTGGTTTAATTTTCCACAGCCTGTCGTTCGGTGCAGACCCGTAATTTCTATTGAAACTGAGGAACCATATGATGACCAGGTACCTGTCACAGGCCGTATACTTACCAAAGACAGGTGTGCCCACTAGTTCATCTATCGATCAATTGTCATGGAGCGCATGTTTTCTTACATGCACCATCAACACAGTAAGGGCTAACCACATAAACAACTCTCCCACCTCCACAGGTTGCCAGTCCTGCATGTGCATGCTTTCGCTGGCAGCCATGTCCAGCCACTGCACAGACATAGCCTGGTGGAAGCTTATTTCTTCCATCAGCTATTGCATTATGGTAGTCGTGACAGTAGACCTGAATATACTGCTAACAGTCCAGGGCCTGGGGGGAAAGCTGATCCTCCTGAACACTGGGTCCCTGCTCGTCAAACACTGGCACAGACGGCTCAAATCCTGCTCCATCATCCCAGAAAAAGGTATCGACTCTACCACACGTGGTAGTGGGCCATCTGCCATGTGCAGGACATTTTTTTCTGCGAGCGTGCATGCCCACGTGCACACCCACGGGTAGGGGGTTAGGGGGAAGGAGAGGGAGAGGTGTGGGAGGTGTGGGAAGTAAGCAGGTAATGACTCACCTGGTGAGACACTTTGTACTGGGTAACACCGCGTGGTGCCCATGTGGAAAATTTCACTTCTGAAGGGCCCAGTTGTGCTGATTCCACCCTTGAGGTGCTCGGCTGAGTTGAAGGTAAACGTTCAAGGGGCAGACGTCAGCAAGCAGGCGGCGAGCATGACGGTGAAACTGCTCATCAGCGTTTATTCCACTGATGACTGCCAACTCCACGCTCACCTGCCCAATGTGCTGGGTACCCTACTTCCTCCTCCTCAGTGAACTCCTCACTGTTGAAGGCTCTGCCCTCCTCCTGCAAGAGTTTGAGAGCCTTCTCTGGTGTCTGAGAGCAGGTAGGGGTCAGAGGGCAAGAGAGGTTGCTCTCGACACGATAGCTCCTTCTCTCCTTCAAGGACATGCCTTCACTAAGTGTGCATGAGGACACGGTGTCATCCCAGGTACGACCAATGGCACTATCACTGAGCCCTTTTCCCGGAACTAAGGGCAGAACTTTTGCAGGGGTCGATGAGGCTACCTGCCCTGCATGTGGTTGTACGGAATCAGACAATGATGAAGAAGAAGACATGGTTCCATGCATCACCAGTGCTGTATACAGACCGAGTCACGCATCTATGGGTTACCTGGGGGTCCTACCTACCTTAGGGTGTCGTAGAAAATGGTCACGAGTTCAATGGATGGCGGGGTGTGTGCAGTATATCTCATCAGCCGGCAGTGCTCTGTGTCCTGAATCGTGATTGCTATACACGTCAGCCAGCGGTTAGGGGTTAACTAGGTTGGGCTAAAGCACAGAAGCACAGTTACTGAGGACAACTGGAGGGACCCCATCAAGTCCATATGCCTTGCAAGTATTGAGGCCAGTGATGTCAGAAAATACATCAACTGAAGAAATGTTAATGTCAACCACGATGAAGTCAGAGGGAGGAATGTGATAGAGGAACAGCACAGGAATCGCCTGAGGTGGAACTGGAGGAGACACTCTGTGTGAAGAGTTCTGCTATATCACTAGAAAAAAAAGCTACTGTGCCATCAGAGTGGAGAACAGGAGGGAAGGAGGATAAGATAAAGTTGTTAGATTTTGGCAAGATGCCAGAAGGAGCGAGAACAATTTCAGTAGGAGAGTTCAGAGCATTTAGTACGATTGAAATTATTTTTAGCAGGGCCATTATTTTGGGGAGAAGCATAAAAGAGATGAGATTCAGTGATGAGCTGACTCTGGTACCTTTTTTCGGCCTTCTCCTTGTTGTGGATAGCACTTGAACAAGTGTGATTACACAATTTTTTTTTTTTGCATCATTCATAGGCCACGAGAAAGGAATGTATGCTTCCATGCCAGAGAGAATAACCCCTGTAATGCACAAGGCACACCTTAAGGCTCTCGGCCATGGAAGCAATAATCATTCCAGGGAAAATGAAAGAAGCACTACCTGGGGGCCTCCCAAGCACCAGCTCCAAAGTGCCATAGCCGCCTCTTCTTGGGAGGGTCCACAGGCGTTACTGGAGAGATGAGAGAGGTTAAGGTGATCAGGTTGTGACAGGAGGGGCCCAACGGAGAGAAAAGATGAAAATCAGAAGTAGGAGGATTAGTTGTAAGGAAGAAATCACGTATGTTGGAACTCTTTCCAAGGCGGTCAGGGATATGGGTAGGATGCTGTGCAAGATGCTGTAGGCCATTACTGATAGAAAAGATGTTGGCTTGTTCAGGTGTATCAGCGAAAAGAGAGGAGAACCAAAGGTGGTGGTGAGCACTGAAATTTCCTAGAGCGGTGATTTCACAGAACGGAAAAATTTATAAGATTTGTTCCATCATAGAAGTAAGATAGTCGAAGAATTTTTCATAGTATTAGGGGTAAGTAAACAGCATAGATATATTTAGTTAAAGAGCGACAGGAAAGCCAAAACCAGAGAGTGGAGAATTCAGATGATCCAAGTTCAGGAACACGAGAGCAAGATATGTTGTTGTGTACATACAATATACACAAGAGCCATCTTTGGGTTTGAAATGAGTATAAAGAAAGTAGGGGGATAAAGAAAAGGGTTTGGTCTCACTTGAGTAAAACAGTTGTCTCATTTACGAAGAGAGGGTGAGGTCTAGAAGAGAAGTGGTGTTCAACAGAGAGAAATTAGAGGCAAGGCCACGAATGTTGCAGAAGAGAAGAATTGGGTCAGACAATTGTTCCAGCCATCTCACTTGGTCGTCACTGGGGGACGAGTGGACGGTGGAGATATTCTGGGAGAGATATTCTGTTTCCAGGGCTCAGTCGTCTTCCTAGGTGCTATAGATGATGCTTCACAACTTTGCATGCCACATTTTAGGCACTATAACTCAATGTTCGTATTGGAAAAATACATGCTAGAGTTGTTTCATTCAGGATTGGGGGGAGATTATTAGCGAGGGTGTTTTTGTGACACAGGCCTTGTGTGATCTCAGTTAAGAGTTTTAACTAAATTCATATTCACAAAATGTCCACTTCCCCATCTTAGTATTGATGTAACAACTTTCCGAACGGCAGTTCAACGCTTCCCCCTTATGTACCACTAGATTCTTTGTATTTAACCCTATCTCTCGACAGTTTCATGTAGTGAATTGCAAACTTATGGAACTGGAGGAATTAGTTACTGCCTTCAGTAATTCTTTCATAATACCAGGGAACTCCAGCGTCTCTCCGGAGCTGAAAAATCTGTCTGGGGAAAGCGAGAATAAACTGAAAAATACGTCAGTGATTAAAGTGCATCATGGTGACTTGCTAATACCTTCACCAGGAGGATCTCTGCAATTTTATATCGTCTGGTGGTGGAAGAACATAATTATGCATCATTGTGGAGAAGCCATTAATGAATGGTTATTGACTCTTGCTGACCCCAAATGACTTGATTCCACTTCTGGGAGTCTGAAGCATATTTGATTTACTTTCACCTGACAGGACACTGCTGCCACTCCATAGCGAATACTGAGCTGCTACAGGAGCTGGGTAGCAAAATATGTTGCTGGCTATGCAGAAATTTTAAGGAAATGATGTGTGGATGTCGGATGATCCTATTCCGCCATTAACAGGTTCTCGGCTAAAAGGGGATTAAAATCTGTCAGATATGATCACACACTACAGTAAGAAAATAAAATTAAATAATTATATCATATGCCAGGGTTAACCGTTCCAGTAATCTCTCATATTTTAGTAAGTTCTTGTGTCTACAAACTACTTCAGCTATACAATATAAGTTAGGAAAGAGCTCTCGTTGCCCACAAGTTAACCCCTTCAGTCCCGTGATATATTTCTTGTTTATTTCCTGTTTTCTTCTTGCTATCACAAGATGATTTTATTTTATTCCAATATTTTTTGAATTAAGGGACTTGGCTATAACCTTCATTAACCCCTTGTCTGCCATGGGCTTTACTAAATTAATCAAAACAGCAAGGAGTACAAAACTACGTCATTGGGTTCAAGGGGATAGTGGTGTTTGTATCTCACACCTTCAGATCAAAAAGTCTCTCCAAAGCTGAGTGATATCGTCTGAAGAGGCAATATATAAAAAATAATAATCCTGTCATTCTAGTATGAACCCCTTCAGGCCAGTGACGTCTTTGTGGTTTACGTTGGCTGCCTCCAGACAGTGTTATTCACCTTAGCAGAGACTTGTCCAAGTGGAGGGGTAACATAAGAACCCGTATTCTTGTCAGTTAGGGAAGCTCCCTAACACTTCATCCTTAGCGACTTATTTTTGGTTATGGCTAGTTACTATTCTTTTGTACGTTGTTTACATAAAGTATAGTGATTTTGGAAGGATTTACATAATACAGAATAGGAAAGAAAGGTGTAATAAAATAAATGATGTAGCCAGATTGAAGAGGTTAATATTCTACTCGTATATTTATTTACCAGCAGATAAACTCAGAATTTAAAGGCAAATAAAATATTAAAATAGTTGTGACAAACAAACACTAGAAACAAGGTATCTCCCATCCCCTACATGTGTGTGTGTGTGTGTGTGTGTGTGTGTGTGTGTGTGTGTGTGTGTGTGTGTGTGTGTGTGTTGCAGTACAAAACTATTAATAAGAATGTAATATCCTTTCCTCCTTTAGAATCATAAAAGCTCATCAATCATATGAATGAAGCATCCTTCCAGTTCCTTTACCGTTTTAATTACTGTGGGCTGAGGACCTCATTTTTATACTGTCTATTATTGCTGGTATGTCTCACTAATACACTAAAAAAAAAAAAACACCCCCAATCATACAACCTCTCCACTTAACCCGAGGCATCCCATCGACGTATGGGTATATTGCAGCATTTTGTCACTGCCAGTCCCGTCAATGTACTGGTAAGTCGCACAATTGCAAGGTTCATAATTTGCACAATTTTAAAATCTCGCACTTGATTTTGGGTACATAGGGTCGGGAGACTTCCCCTACCTGCT
Source organism: Coenobita brevimanus (assembly GCF_032717465.1). Lineage (NCBI taxonomy): Eukaryota > Metazoa > Arthropoda > Malacostraca > Decapoda > Coenobitidae > Coenobita > Coenobita brevimanus. Next base: position 20,787,611 of record NC_136984.1, read on the forward strand.
ATCAGGCAGGGACACTCGGCGATCCGTGCGACCCGGGCTCACCCTCGGCTTGGTCACTCACCTGTTAGCAGTGACTCAGATCAGACATGGTGCACAGAGGTCTCTCAGAGGAGGAAATTCAAGCCGCCCTGGATGCCTTCACAGGAGACAGTGATTCGCCCCTCGATGACGTGGTGGGAGACAATGATTATGAGAAGACAGGAAGAAATCAGTAGGACAGAAGTTGTGGAAGCAATGATGAAAATTAAATTGGGGAAAGCCCCAGGAATTGATTAAGTGTGTGGTAAAATGTTGAAGCATAGGGGAGAGGTAGTAGTAGGATGGATGTGGAAGATGTGCAGATTGGCCTGGGAGGAAGGTAGAGTTCCGGAGGATTGGAAGTCAGGTATAATTATTCCCTTGTACAAAGAAAGAGGGGAAAAAGAAGTGTGTGGTAATCATAGGGGCATTTGTCTTCTGAGTATAATAGGAAAAGTGTATGGTAGGATACTTATTGACAGAGTTCGGGAAATAACAGAGGAATTAGTTGGAGAAGAACAGGGAGGCTTTAGGAAGGGAAGAGCTTGTGTAGATCAGATATTCATTCTTAGATCTTTAGTGGAAAAGTTTCTAGAGAAGGGAAAGAAGTTGTATGTGGCTTTCATGGATTTGGAGAAAGCATATGACAAGGTGGATACACAAGGATTGTGGAAAGTGTTAAGAATATATGGAGTAGATGGGAAGTTGTTGCATGCTGTGAAGAGCATGTATGATGGTGCTAAGGCTGCAGTGCGTGTGGATGGTGAACTGAGTGAATTTTTCTCCTTGAAAGTTGGGTTGAAAAAGGGATGTGTCATGTCTCCATAGTTATTCAATCTGTACATGGATGGGGTAATTAAAGAGGTACAAGGTAGGGTAGTAGATGTTAGAGAGGCCCTGGTGAGAGAGGGTAGTGATTGGAAACTACCTGTACTGTTGTTTGCAGATGATACTGTGTTATTGAGTGAAGACGAAGGGGAGCTGCAAGGCTTGGTGGATGAGTTTGGGAGAGTGTGTAAGAAACGGAATCTAAAGGTGAATGTAGGGAACAGTAAAGTGATGGTCTTTGAGAGAGGTGAAGTCAGTGAATGCACAGCGAGGTTGGATGGTAAGGAATTGGAAAATGTGAGTACGTTTAAGTACTTGGGTAGTGTGATGAGTAAGGATGGAGGTTTGGAGGGTGAAGTGCTTGAATGGGTACAGCAGGGAAGAAAGGGTGTTGGTTCCTTGAAAGCAGTGATAAGAAGCAGGGAAGTGGGCATGGAAGTGAAAAAGTTACCACATGACAGTATTGTTATACCAACTCTAACGTATGGAAGTGAAGCCTGGACGTTGTTGGAAGGGCACAAGTCAAGAGTGAGAGCAGTGGAAATGAGTTATTTAAAAGGAGCCTGTGGAGTCACATGGAGAGACAGGCTGACAAATGAGGATATAAACGAGCGTTGTGGTGTGGATGTGGATGTGATGGGAAGCATTGGAAGGAATACGCTGAGGTGGTTTGGCCATGTGGAGAGGATGGAGGGTGAAAGACTGACGAAGAGAGTGTATGTGAGTGAGGTGGAGGGGAGAGAGGGAGAGGGACGCCGAGGATGAGATGGAGGAATGGGGTGGAGACGTATATGAGAGAGGGGTGTGTGAGTTGGAAGCGGGGGGGGTGAAATGGTGGGGGAAAGGCAGACGTGGAGGCGATTTGTTTTTGGCCACCCCGAACGAGATTGAGGCGTTTGGCAATATATATATATATATATATATATATATATATATATATATATATATATATATATATATATATATATATATATATATATATATATACCTTAATGGCCAGCGGCTTCGCCCCCAACGGTCGATTGGCAAAAAAAAAAAATCTCCACAGCTTAAAAACGTGTAGACTACACTGAAGATTAAATATATTCTTTGTAATGTCTTACGGTGGTGCATGGAATAAATTATCCGAATTTGAGAGGAAATTGGAAGAAGCTGAGATTTATTACCAAATGTTTGTGTTGTAAGCATGTCCTGATTTGTTCCGGCTCTAGGTATTTAGTAAAGTATTCCCTAGTTTATAACAAATATGCATATTATATAATACAATAGCATTCCAGTGAGATACAATTTTCGTCAGTGCTTCAGCTGGGTAGAAAAGTTTGGACAAACAGACGTACTCGTATAAATAATTCAGGGATGATACGGGTGAGTGTGTTTTCTCCAAAACTCCATTCTCTGTCATGACCACTGAAGCTTCAAGAAGGAAAACGTAGCTATGTTAGTAAACACTGACTCAGTTTCATACTTCCACAGCCACACTAGAGCCAGTTGTTGGTGTTTTCTTCTCTCTTTCCTTCCCTACATATCCACATCCCTACCCTACACCTCCTCCCCCCTGCCCCAGCCTGCCTCTCTAATGTCAAGTGCACACATAGGAGCTTCCATCTCTTCCCCTCATCCAACCTTTTATCCTACCAACTTTCCTAGCATCAGTATTAATGCCAGAGCAAAAGATAATCATCACAGCAGATACACAATTCATTCTTTTATTCAAAGTAATCAGCCTTAAGTCTCATGAGACAAAGGAATTTTCGACTGCAACTATTTATTTAGTGGAAGGTCTTGATCACACAGAGACTCTTCAAAGATTCTTCTCTGGTTCACAAACACACACACACACACACACACTCACACACACAATAATTTTTGTAAGAGCTTCAGTCCATGAACATCAGCACCGCAATAAGATTATATTTGTTAAACAACATAGAGACCCTCCAAGCAATGCAACATAAGAATGCAGCAGCCACACACACAGATTCAAGGTGATAATTGACAAACCATTAACTTTTACCTTATCTGTGTCCTTGGCCAGAGATTTATCATAGATTTAGTTCATCTATCCTTCAATGTAAGCTTGAATCTTTTAACTTGGTTCCTGTTAACATCTAAGCGATTTTGTTAACTCTGGAGAAACCATTCGTAGGGAAGGGATTGTAAACAGTCTTCTTAACCCCTTCCCAATACTATTTCTTCCACTAAGCTGAATAAAGTTGTATAAAAGTAACGAAAATAGGTTTAGAAATATGGAACGTTATTAGACTGAGGGATGTGACCAGTTAGTTCTGGCTGGCAAGTAACACAGAAGAGCAGATGAAGAAATGCACAGATTTGTTTAGTGTGTGCCGGGGATTCTTCATCCACATCCTCATATTGTTATTATTATTATTATTATTATTATTATTATTATTATTACCCCAGCCAAAAAAGTTATGTTCTTTCCGGCGTTTGTTCGTTTGTTTGTTTGTTGGTCTGTATGTTAGCAACTTTACTCAAAAAGATATGAACGGATTTTGATCAAATTTTGTGGAAGGGTGGACCATGAGCCAAGGAAGAAATGATTGAATTTGGGGGCGGATCCGGATCCTTTCTAATGGCACTGGCGGAGGTATGCACTCTCTGGGCGCTCTCTAGCTATCATTATTATTATTATTATTATTATTATTATTATTATGATGATGATGATGATGATGATGATGATGGAACCTCCCTTCTTTCCTCCATTTCAGTCAACATATATACAACAAATTCTGGCAAATCATCATCATCATCATCACCCTCACTCTCTTCTTCCATCGTAAGAAAAGAGTGAGTTAGGATCTAGAACTGAGCAAAGAGGAAGCACTCAAGTAGGAAAATTACCTAATCCAATTATATTTATAGAGAAGCAAAATAAACTGTTGGTTATAATATTAAAGAACTATATATACCTAACAACTATCCTGTTACCTTACCCACTTCACAAAAGATGAGGTCATCCATATTTCCTCTTGCTGTCTCCACATGATTTTTTACTCTTTTTGGACAGACTGTTCGAACGGAAGGAGAGTTATATCTTAGCTCTTTCTAACTCCTTAAGACACGTCCTTCCCAAATTAAGTAAAATCGTCTGGAGGTGTCAAGAATAAAATATGACCTATTATAGTGGTAGTGAAGGGGAAGGGGTGGATGTGCAGGGGACTATGCTGAATCCAGTCGAAGGTCTTCCAGGGAGAGAGAATTTTCAACACCCTGTGTCCGGACGTACTGTGTGTGTGTGTGTGTGTGTGTGTGTGTGTGTGTGTGTGTGTGTGTGTGTATCCTTGCCACCTTCAAACAATCACCTCAACTCAAAATAAACCATCACTTATGTCAAGGTTCATATACTCTATAAACCCCATCACAGCCCAAGTCAACCTCAACTGAATAAAATCGTCTGAAGGCAACGAGAATACACAACAAAACACGTCATCGGACTGAAGGCGTTACTCTTGTCCTTAATTATTCCAGTCCATTGATGCAGGCTGTGAAACGATCCATCTGATCCTGATGGGCAACTACTTGATGCAGAAGAGGATATTCTTGACGCCATTGCAGAAGATCCGTCTACAAGCACTCGTCGACTTGGTGCAAGATTTGGTATTGATCATGCACCTGTATGGCGGATTGTACACAGGAATGGCCTGCACCCATACCATCACCAAAATATACATGCACTGAGTGAACATGATTATCCCTCACGAATGGTGTTCTGCCGATGGCTTCTTAGTCAACAGAGAGAGAACAACTGTTTTACTGCACTGTTATTGTTTACTGATGAGGGTACATTCACAAGAGATGGCATGGTAATCGTACATAACACACACACATGGGCAGTGGAAAATCCACATGCAACAACAACTAGGGGACATCTGGAACGATTTTTGATCAATGTTTGGGCAGGTATTCCTGGTGACCATTTAGTTGGACCTTTTCTGCTACCTGAACGACTGACAGCCAATGAGTACACCAGGTTCCTTCAGGGTGATCTACTCATACTGCTTGAGGATGTGCCCCTCAGAACCCGTAACCAAATGATGGGGCTCCAGTTCACTTCACACATGCTACGAGGGACAGCCTTAATGTTCGGTACCCTGACAAGTGGATCGGGCATGGTGGTCCCTTCGCCTGGCCACCTACATCACCTGACCTAAATCCACTTGGCTTTTATCTTTGGGGTCATCTGAAGAGCAGGGTGTACGCAACACAAATCAACACTGTGGCACGGAGTTCAAGATGGTTGCAGGGAGATCCGTAAGACACCAGGGATATTTGAACGAGTACGCCACTCGCTTGTGCGCCATGCCCAAGCTTGTATTAAAGAGGGAGGGAGAAACCTCGAGCACCCGTTGTAAATACAGTCCAGATGTCATAAAATCCATGTCAGAAGACAATAATTGAGGTGATGGTAGTTTTATAGTTTTTATCCCCTAGACTTATTTATTGAATGTAAAACGTCTAATATCTCAGTAATCATGCAGAATCCTTCATACCATCATATGGTACAGTGCATTTATCTACAGTATCTATCTATCTATCTATCTATCTATATATATATATATATTGTTACGGAACAGAGAAAGATAATGTACACTTTAAGTGAGAATGCTAAAAATCACTACTGTCCCGTAAAGTTCCAGGTTCAAAACAAAAGAGTTAGGTAAAATTACAAGTTAAAGTTTAATGCACAAACTAACAATAAAACATTCAGGACTCATAAGGATAATGTAATGGCAAAAACAGGTTAAATATATGGTTAACTGCAATAGCCTCTATTAACACGAAATTAGCAAGAGTAAATTTTATCTAAGTCAGCCCTGATAAAATGAGATACCAGATAATACTCAGTGAATGCCAGATAAATTATTACAGATACAAAATAATATTAAAACTGATGGACATAAAGATCCCTACATGAATTACAAAAACTTCACCAAGCCTACAAATTAAACTTATGCTATACAGTACAAGAAAAAAATGCAACAGATATACTCAAATTACGCACAGCTGCTAGATGGTTGGAGATTTCTTGAGCACTCACAATAATAATATCTGTACAGGGGAGGACAGAGATGTGAACAAAATGAGGAGCAGATCTAAGTGGCAAAGATGCAGAGATTGAGCTCATTATATAGGGGCCAGGAGAGCTTGATACAACTTGTAAGAGGACGCGCAAATGAAGCGATGGGGACAAAGAGATGAAAATCCTGGTCTGAACTCCAGAAATGACGACTTACTCTACTATAACGGTAGAAGGGGGGAACTGAGGCAGAACACGCTCGTGATCAAACATGCAGCATACTGTGCGTTAAAATTACACAAAGGATGATGAAATCATAGGCTATGTAACACCTCCCCACAAAGAAAAAAGAAATTTACAAAGGAAATTTCTTATTACTCTAAAACAATCTGTACATGGCATTACAGAACATGCAAATGTCTTTCCTAATGTTACAAAACATGAGATCTCCCTAGCACGTTCAGTCATAGGTACTTGCCAGTATCCCTTTAACAAATCAAACTTACTTATGCACCTAGCCTTTCCGATCTTGTCTATGCAATCTTCCACACGAGGGAGAGGGTAAGTGTCTGTTTTGGTTATCTGATTAACACGTCTGTAGTCAATGCAAAGCCGCTGTGACCCACCTGGCTTAGGGACCAGAGTGACAGGAGAACTCCACTCGCTCTGACAGGGCTCAATCATCTTGTGGTCCAACAGGTAGCCAAGCTCCTTCTGGATGAGAGGAACTTTCACTGGGTTCACACGGTAAGGAGGCAATTTAATTGGCTTTGCGTCTCCAACATCGACATCATGCATCAACACAGTGGTTCTTCCTGGAGTGGCACGGAACACTTGCGGGTACTCCTGCAGTAATGCCGAAAACTCCTGCCTTTCCTTAGGAGGTAGATGAGAAAGCTTAGTCTGGAGATCATTCATGATGTCAGGATTCTTCCCCAAACTATCACTCAGGCTCATACTGCATGGGAGAGCTTCACTTGCAGACTCGGGTGGAACAGCTACAGTGCAGACTGGATTATTTTCGTCCCGCCTGTGATATAACTTTAGCATGTTGATGTGACATAGTTGCTTGCTCTTTCTACGATCTGGTGTGGCGATGACATAGTTGACATCACTGAATTTCTTCTCCACGAAATAAGGGCCACTAAACTTGGCTTGAAGAGGTTGCCCATGAACTGGTAGCAGAATCAAAACCTGATCTCCTGGCTGAAAGTGGCGTAACCTGGACTTCTTATCATACCAAGTCTTCATCTTCTCCTGAGCAGCTCCTAAATTCTCTCTCGCCAGCTGTAAAGCAGTGGACAGCCGTTCTTTGAACTTCATCACATACTCCAGCAGGTTGACGTCATCTTCCTCCGACAGCCAGCATTCCTTGAGTAGCTTAAGGGGTCCTCTTACTTCATGGCCAAACAGTAGTTCAAAAGGTGAGAAGCCCAGTGATTCATTTGGAGATTCTCTTGCAGCAAACACAACGAATGGAAGACCTTTATCCCAGTCTTTCTGATGTTCCAAACAGTATTTCTTGAGCATCGATTTGAGTGTTTGATGATATCTCTCCAACGCTCCTTGGGTCTGGGGATGGTAAGCTGAAGACGTGATCTGGGTGATGCCCAACTCTTTCAGAGACTGCTTGAAAACATTTGACATGAAATTACTTCCTCGGTCTGACTGTACCTCCTTGGGCAGACCAAACTTTGTGAAGAACCCTAGCATTTCCTTAACCACGTTCTTTGCTGAGATGTTTCTAAGTGGAATGGCTTCAGGATAACGAGTAGCCATATCAATCATGGTCAACACATAAGAAAATCCTGAAGAAGTCTTAGGAAGAGGGCCCACAATATCCACCAACACACGGGTGAAAGGCGCCTCAAAAGGAGGAATGGGAACTAGAGGTGCAACCTTTTCGGTCTGATTACACTTCCCCACAACTTGACAGGTGTGACAAGACTTACAATACCAGGAAACATCCCTGAAGATACCTGGCCAGTAGAAGTGTTTCAAAATGCGTGCCACAGTCTTCCTCACTCCAAGGTGTCCTGCCAAACTGGAATCATGAGCCACTCTAATGATATCCTGCCTACAAACACGAGGGATGACAACTTGATGTACAACCTCCCATTCACAGTCGGCTGATGCTGTTGGGGGTCTCCACTTCCTCATAAGTACTCCTGACTTTACATAATAACAAGTAGAAGCACCAGCTGACTCTTCCTCACTGCAAGCAGAGTTAGCTAGACCTTTCAACTCAGGGTCAGCAACCTGCAACTCAACCAACTCTTGACGAGACAAATTATCAACACTACGGGGTACTGCCTCATCTGGTGAGTGGTCCAAATTAGCAAGAAAAGTGTCAGCTAGGATAACATCATCATCATCATTATCCTCTAAATCACCAGTAACTTTAGACTTAGCCCTAGTGACAGCACATGCAGGGAACACATCAGGGACATCACAATCCTGGGCCGCAGCCACTGGCTCACTAGACAACTGAGGAGCTGGACACACTTGACTTCCACCAATATCATTTCCAAGTAAGAAAGTTACACCTGACATTGGGAGTGTCTCAACCAACCCAACCATAACAGAACCATTAACAAAACCAGACTCTAAATTCACTCTGCACAGAGGAACAGAGAAGCAACTATTCCCTACACCTTGTAAGATTACAGTTTCATCAGAGGAATTAACATTAGAGCCTAGAACACTGGTCAGCATAAGGGATTGGCAAGCACCTGTATCACGATATATTTTAACTGATTTCCTGTCATTACTGTCCAGAGGACTGACAAAACCATCAGACAGGAAATTAGCACATGAACTCTTGAGAGTGTCACCCACGTTACTGCTCAAAAGAGGAGCTCCATCATGAGAATTTAAGTTACCCCTCAAAGCAGGTTCAGTTAACTCAGTTAAAGAATTCTGGGAACTCTCAAGAGTGGACACTAGACCAATTGACTGACTATTTAAAGACTCCTTTTTGTTCACATCACGCTGTCTCCTGAAACATCTCTCCGTAGTATGACCAAGCTTACTACAATAAGTACATTTACTTTTCTGAAATCTAGAGGTGAAGCTGGTATTTACTTCCTGAGAAACATCATCTTTATTCTCTTTCCTGTTACCTGTACTCTGAGTAGAAGCAACGTACTTACTCTCAGCTTTCCCTTTTTCTCTAGAATATCTCTTGTGAGTGAGAACATACTCATCAGCTAAAACTGCAGCATCAGACAAATTATCTATTCTTTTCTCATCAAGATATAGGCTTACATCTTTACTAATGCACCTTTTGAAATCCTCCAGCAAAATCATCTGCTTAAATTTACCAAAATCAGAATCCACATTCTTAGAATTTAACCACTGCTCTAACAGATCTTCTTTGATTTTTGCATACTCAACATGGGATTGCTTATCTTGCTTGTAAGTTGTCCTAAATTTTACTCTATAAGCTTCAGGAACAAGCTCATAGGCCTTAAGAATTAAGCTCTTAACTACATCATAATTATCAGATTGATCCTGAGGCAAAGATGCATAAGTTACTTGAGCTTTACCGGTGAGAACAGTTTGAAGGAGTACTGGCCAATACTCCTTAGGCCAATTAAAACCTGTAGCTACCCTCTCAAACAACTGAAAATACTTTGTTAAATCAGATTCATTAAAAGGAGGGACAAGTTTAACATTTTTAGCCACATCAAAATCATCAGAGCTAGATGATCCAGTTCCACCTTGTTTCATGCGATACTCATGGTCTGCCTGAATCCTGGCAAGTTCAATTTGTGCCTGAGCCTGTACCTGCGCCTCTTCAATACGAGCCTGAGACTCCGCCTGCTTAGCATTTGCCTGAAATTCAGCTTCTTTAGCACGAGCCTCCTGCAGAGCTAGCTGTAACTTAGCTAATTCAATCTGCGTTTGCTCATTTGGAGGAGTTACATTAAACAAGCTTTTATTAATCATGCCAACAATTTGATCCTTAGAATGATGAGAGTGAACTGCAATTCCCAATTGTTGAGCAACAAGCTTAAGTTCATTCTTTGTTCTGTTTTCTATATCACACACTGTTTGCACATTTGACAAAAAATCTTTGGCTTCATCAAGTGTAGAAATAGTAGCCATCATGAATATATCACAGTCACAAAATATCAAACAATATCCTTATGATAATATCCTGAATATCCTGATATGAGGTCGCCAAATTTATGTTACGGAACAGAGAAAGATAATGTACACTTTAAGTGAGAATGCTAAAAATCACTACTGTCCCGTAAAGTTCCAGGTTCAAAACAAAAGAGTTAGGTAAAATTACAAGTTAAAGTTTAATGCACAAACTAACAATAAAACATTCAGGACTCATAAGGATAATGTAATGGCAAAAACAGGTTAAATATATGGTTAACTGCAATAGCCTCTATTAACACGAAATTAGCAAGAGTAAATTTTATCTAAGTCAGCCCTGATAAAATGAGATACCAGATAATACTCAGTGAATGCCAGATAAATTATTACAGATACAAAATAATATTAAAACTGATGGACATAAAGATCCCTACATGAATTACAAAAACTTCACCAAGCCTACAAATTAAACTTATGCTATACAGTACAAGAAAAAAATGCAACAGTTATACTCAAATTACGCACAGCTGCTAGATGGTTGGAGATTTCTTGAGCACTCACAATAATAATATCTGTACAGGGGAGGACAGAGATGTGAACAAAATGAGGAGCAGATCTAAGTGGCAAAGATGCAGAGATTGAGCTCATTATATAGGGGCCAGGAGAGCTTGATACAACTTGTAAGAGGACGCGCAAATGAAGCGATGGGGACAAAGAGATGAAAATCCTGGTCTGAACTCCAGAAATGACGACTTACTCTACTATAACGGTAGAAGGGGGGAACTGAGGCAGAACACGCTCGTGATCAAACATGCAGCATACTGTGCGTTAAAATTACACAAAGGATGATGAAATCATAGGCTATGTAACAATATATATATATATATATATATATATATATATATATATATATATATATATATATATATATATATATATATATATATATATATATATGGTAGGTGGGGGCGCTCACCATCCAGTCACTCGATGTAGTGCTGCTGTTGGGTGTCTGCCCTTTCGTCTCCTCCATCCTTCTCTTCTTCCATCCTCTTCTGTCTTCCTTTCCTTCAGTCTTTCCTTGTCCTTCTGCCTACGGGTAACTTTTATATATATATATATATATATATATATATATATATATATATATATATCATCATCCGGACCTCCTTTCCCACCCTAGGGCAGGGTGAGAAGTAGCAATGTCCAGACAGCCCAAAATTGCCCAGTCCAATGGGCCATGCTTCCATTCACTCATCATTCAAGCCCCCGGAATCCTGGCTTTATCGGATACGCCAAAAACCTTCACCACGTTCTGTAGCTTCACATAATCGTATCTGACAGATACTGGAGAGAGAGAGAGAGAGAGAGAGAGAGAGAGAGAGAGAGAGAGAGAGAGAGAGAGTAATAGCTTGATTATACTATTGAGAAACATGTTTCAATGGTAGTATATTACAGGTAATTATATGTGCATAAGCTAGGTATAGATGTAAATGAAAAAATGCTAAAAGATTATACAACCCTGGACAGAATAAATATTCAGCTGACTAAAGAGTAGTGAAGATAGGTGGCAGAGGTAGTGATGGTGTGAGGTGTGGTTGGAGGGAGTTGTTGATGTTCAGGACTGTCGACCCAGCTCAAACTTCAGCATCGGTTGGTCATCACTGCCTTCCTTTGTGGTGGAGTTGGTGGTGGTGGGGAAGAGTGGTGGAGATTGTGGTGGAGAGTGGTCGATCGAGTTATTATGCTGTTGTTAGCAAATGATGGCATTGCTGCAAGTAGCTGCTTCCCCCTCTTCAAGACAATTCATTTATTGTTGCTTAATCTCCTTCCTCACTTTATTCTCGGTCCTTTCTTCTTGTGATTAATATACTTGTTGATTGTTGAAGACTCCTGCTACGTGTAGGTGCTTATAGAAGATTGTAGAGTTGTCTTGTAGTGTCCTAAAACTTTGTAGTCACTTGTAGAGAAGTATATTTTAGACTTGTGGTCGAGCGGCTTTTATATCTTGTAGTAGTTTCCCCACCAGATGTCATGTAGTGACGGGAGAGGTAAAGAATAGTATGGGACTATTTTTATTTGTCTTGGAATATTAAACAGGTCTCTCTATGGGAAGAGTATAAGTCCCGGGTAGCTACCTCCCTGTCTCGCTATCTCTCTCTCTTTCTGTTCTAAGGCTAATCTCCGTCTCGACCTCTCTCTAGGGTCGCTTGTCTCCTTCTGAACTCTCTTTCCTAAAATTCTGGTGTAGCAGGGGTGTGTCACGTGTGTTCCTCGTGGATGGAAAGTTCCCGTAGCCTGTGTGTGAGCATATGTGTATGTGTGTATATGGCCACTAGACGCTGTCTCAAGCATTCCTCGCGTCAGAGTGTGTAAGCATGTTTAGTACTGCTCGATTCTCGCAGACACAACACCTCTCATCATCTGACTCCCTGCTTCTATCTGTCTCTCTATCTATCTATTTATCTATCTATCTATTATGTAGTCCTACATTTGCTCGGCCGCGCGAAAATGGCGTACCATCGACATTTAATAGTTATAACATATTAATACATACTACATACACATTATAATGAACTTATAAGCTAATTAAGTGAAATACATAATATTGTAAAAGTAACATAACTGTATGAATATTGTATACATGTAATATTCATAGTAAATAGTGATTATTCAGTAATAATACATTTTAAACAAGTTGTATACATATCTGAATAAATGCAATGGTTGTTGTATAACACTTGCAAGACGTGCATGTACAACAGACGTACGCATATAATTGTGCAATGGTAATACTGTTAGGTCATACATTACATAGAGTTATCACTTTAGTAATGTCTAATATTTCACCTAACTTGTATGATGATACTGGTAATACAGAATTGTGCTATAATTGTATGACTTATATTGTGTTAATGCATAATTGTGTTGGCCTTATAATTGTAGTTACATTTTGTTAATGCAACTATTACATAAGTGTCTTGGCCTTATAATTGTAGTTAAAGTTACATAAAAGTAACATCTTGTTAATGCAACTGTTACATAATGGTACATATTGTTTGTAGTTACATAATTGTACTTAAAGTTACATAAAAGTTACATCTTGTTAATGTAACTGTTACATAGATGGTACATATTGTTTGTAGTATTGTTTGTAGTTACATAATTGTGTTAAAGTTACATAAAAGTTACATCTTGTTAATGCAACTGTTACATAATGGTACATATTGTTTGTAGTTACATAACTGTACTTAAAGTTACATAAAAGTTACATCTTGTTAATGTAACTGTTACATAGATGGTACATATTGTTTGTAGTATTGTTTGTAGTTATATAATTGTGTTAAAGTTACATAAAAGTTACATCTTGTTAATGCAACTGTTACATAATGGTACATATCGTTTGTAGTTACATAATTGTACTTAAAGTTACATAAAAGTTACATCTTGTTAATGTAACTGTTACATAAATGGTACATATTGTTTGTAGTTACATAATTGTAGTTAAAGTTACATAAAAGTTACATCTGGTTAATGCAACTGTTACATAATTGGCAAAGTGTAACATAATGCAATCGTTTGTCGTTACATGTTACATATCGTTTGTAGTTACATATTTGTAATATGGAGTTACATAATTGTAGTAATTGTAACATAATTGTAATAACTGCAGTCCTAACATATGCTGCGGTCGATGATAGTGATGATGTTTCGTGCCACTTGTATGTGGAGACAACAAATTGCTTTTTTGTTTGTAGTTTATGTGGTATTTTGACTTATGTAGTAACATTTACACTTATTTTCATTTGTTTGTTATGTGATCTTACTCTATTTCTCTTTTTTCTTTCTTATTATTATTATTTTTTTTTCGTATGTATTGATTTTCTATAGTTTGTTTCTCTTTGCTTGTGTACACTTTTTTCCATGTTGTTCATGGTTGCATAATTACTGGCTAATTTCCTTGGGATACTTTTTCAAAGTTTAGTTTATATTGCACAGATACTACTGAAAATGATATTATATAGTCCCATATTTTGTTATTTTATATAAAAAATATATACATATACACTATATACAGTATTAACTATACACACTGACTTGTTGTTCACCTGTACCTATCGTGGGTAATAAGTGTGTCAGCACTGTGTGGAAATCATTGTCTTCACGATTGTGTTGAAGATGCTCACTCTTGCTAACGGCATTTGTGTTGGCCATTTTTTTTTTTTCTCTCTAGTTTACCTTGTAACTTAATTTGTCTGTTTCCACTAGGTAGCTTTAATTAATAAATGTTTAATACAGTTCTTTTAATTGCTCACTGAGTAACTGTGATGGTATATTTTCTTTATCACTTGTAGATGTACTAATGTATAGTTGTATATATGAAACACGTATTTTATGTAGGTATAAATGGTAACACTCGTTGGTAGTAAATAAATGTTATAATAAATGAATGAATATATACAGTGTAGAATATTTATTGTTGGTGATTATTTAGTGTTTGAGTTATGCAGATAATTGAAGTAAGTATGTGTATTTAAACTGTAACTATACAACACGTTTTATATGTTTGTGCAGAAGCTTATTGTCTATCACTGTGTATTGTATGAATGAAGTAACTATGTAACTCACTAATTTTTACCGTGGTGGGAAATGGTGTGAGTGGTGTTGCACGTGGTGATAGCGTTGTCCTTCGCGGGTTGATTGGCGTGCTGTCGTCTCAGCACATGGTGACGTCGGCTTCCCACACTGGTAGCTGTGGTGAGTGAATGAGTAGCGATGAGTAACTTGAGTGAAGACGAGTGAGTAAGATGAGTTGTGAATATGGACTTGGTGTCTGCTTCGTCGTCCTGACCTCTTCACATCTGCGTAAGCGGTGGGGGTTGGGTGGATGTAGCAGAGACAGGAGGGTGAGGTCTGGTGGTTATGAGTTGTGAGTCGTCTCTCACTCTCCGTTTGTTTGTTTGTTTGTTTTCTTTCTTTCTTGATGTATTCTTGGTCCTTTTTTTCTTGTGATTTACTCGTTGTACGATGAAGACTGCCGCTTCTTGTAGGTGCGTGTAGAAGATTATACAGACGACGTAGAGTTGTTAATTGTAGTTGATTGTAGATGGTTGTAGTTCGCTTATTCGTCGTAGACTTGTAGACTATTTGCACTGTAGGCTGTATTTTGTAGGATTCAATGTAGAACTGAAGCTAATCTTGTAGTCTCGGTTGCTTTTGTAGAAATTTGCTTTTAATTCGGAGACGATGTCCGCAGATTTGCTGATTTGTCGTTAAGCTACTTGCAAGGCGTCGAGTGATCTCTTGACCTCTGCATCAGCGTAATGATCTGGGAGACGGAGGGGGCTGGATGGAGAGAATACTGTCAGGAGCTGATGTTGTTGGTTGTTTTCAATCTTGATATTTTGTAGGAATTTAATGTTGATTCGTAGACGAGGTTCGTATACGTTCGCTGCTACCAAATGTCATAAGACTTTGTATCATAAAGCAGCGACTTTGTATTTGCTTGTAGAGGCAGGAGAGGTAACGAATAGTATGGGACTATTTTTATTTGTCTTAGAAATATTAAACAGGTATAAGAGTATAAGTCCCGGGTAGCTACCTCCCTGTCTCGCTATCTCTCTCTCTTTCTGTTCTAAGGCTAATTTCCGTCTCGACCTCTCTCTAGGGTCGCTTGTCTCCTTCTCTCTAGCCTGTTCGGTGGCTAATCTCCGTCTGAGCTCTCTCTAGGGTCGCTTGTCTCCTTCTGAACTCTCTTTCCTAAAATTCTGGTGTAGCAGGGGTGTGTCACGTGTGTTCCTCGTGGATGGAAAGTTCCCGTAGCCTGTGTGTGAGCATATGTGTATGTGTGTATATGGCCACTAGACGCTGTCTCAAGCATTCCTCGCGTCAGAGTGTGTAAGCATGTTTAGTACTGCTCGATTCTCGCAGACACAACACCTCTCATCATCTGACTCCCTGCTTCTATCTGTCTCTCTATCTATCTATTTATCTATCTATCTATTATGTAGTCCTACATTTGCTCGGCCGCGCGAAAATGGCGTACCATCGACATTTAATAGTTATAACATATTAATACATACTACATACACATTATAATGAACTTATAAGCTAATTAAGTGAAATACATAATATTGTAAAAGTAACATAATTGTATGAATATTGTATACATGTAATATTCATAGTAAATAGTGATTATTCAGTAATAATACATTTTAAACAAGTTGTATACATATCTGAATAAATGCAATGGTTGTTGTATAACACTTGCAAGACGTGCATGTACAACAGACGTACGCATATAATTGTACAATGGTAATACTGTTAGGTTATACATTACATAGAGTTATCACTTTAGTAATGTCTAATATTTCACCTAACTTGTATGATGATACTGGTAATACAGAATTGTGCTATAATTGTATGACTTATATTGTGTTAATGCATAATTGTGTTGGCCTTATAATTGTAGTTAAATTTTGTTAATGCAACTATTACATAAGTGTCTTGGCCTTATAATTGTAGTTAAAGTTACATAAAAGTTACATCTTGTTAATGCAACTGTTACATAATGGTACATATTGTTTGTAGTTACATAATTGTACTTAAAGTTACATAAAAGTTACATCTTGTTAATGTAACTGTTACATAGATGGTACATATTGTTTGTAGTATTGTTTGTAGTTACATAATTGTGTTAAAGTTACATAAAAGTTACATCTTGTTAATTCAACTGTTACATAATGGTACATATTGTTTGTAGTTACATAATTGTACTTAAAGTTACATAAAAGTTACATCTTGTTAATGTAACTGTTACATAGATGGTACATATTGTTTGTAGTATTGTTTGTAGTTACATAATTGTGTTAAAGTTACATAAAAGTTACATTTTGTTAATGCAACTGTTACATAATGGTACATATCGTTTGTAGTTACATAATTGTACTTAAAGTTACATAAAAGTTACATCTTGTTAATGTAACTGTTACATAAATGGTACATATTGTTTGTAGTTACATAATTGTAGTTAAAGTTACATAAAAGTTACATCTGGTTAATGCAACTGTTACATAATTGGCAAAGTGTAACATAATGCAATCGTTTGTCGTTACATGTTACATATCGTTTGTAGTTACATATTTGTAATATGGAGTTACATAATTGTAATAATTGTAACATAATTGTAATAACTGCAGTCCTAACATATGCTGCGGTCGATGATAGTGATGATGTTTCGTGCCACTTGTATGTGGAGACAACAAATTGCTTTTTTGTTTGTAGTTTATGTGGTATTTTGACTTATGTAGTAACATTTACACTTATTTTCATTTGTTTGTTATGTGATCTTACTCTATTTCTCTTTTTTCTTTCTTTTTTTTTTTTTTTTTTTTTTTGTATGTATTGATTTTCTATAGTTTGTTTCTCTTTGCTTGTGTACACTTTTTTCCATGTTGTTCATGGTTGCATAATTACTGGCTAATTTCCTTGGGATACTTTTTCAAAGTTTAGTTTATATTGCACAGATACTACTGAAAATGATATTATATAGTCCCATATTTTGTTATTTTATATAAAAAATATATACATATACACTATATACAGTATTAACTATACACACTGACTTGTTGTTCACCTGTACCTATTGTGGGTAATAAGTGTGTCAGCACTGTGTGGAAATCATTGTCTTCACGATTGTGTTGAAGATGCTCACTCTTGCTAACGGCATTTGTGTTGGCCATTTTTTTTTTTTCTCTCTAGTTTACCTTGTAACTTAATTTGTCTGTTTCCACTAGGTAGCTTTAATTAATAAATGTTTAATACAGTTCTTTTAATTGCTCACTGAGTAACTGTGATGGTATATTTTCTTTATCACTTGTAGATGTACTAAGGTATAGTTGTATATATGAAACACGTATTTTATGTAGGTATAAATGGTAACACTCGTTGGTAGTAAATAAATGTTATAATAAATGAATGAATATATACAGTGTAGAATATTTATTGTTGGTGATTATTTAGTGTTTGAGTTATGCAGATAATTGAAGTAAGTATGTGTATTTAAACTGTAACTATACAACACGTTTTATATGTTTGTGCAGAAGCTTATTGTCTATCACTGTGTATTGTATGAATGAAGTAACTATGTAACTCACTAATTTTTACCGTGGTGGGAAATGGTGTGAGTGGTGTTGCACGTGGTGATAGCGTTGTCCTTCGCGGGTTGATTGGCGTGCTGTCGTCTCAGCACATGGTGACGTCGGCTTCCCACACTGGTAGCTGTGGTGAGTGAATGAGTAGCGATGAGTAACTTGAGTGAAGACGAGTGAGTAAGATGAGTTGTGAATATGGACTTGGTGTTTGCTTCGTCGTCCTGACCTCTTCACATCTGCGTAAGCGGTGGGGGTTGGGTGGATGTAGCAGAGAGAGGAGGGTGAGGTCTGGTGGTTATGAGTTGTGAGTCGTCTCTCACTCTCCGTTTGTTTGTTTGTTTGTTTGTTTGTTTTCATCTTTCTTGATGTATTCTTGGTCCTTTTTTTCTTGTGATTTACTCGTTGTACGATGAAGACTGCCGCTTCTTGTAGGTGCGTGTAGAAGATTATACAGACGACGTAGAGTTGTTAATTGTAGTTGATTGTAGATGGTTGTAGTTCGCTTATTCGTCGTAGACTTGTAGGCTATTTGCACTGTAGGCTGTATTTTGTAGGATTCAATGTAGAACTGAAGCTAATCTTGTAGTCTCGGTTGCTTTTGTAGAAATTTGCTTTTAATTCGGAGACGATGTCCGCAGATTTGCTGATTTGTCGTTAAGCTACTTGCAAGGCGTCGAGTGATCTCTTGACCTCTGCATCAGCGTAATGATCTGGGAGACGGAGGGGGCTGGATGGAGAGAATACTGTCAGGAGCTGATGTTGTTGGTTGTTTTCAATCTTGATATTTTGTAGGAATTTAATGTTGATTCGTAGACGAGGTTTGTATACGTTCGCTGCTACCAAATGTCATAAGACTTTGTATCATAAAGCAGCGACTTTGTATTTGCTTGTAGAGGCAGGAGAGGTAACGAATAGTATGGGACTATTTTTATTTGTCTTGGAAATATTAAACAGGTATAAGAGTATAAGTCCCGGGTAGCTACCTCCCTGTCTCGCTATCTCTCTCTCTTTCTGTTCTAAGGCTAATTTCCGTCTCGACCTCTCTCTAGGGTCGCTTGTCTCCTTCTCTCTAGCCTGTTCGGTGGCTAATCTCCGTCTGAGCTCTCTCTAGGGTCGCTTGTCTCCTTCTGAACTCTCTTTCCTAAAATTCTGGTGTAGCAGGGGTGTGTCACGTGTGTTCCTCGTGGATGGAAAGTTCCCGTAGCCTGTGTGTGAGCATATGTGTATGTGTGTATATGGCCACTAGACGCTGTCTCAAGCATTCCTCGCGTCAGAGTGTGTAAGCATGTTTAGTACTGCTCGATTCTCGCAGACACAACACCTCTCATCATCTGACTCCCTGCTTCTATCTGTCTCTCTATCTATCTATTTATCTATCTATCTATTATGTAGTCCTACAGTAGACTTTTTACCTGTAAACTGATGATGTTTGTCGTAGCTGCTTCAAGTCTTGTAAATCGTAGAGTTGCATCATAGATGAGCAGTTTTGAGTGATGATTGTTTCTTGTAGTTTTTTCACCACATCACAGCTAGTTTTTACCTCTGTATACCGTTGTAATCATGTATTTTTCTTCTTTTACTGTTTCCATCTTCTTTCTTCATTCACCGGTTTTTTACACTTTGTTTTTATCACTTGCCACCAATGTTTTCAGATGTTGCCGAGGTGTTAATTAGATAGTGAGAGATTGTGGGTGTATCGTTCATGTATCGTAGAATGCTGCAGTCAGCAGTGTTGTTAGTGCTGCCCTTGTAGATAATCGTAGCTCAGGAAGTGGAGATTAACGTGGGAAGCTGTTGATAAAATCGTGTGGCGCTGAAAAGCTCGTAGTGGGGTAGGTGCCACTCTGTCTCATTGGCCTCTCTGTCTGTCTTGTAATGTTGGTGAGGTGAGTTATAGGCTTTCTTGGGTTGCAGAGTTTATTATACAGTTATATCGAAATGTGATTGACAGTGTAGCGTAACATGACGGCAGACCTCCTAGCTGACCCTATCTCCTGCCTTCTGCCCTCGATCGTTCGTTGGGGATGTAGTGTCTGGGTGATTTCCATGGGTAGTTTCCATGATGTCAGATAACTGGCTCAAGCTGGTTAGCCTGCTCATACCATGAAGTTCTTGTATTGTTTGAACTGTAAAGGGATTGTTTGGTAAATTTTCGGAAAACTACATTTCTCCCTATCGAAACAAAAACTATTTTTTCTGGTCTATTATAGTTTGATTTGCATGAATTTGACCTTCAATTTTGTCGGAAATCACTTGTTTTGGAGATAGGCCAACCCAAGCCTATCTCCAAAACGAGTGACTTCAGACAAAAATGAAGGTAAAATTAATTCAAATCAAACTAAAATCGACCAGAAAAAAAAAAAAAAAATTGGTTTCGAAATCGAGGACATGGTTTGAACCGTATACCCTAACTGGGGGTTCTTCGCCCCCCCAGACTCCCTCATATTTTTAACCTAACCTAACCTAATCAAACCTCATGGTAACCAAATCCAACCTAACCTAACCATACCTTACATTAAATGTCGGAGGAGGAGAATGAGGTAGAACTTGCCTCAGTCCTCTAAACCCACATGCCCTCCTCTTCTTTGAATTTGCGTAACTTAAAATTCTTACAGTACCACCGATGTAGGTCCTGTCTATACTGTATGTCACGTTCACACGTCTTACACTTCGGGGAGGAAGGTAGAACAACGTGACTGCAAAGGAAATTCACACTTTCTTGATTATTCTTAACAAAATCGAGCGATGGCCTCGTATTCAGTCATAGCACGCCCGCTACAATTGGATGTCATCGTCAAACTGACTGAAGTAAGGGATTTTGACATTTGAAAATCTCCTAATGCTATCAATGATTTGACTGGTCCGCCTTTTGGCTGATTTTAAATTCATTAGCTGTGACATCCTAGCAAGCACTGTATTGGCATGACGTCACGCCCAGGAGTTTTCCTGACAGGGAGGAAGACCGACGCGAAAGTTTGAATCTGAGGGGAGATCCAAGGTAATATTATTTAGGATTTTTACGTTAAATATACGTTTCCCAAAACAAATGTATAGTGGAAGAGAATCAGAATAACATGATCTACAACGTGGTTGTGTCAGATTTCCTGGATCAAGAAATGTAGTTTTCCGAAAATTAACCGATTGTTTGTGATAGGTTATGTGTTAAGACATTTTTTGTCAAGGGCAACAGGATTGTTGATATACATCATATGGATTTGACATTCCTAGTGAGAAGCTGTGTATGTCTCCAGCAGACACTACATACTGCATGTTGTGATATGAGATATATACTAGTGCCTATAAATATTACATATCTATAACTATGACACATTATTGCCTATACTCTTACTCTATTTCCTTTAACATATATGAGGAAGGAATGATCCACGAAGGAAGCAGAGATAAATAAAAATATGAAGAACGCCTGTCAACTTCACGGGGGTCATAAATGCAGATAATTCACTTAATGGAAGTCTTAATCTTCCTCTCAAAATCGACTCAACAATTTAAGTTACATCCACGTCCCTAAAAACACTGGCAGGTTGAACATTGTCAAGGGGAAACAAACATTATCCAGGAATCTGACCAGCCAAAGAAGCAAACTCAGGTTGGTCCAGTTTCAGTCTAGATGTGCTAACCAATACACACCCGGCTGCCCTAAACTAGAGACAGAAAGGCAGGGTAATCCATGTATAACGCTCCATTTCCACTCCGTCGGGTGATTTCTCGTGTGTTGTGGGGACGGCTCAGTGTTATCTTTACCTACCCTGCATCATTTATTCATTTCCTAATCCCACTGCCACAACCACGCCCTCACCAGCCGACTGAGCCGTCCTCGCAACACACAAGATACTGCCACGTGAGTTTTTAGTGAAGCGCTATTTATGGGCCACCCTGTACACAGAAAGTGGACGAGAGAGAGAGAGAGAGAGAGAGGGGGGGGGGGTCACTGGCAGTTTTTAGAAGGCATAATTATTGGGAGAGTTAGGTTAGGTTATTTTTCGTTTGGTTTGGTTAGTTTTGTTTAAGTTAGGAGAGTTTCAGTTAGGTTGTTAGGTCATTTTGGGCTTGGTTAAGAAAGTTAGCTGAGGTTTGATTTGGTTGGGATAGTTTCGGTTAGGTTAGGTTAGGCTGTTTTAGGCTTGGTTAGGTTAATTTTAGGTAGGGCAGGATAAGTTAGGTCAGGTCAGGTTATTTTGGTTAGATGAAGCATCGTGCCCGGTCCTCCCTCTACCGTGTCTTATGCGTACTGATACAAAGGGATCACTGAGCACTGGCGAGTCCTGAGAACATGACATCTATATCAAATAAATCTTACACTCAGCATTCTATACCTGTAGCCATTTGACCATAACATTCCCAAGGACATTCACGGCCATATCGTTAACTCATGATAGAGGATGCGCCTTTTTCGTTTTTTTCCTTGCCATTTCAGGAAGATACTGTATTGTTTAGTTTCAGATAACCTTTTTGACCTGCAAAACCTAAATATAACCTCATTGAAGAGCTTTAGTATGAGAAACCCGTATGAGTGTAAAAACGTCTCCTAGCAGGAAAAATAGCCCCCCAGATAAGTCACTCGGTTCTGAGGGGTTAAAACTGTATGTGGAGCTTCAAACAAAATCCACAGTCACTGACATCTATTCTGGAACACTGTAACTGTTAGATGCGACATACCTGGATCCCACATTACAGAGTGCATTCAGCAACAACACAGAAAGGTTAGACGCTGTGTCATTATTGTGTGCATTAGAAGATTTTGTCCAAAGCTGATGACTTGTCCACAGTGTCATCGTCAGTTATAGTAATACAGTACGAGTCATGGCTCCTTTGTATTTAGTTCCTCTTGTTCATTTCTGAATTATGTCTTGATTAATCTATACATAACTCAGCAAGATTTATTACACACACACACACACACACACACACACACACACACACACACACATATATATATATATATATATATATATATATATATATATATATATATATATATATATATATATATATATACATGCACTCACGGGTGCATTCACTGTCAATAATTTTATAAGAGCTTAAGTCAATGAAGGATATAATACGCACATGAGCATTGCAATAAGATTATATTTGATAAAGCACATAGGGACCCTCCAAGCAAAACAACAGAATGCAACAGTCACACACACAAATTCAAGGTGATAATCGAAAGATCATTATGTTTTACCTTATCTGTGCCCTTGGCCAGAAATTTATCATATATCTAGTTCACTTTTTTTCCCTCAATGTAAACTCAGATCTTTTTACTTGGTTCCTGTTTACATCCAAGCGATTTTGTTAACTTCGGAGAAACCACTCGTAGTGAAGGGATTGAATTCAGTCTTCTTAGCCTCTTCCCAATCTTATTTCTCCCCTTAAGATGAAAAAATTGTATAAAAGTAGCGAAGATACGTATAGAAATATGGAATGCCATTAGAGTGAGAGACGTGATTAATTAGTTCTGGCTGGGATGTAACACAGAGGAGCAGATGAAGAAATTAAAATATTTGTGTAATGTGTGCGGGGGATTTTTCTTCTTTATCCTGCTCATTTTCATCATCATCATCATCATCTTCATCAACATCATCATCATTATCATCATCATCACCATCATCATCATATCATTATTATTATTATTATTTTTTATTATTATTATTATTATTATTATTATTATTATTGAACCTCCCCTCTTTCCTATATTTCAGTCGACAAATATACAGTACAGTGAATTCTGGCAAATCATCATCATTATTATTACCCTAACGTTTTTCTTTCGTCGTAAGGAAAGGATGAGTTAGAATCTAGATATAAGAAAAGAGGAGACAAGCAAGTAAGGAATTACCTAATCCAAATAAACTTCTAGAGAGGCAAAAAAAACAAACGGTTATAATGTGAAAGAATTCTATATACCTAACAACTATCCTATTACCTTACCCACTGCACAAAAGAAGTCATCCATATTTCCTCTTGTTCTCCCCCCACAATATTACGTCATTTT
Source organism: Coenobita brevimanus (assembly GCF_032717465.1). Taxonomy (NCBI): domain Eukaryota; kingdom Metazoa; phylum Arthropoda; class Malacostraca; order Decapoda; family Coenobitidae; genus Coenobita; species Coenobita brevimanus. The sequence goes on from NC_136984.1 coordinate 20,811,777, forward strand.
TTGGAGAGACTGTTCAAACGGAAGGAGAGTTAGATCTTAGTTTTCTCTAACTCCTTCCTTAAGACACGTCCTTCCCAAATTAAGTAAAATCGTCTGGAGGTGTCAAGAATAAAATATGACCCAGTGGTAGTGAAGGGGAAGGGGTGGATGTGCAGAGGACTATGTTGAATCCAGTCGAAGGTCTTCCAGGGAGAGACGATTTTCAGCACCCTGTATCCAGACGAACTGTGTGTGTGTGTGTGTGTGTGTGTGTGTGTGTGTGTGTGTGTGTGTGTGTGTGTGTGTGTGTGTGTGTGTGTGTGTATCCTTGCCACCTTCAAACAATCACCTCAACTCAGAGTAAACCATCACTTACGTCAGGGTTAAACATATACTCCATAAACCCCGTCACAACCTAAGTCAACCTCAGATGAATAAAATCGTTTGAAGGCACCGAGAATACACAGCAGAATAAGTCATCGGACTGAAGGTGTTACTCTTGTCCTTAATTATTCCAGTCCATTGATGCAGGCTGTGAAACGATCCATCTGATCCTGGAAAAATAATGATAAAAAATGTATACTATAAATAATGTGGTTAATAATGAAGCTTACACTCTGGCTGTCTTTCTCATCCCTCTAACTAGAAAAGCCAAGCTGTGTATTGCCTGACCCTTTGGGGTTCATGGCCTTGAAAGGAACGAGAATGACTGAAGACGATCCTATGGAGATTATTTCAAGAATTTAACTTCGTATTCACAAAGAATCTTAAAGTATTTATTTAAAAAAAATTCAACTGAAGAATCTTTCTGAATATGATTCAGATCCCTAGAACACATCACCTAGCATCCACTTAGACACAGGGAAGATTGTTGGAGCCGCCCTATGGACTCCAGTCTGGCCTAGGTCTCTGCTGGTTACAATGAGTGACTAAGAAACTAATGAATTAGTAGGCTGGACTCCGCTGTTGGACGGGTGTGGCAATTATCAGCAATACAGTATAGCTATAAGGGGGGAGGGGAGGCATTGCACTAAATTTCTTGGGCTAATATAAAAAAAAAATGCAGCATTAACATGGGCGCAGTTCTCACCTGTTATGAGCTACGATGAACAGCTTTACTTTTTAATGTAATAAACGTTTCTTTTTTCAGTTTTGGTGCAATACGCAACCGTTAGGGAAATGAAAATTAATGAAAAAAAAAAAAAAACTATAATGGTACTTGAAACCCACGTCTGCACCTTGCTGTTCGCAAAATCGATTGTGAGGTTGATAAGTCAGTCTAGCCCTGCCAAGAGTATATAATATACGTTATTAGACTGAAGCAATTAGGTTAGTAAGTTTGGCTGGATATATTAAGTATCTGGTTCTTAGGACGTCGCCATTAATATCTTCGCGACTATAAATGTTTCAGAACATTTCGTTTTTCTTTTATTTAGACGATTTTAGCAGATTTCCGCACTAAATGGGGTTAGATATAGCCTTCATTAAATCCATCATCACTAGTATCCTTTCTCCTTAACTTGGGCCAGATGTTGATCATTTTGCAGCTTATTTCACGTAGCTAAGTGGCAGAAAAAGACAATGCTATGGTTAGGTATCCTTTCCATAGCGCTTCTTCATGGCTAGCATCATATTCTGGTGATAATCAATTGTTATAAATCAATACTCAATCTGAAGAGATGGTAATTTTAGGTCAACTTAATATAAAAGGAGCACTGATGTACTGGACAGATTTTTTTTTTTTTTTTTTACTGAAGAAGTTAAAATACTCTACTGTGAATCTGATGAGGTTTTCTCCAGTACAATGACAATTCTTTATTTTTTTTATACCTAACCAAATTCGATCCAGTTTAGGAAAGATAAATAAAGAGACGGGATTAACTCATAGGTTACTGTGAAGCACGAAAGTATAAAACAAATTGTACAGGTAGAGCTAATTTAAATAATGCTGCCCAGTATGATGGTGGCAGAACTCTTTCCTAAATTGAAAAAAAAAAATTGTCTTGGAATGAAAAATGAAAAAGTCATAGGGTAAAAAATAGTCAAGGGATTAAAAGACAGAATAGGTTTGGGATAAAAAAGTAACTGGAAAAAAAAATAGTTATGACATAACGAAGGAGTCATTGGGTAAAAAACAGTCACTGAGTAAACATAATAGTTATGGAGTTATGGCGTAAAAAGATAATACAGGCACGGGATAAAAAATACAGTCATGGGTATCAAAAAAAAAAAAAAAATAGTCATGAGTGAAACACTTGAAATAGCCATGAGGTGAATATGTAGCCATGGGGTAAAAAAAATGACACAATAATAATCTAGGAGACATAATGTTGAATAAGAAGCGACAATCCAGCAGAGACAGATAGAACCAAGAGGTATTACCCGGTCCAGTTTGTAGGCATAACATCTGTACAGAGGAAAGTGGTTCATCATGGTAAAGCCCATATTGGCCTCCACGTCCAAAGTGAAGCACCGTTCCTTGTATTCTGGTAAAGAGACATTACGAAACATTATCTGGCTGGACATAGAAGAGACCTGAGAATCTGTGGAGGATTGTGAAGGGAGATTGTGGTGGTGTTGGTGGTGGTGGTGGATAGTGGTGGCAGTGAATGGTGGTGATGGTAGTGATGGTGGATGGTGGTGGTGGTAGTGATGGTGGATGGTGGTGGTGGTAGTGGTGGTGGATGGTGGTGGTGGTAGTAGTGGTGATGGTAGTAGCAGTAGTAGTTGTTGTTCACTAGGCAGTGTGGCCGAACAGCCCCGAGTCCCTAAGGAAGGCCATGGCTGAGACCGGGCTTTCCCACAGAGCTCTCAAGGAGTGCTTGTTGTGTTGTTGGAGCAGGTGGGTCTACCTCCCAGAGGCTGTCGAAGCAGAAGAGGAGAACAGCATGGGGGCCAAACCACCGCAAACTTCCCCGGGTCCCTCACGGAGCCCGAAAACCTGGGAGTGGCTTTAGTCGCCCGGGCAAGTGGTAATGGTTATTGGAGTGGTAGTGGGAGTTAGATGTGGTGTTAGCAAGTGGTGATGGAGGTTAGAGGCAGTGGAAGTAAGAGGTGGCAGAAGTTAGACTGACTGAAGTTGGAGGTGTTTGAAGCTAGAGGTGGTTGAAGCTAGAGGTGGTTGAAGCTAGAGGTGGTTGAAGCTAGAGGTGGTTGAAGTTAGAGGTAGTTGAAGTTAGAGGTGGCTGAAGTTAAAGGTGGTTGAAGTTAAAGGTGGTTGAAATTAGAGGTGTCTGAAGCTAGAGGTGGTTGAAGTTAGAGGTGGTTGAAGTTAGAGGTGGTTGAAGGTAGAGGTGGTTGAAGATAGAAGTGGTTGAAGCTAGAGGTGGTTGAAGTTTGTGGTGATGGAAGTTAGAGGTGGTGGAAGTTAGAGGTGGTTGAAGTTAAAGGTGGTGGAAGTTGGAGGTAGTGGAAGACATTGATGGTGAAAGGTAAAGGTAGTGGAAGTTAGAGGTGGTGGAAAATAGTGGTAGCGGAAGTTAGAGGTGGTGGAAGTTGGAGGTGGTGTAAGTTGGTGGTAGTGGTAGTTGTTGGTGGTGTAAATTAGTGGTGGAGTGGTGGGTGGTGGCCCTTGGACTTTCTAGGAGAGGTCGTGTGAGGAAGGTGGTGGTGGTGACAGTGATGGAGGGGGAGATGGTGGTGGTGACAGTGATGGAGGGGGAGATGGTGGTGGTGACAGTGATGGTGGGGGAGATGGTGGTGGTAACAGTGATGGAGGGGGAGATGGTGGTGGTAACAGTGATGGAGGGGGAGATGGTGGTGGTGACAGTGTTGGAGGGGTTGATGGTGGTGGTGGAAATGAAGGAGGGAGAGATGATGGTGATAAGAGTGATAGAAAGGGAGATGGTTATGGCGGTAGAGATGGAGGGTGAGATGGTGTTGGTGAGTGATGTAGGGGGAGATGGTGGTGGTGAGTGATGCAGGGAGAGATGGTGGTTGTGAAGAGAGAAGGGATAATGGTGCAAGGTGGAGAGGAGAAGGTGGTGACAGTGAAGGACAGCGAAATGATGATGGTGATAATGATGCAAGGGGAGACTAGGGTGCTGAATGGAGGAGTGATGGTGGGGGGAGGAGTGATGGGGGAGGGGAGGTGAAGGGGTTGGTGAGAAACTGTGAGAGATGTGATGGAGCATTACTCGTACTGAGTAATGGTGATTCTGTGTTTGATGGGGGTCATGTGGAGGATTTGGTGGTGACTGACGTGGAGTGTAGATGGTAGTGATGAGTGGGAGGTGTCATACATCATCATCATCAACAACAACAACAACAATAGTAATAATAATAATAACAATAATAATAATAATAATAATAATAATAATAATAATTACCAATAGGCCGTAACTGTCAGAGAGAGTTACGTCAACCCGTGAAATTTTTGTTTTTTGTAATAACTAAAAAAATCATTCGTCAGACTGCCACCAAAAGTACGTAGAGGTGGTCCTGGACCAAACTTCTAAATGTAAAGAAGTACCTCACTTATGTTCGTTTTTTTCCTGTAAGGAAAAACAACTGAGAATTGTTGACAAGTGTGGTATCACAAGTTTCATAATGTTACTCATGAACCACCACTTTTTTTTCCATACAAATGTTAGGAAAAAAAAATATCATGATTTCCTTCCATGTTCACCAAACTATGATAGTTTTAGAATAAGCTTGAAAATTCATGATTTTGGAAATGTTTTGACCCGTGATTGTGAAAAATAATATCATTGATACTGCACCATTGCAATATAGTCATGGTGCTGTACATCCTCCATAAGTATGATAAAAATTGGAGACGAAAAGTGATGAAAAAGTAATAATAACAATAATCAGAAAACTGTAATTGTCAGAGACAGTTATTTATCTCCATCTATGAGAATACTGTTTTTTGGTATAATTCATAAACAGTTGGTCAAACTGCCACGAAAAAGAATAGAGTTCTGGCCCAGAACCAAATAAACCTTTCAGGGCCAAGAAGTATCTCATACATGTTTTGTTTTTTCCTGTATGGAAATGCAGTTGAGAAGTGGGATATCCAAAATCTCGTTTTTGGAAAAAAAAAAATTGTCACTGGATTTCCTTGGCCATTCATGTATCTTTAATAGGTTGGGAGTAAAATGAGGTTGAACATTCATGACTTTTGGACATTTTTGGATTTGAGACCTTGAAAAATAAGTCAAAGTCACTGAAATTGGCCATGCTGAGGGGGTCGCCTTGACATGGCGGTGAGGCTTGACACAAGACTGGCAGTGCCACCTATTCTGGAGGCGTGCCAACCTCCGTAGGGCTTGAGATCAGTCAGCCTCATGGACCAAGCACCCCCACCCCCTGCATCAATGGTAGAGAAGGCCTGCTGGTGATGTTGCTTGTCCCTGCCCATCTTACATTTTGGGTGTGGTTTTTGCTTCCCCATGTGTTTGTAACATGTTGAGTCCCATAATGCTGGAAAACGGGAGTCCTGGGTGTTAAGGCATGCCACAGAATGTGCCCTATTCTGGCTAGATGAGCGGCTTGGTTTGGAGAAGCAGGTCAATCGGCTGGTTACTTGTTGGTTTGGGTCAAGTGGGCAGTGGGGGGGGGGGGCTGGTGGCTCCTATCATCGTGGAGTAGACACATTGGTGGTTACCTACACCTACTTCATCATTACCTCTGGGGTTGCCAGCAGTGTTATCCCTGACATGTGACCTCCCATTGTTGGGATCTGTGGTGTGTGGAGAGGTGAGGGAAAGAAGTGGCATTTGCTGTATATGGCTTCCATATATTGCATTAATGTTGACAATCTTGCATCTATCCCTAGCTATTCAGAAACTCCATCTCATATTGCCACTCTGGAGCCTTATCAGGCCACTGGGGATTATCCTCCTTTGTCCAAGCACTGAACTGGGACTGGGAGGCGTTCATTGGGTTGGTTCAACTATTGGAATATGCCCAGAAGAAACGGTGGAGAAGTCGTATGCAAAATATCTAGTGATGAAATCCTCTGTGGGTAGATCAGTGCTGGGTATTGATATTTTTTATTTACACTGTGCCATTGTTGCAGCTTGTGGCTGGGAATCTAAAATCTTTTCTCAGGGGAATGGAAGCATCCTTATTGAGGTTTCCTCCACAGAAGAGAGCTCCCGATTACTGGCTCTGACCTTTGGTTCTGGTGCAAATGTTTCATTCATTCCTCATGCTACCTTAACCTCTTAACCGTGGGGCGTCACTTGTATGATGCTCAGGTGCAAGGGATCATACCATGGGGCATCACTTTTGTGATTCTGTGTTATTTTGAATTCTCCGGGCTTTCAAGTGGTGGCTTGTATCATCTATCAGTACTACCAGTGTCCAGTACTGCTAATGTCATCTGTACTCACGTCCATTGTTGACAATTTAGCCATTTTTCCCCTATCCTTGACTCCCCTCCTTCCCTCCTGTCCATTACCCTCTCCTCCCACCTTCCCAGCCGCATTGCACTACGCAAATCCTGGATGGATTTTTCTACTCATTTTATCCATTGAAATGTACTCTATGCCCTATTCTTATACAAAATAATATATAAAAGAAGGAGACAAGGTAATTGATACTGCCATACATCTGGAATGGGCTAATTATCACATGGCAACACCCCCAAGTGCATTCGTTCACTAATTTACCCTGTTTATTTCCCCTTGAAATATGCAGGATGACCTGTTCTCATAATAAAATATGTATATAGAAGAAAGGAAGGGAGAAGCCTAAGTGATATTCACATTCACCTGGAACTACCTAATTTATTAGGTATTGCTTAGATTTACTGCCAGTCATTTCATAGCATATAAACTAGCAGCTGTCACCACACTGACATTGTCAACCCTTCCCTGCCCATATACGCCACATTATTCAGTTTACTGTCGTCTTTCGAGGTGAAACCACGTCTAATTCGCGCCCGTCCACTTCCACCGCTTCTGAGCCCACTGCAAAGGGCCCTGTGACCTCCACCCCTACTAAACCTCGTGTGGGAAGGGGTAAAGGGCTAAGTGACTCTGCCCTGGAACGTGAACTGGCTAATTTATCAATGATTATGATGGACAGTGACTACGATCTTTCTGGTGACTCGTGGGATGAAGCAGTGGAGGAAATGGTGATGGAAACCCCCAGTACGAGTGCTTCTGTGTCCCAGGTTCTAAAACAGTGCAAATAGAAATGTAAATAATGTGTAAATAATGTGAAAATAGCAACTGAAGCAATGAATGTGAATATAACTGAACAGTGGAAAATAGTTTTATAAGGTACTACAAGTGACAGTGCATAACATAGTGTAAATAAAATAGAAATGTAAATAATGTAAATAAAATAGACAATGTAAATAGAAATTTAAATACTTAGTAATATAAGGATATGAGTATAAATACTTGGAGTTATGACAGTGAAAGTGAAAGCATCACTCTCTAGGCTAGTTTACTGAACGAGAAAGTGAATGCCTGGAGTGAAAATAAACTAGTAGTACTGCAGGAAACTTATGGATAAACATTGGATATATAAATAAGTGTATAAAGTACTAGGAATATAAAGTGTGACTGTGTTAATGAATAATTAATGACAGCTCCACCTCAGAATACCAGCGGGGAATGAGCACGGGTAGAAAGCTCATACGCGCTCGTAATTTACATTGTTTACAGTGTCTTTTTTTGGAATATGGATTTCAAACTACTTGAAATTCATAGTGTTTGTAGTGATAAAATCAGGCAGTGGTAACCATATTACAGGGTATCGGAAAGTGTAAAGTGGAGACTTCATTACCCAACTTCAGAAGTCTCCATAAGTCCTACGGTAGTCAACGAAGGCTGAACAAACATCCCAGGGGAAAGCTGAACGTATGTACAATAGGCATATTTAACTATAATATTCTAGGACTGATAACTGATTTTTGGCAAATATTTTTAAAAAGTCAGTCAGAGCGCGATTATCCCCGTGGGATGGGCACGGCATGATCCCGACATCCCCGCGGTTAAGGGGTTAAACCAATATAAGGGTGTCACTGTCTCCCTGACCTCCTCCGATACTTAGAGGCATGGCTGTTGGAGGAACTGATGTCTTCTGTTGTGAGGACTGTTGAGTGCCTACGGAAGAAAACAGGTAGTAGTATGACCCCAGCTCCGACCTTGCTCCTCACATTTCACAGGTTAACCTAGCTTGCTTCTGTGAAATGCACTTGGCTGTCACTTACTGTGAAGCCGTACATGCCAACTTCTAGGTGGCGTTTCCACTGTCAGGGATGTGGACATATTAGCCTCTTTTGCCGCCGTTACAGGCTGGTCTTCCTGATGTCTGTGTCTCCTGTGGCAAACTAAGCCATATGACGACGTCCAGGGCACTTTCAGTGCTGTATCTTGTCGAATCTATCCTTGCCAATGTCTGGAGAAGGAGATATTGACCATTCATACACAGGAGAAGGAATTATTTCCTGAAACGAAGAGTAGGGCCCAGACTCACTTTTTCAGCCTGGGGTTACTTATGTTTCTGTCCTTTCTTGCGCACCTGTGCACCATTCAGTGTCTCAGAAGTTGCCTCAAGACGTTCCATTCCTCATTTTCTACCTGGTGATTTGCAGAATGCTGTCATCGAGACCAGAACTGGATGTGACTGGTGATCGCTCATGCTATTCTCAGATTGTTTCTGCCCCACATTGGTGGCGGAGGGTTTGCCCACTTCATTGGTGGTGGCAGGTCTCTGTGCTGATGTGTGTCTTTGTCCGGCCTTGTCTGGCATGCCGAAGTTCCATCTGTACCTTGTAAGCATCACTGTTTATACTCAGAGTCTTTTGAGGCTGAGGACTGTCCACCAAAAGTCTCTGTTGTGGAACCTTTTGAGGACCTCTCTGCTGTTCCTGTTATCATGGAGTTTCTGGAACCTAGTCACGTATAGAGTGAAGTTGGTGTTTTGCCAATGATCTGGCTCCCAGTTGGGGATGGAGTTGCACGGGTTATTGCTGCGTCAGTTCCACCACATTGGATATCAGCCTCACAGGGCTTTGGTTCAGTGAACTCTGCCTCTACTTCTAAGGCTTCTATTGGTGGTGCTGGCTGTCCTACTTGACCTATGCTGACCTGTAAGCCACCTTCCAAGTAATTGATTCTTCCTACTTAGGAAAGGGATGTGCTAGAACTTCCTTCATCTTCGTCCCAATGTTTGCTTTCAGATGGTCGGCATATTGTGTGGCTTCTGGGTGCGGGGCAGTCCTTTTTTAGGGGTCTTCCTAAGCATCAGTCCAAACCTATTTCACTTGTGATGGACTGTGCAGTCCTGCACCTCTAAGGGATTACAGTAATCAACTATACCTGATCCGAGAAATATTGCTGTGCAGTAGAACTGCAGAGGTGATAGAGCCAATTGGGAGGCCCTAAAACTGCTCCAGTTTGAGTTTCACCCCTCCTGTGTGTGCCTTCAGGGAACTATGGTTGGAGAAAGGCCTCTTCCTGCTCCTAGATGTTATACAGCTTTCTGCTCGCCACCTCTAGTAGCCTGTGGTTCTCGAGGTGTCAGTGCTATTCTGTGCCACACAAATATTCCATTCACTTCTTTTTTATGAACAGTCCCCCCTAACGGTTGTAGGTCAGATACACCTGGAAAGGACTTACCTAATCTGTTCCTTTTACTTACCACATTCTGTACTTATCTCACATGCCGATCTTGATCAGCTTATACGTCAGCTTCCTAGGCCACTTGTACTCCTGAGTGACCTAATGGGGCATTACGCTTTGTGGGGCGAAAATCTGTGTAATTCCCGTGGTGATCTGGCATTTTGGATTCAGAATTTGGATCTGGTTCTTTCGACTACAGGCAAGTTGAAGAATTTTTAGGAACAAAATGGTACTTTTTCTTTTATCAACCTTACATTGGTTTCCCCTGATAGTTCAATGGACTTTTCTTTTCAAACTTTGCCTGGTTTGCACGGTACTGATCATTACCCTATTGTGATTAAGTCATGCATATCTGTGCTAGTTTAACTTGTCCCTTGCTGGTGTTTGAGTAAAACTGACTGGGCAGTTTGCAGAACACTGTAATATTGGCTAAAGTGTTCCTGACTTTCAGAGTGCTGATGATGCAGAACAGTAATATACATCTAATGTATATCAGGTTAGTTTTTCCGGTATTCCTCGAATGTCTGGAGAATTTTGTAGGAGGCCTGTGCCTTGGTAGAATGAGGTGTGTTTGCTTTGGCCGAAAATGTGTACAATGTTGCTGGTAGGAGATACGGATTTTTTTTTTTTTAAAGAAAGTTCGTTATTGCAGGGTTTCGAAAAATTTACATCACACCTTATAGAGAACCTATGTCTCTTGTGTCTCCTCGTCGACTCCTTTACCATTAATCTGGAAGAAGGTGAGGAAAATAAAGGGCAAGTACTCACCTTCTCCTCCCCTTGTACTCTCCGGTGATCTTTGTATCCATTGCCTCTGACGTAGCTTCAGCCCTGGCGGTCACTTTTCTAATGTTTCCAAATCAGATCTCACAATGCCATTTAACTTCTTTTGCCATCAGCAGGAAAGATTAGGTATTTCCTTTATATCTAATGAAGGAAAACCTTATGGTGCTTTCTTCATTCTATGTGAAGTGTGTGCTGCTCTCCAGCAGTGTAGTGACTGCTCTTGGATCTGATGACATTCATTAAGCTGTGATTCACCATTTATCATTCAGTTTTCAATTTCTTTACCTTTATTATTGGATAGGGAAGAAAGGTATATTCTCCAGTAATTAGAAGATGGTTATAGTCCTCCCATTTCACAACCTCAATAATGATCATAATTTATCTATTACAAGACACCTCAATCCCGTAAGGGGTGGCCACGAAAAATCGCCTCCTTGTGGCCCTGTATAACGCCATTTCACTGCCCTCCTTCGAGCTTCCCCCCCCCCCATCTCATATACCTTTCCACTCCATCCCTCCATCTCGGCCTTGGCCTCCCCCTTCCTCTCCCCCCCTTCACCTCGCTTACATACACTCTCCTCGTTTGATTCTTGCTCTCCATCCTGTCCACATGGCCAAACCACCTGTGCAATTTTCTCCTAACGCTTTCTGTCACATCCATATCCACACCACAATGCTCTCACACTTCCTCATTTGTCATTGTCTCTCCACGCAACTCCATATGGTCCTCTCAAATAACTCATTCCCGCTGCTCTCACTCATTATTTGTGTCCTTCTTCACTTCCATGCATTAGAGTTTGTATTACAATACTGTCATGCAGTAACTTTTTTACTTCCATGCTCACTCTCCTGTTCCATATCGCTGCTTCCAAAGAACCAGCAACCTTTCTTCCATGTTGTACCCTTTCAAGCACTTCACCCTCTAAACTTCCATCCTTACTGATCACACTAGGCATGTATTTAAACACACTCATATTTTCCATTTCCTCCTCATCCAGCTTAACCGTGCGTCCAGTGGCTTCATTACTCTCGAAGACCATAACTTTACTCTTCCCTACATACACCTATTCTATATATTTCGTTTGTTACACATTCTCCCGAACTCATTCCCGAAGCCCTGCAGTTCCCCTTTGTCTTCATTTAACAATGCAGTATCATCTGCAAACAACAGTGCTGGGAGTTTCCGAACACTGCGGTCTCTCAATAGGGTCCCTCCAACATCCATTGCCCTACCTTGTATCTCTTTTATAACCCGATCCATATACAGATTGAACAATCATGAAGACATGACACATCCCTGTTTCAATTCAACATTCAAATAGAAAATTTCACTGTTCACTATCCACACGCAGTGCGGCCTTAGCCCTGTCATAAATACTCTTTACAGCATAGAACAAATTCCCATTTATTCCATGTATTCATAATACATTCCACATTCCTTTGTCTATTCACCCTGCCATATGCTTTCTCCAAATCCTTAAAGGTTGCATACAACTTGTTCCCCTTTTTATAGAAACATTTCCACTAAAAAACTAAGAATGAATATCAGATCCACAAAACCTCTTCCCTTTCGAAACCACCTTGTTCTTCTCCCTAATTCTGCCAACAAATATCAAACCATATACTTTTCCTATTACACTAAGAAGACAAATGCCCCTACGATTCCCCATTTCCTTTGTACAGGGGAATAATTATACTTTACTTCCAGCCCTCCGAGACTCTACCTTTCTCCAAAGCCAATATGCACAGTTTTCATATCCATTGTATTACTATCTCTCCTCCATGATTGAACATTTCACCATACACTTCATCAGTTCCTGGGACTTTTAAATTTTGACTCTCTTAATTGCTTGAACTACTTCTATTCTACTGATTTTTTCCTCTCTTACCTCCCTCCTTCTCCCAGCCATTTCCCAGCCACTTTCACTTGCATCGCTTTCATTCTCTTATGTTCAATGATTCCTTAATGTGTTCTTTCCATCTGCTCACTTTTTCTTCCTTCTCCACCAGCAATCTACCATTTTGATCTTTCGTTCCCATACTTATTTCTTTATCTCCCTGTCTAACTCTCTTTACCTCTTTCCAGAACATTTTCTTTCATTCCCTCCACTTTATACCAAAATTACCACTTTATACCAAAATTCCCTCCAAATTTCTCATCCACTCTCTTCTTTCTCTCTCTCATCTGTCTCTCAACTTCCTCCATGCCCCGGTTTCTCATCCACTCACCGCATTCTTTCTCCTTTTGTGCCACAACCAGTCTCACCACTTCATTCCACCATGCTGTTCCTTGCACCCCCTTTCGTCTTCCCTTCACCCCAAATACCACCTTACATTCTGCACGGACTTCTGTGAGTATCTTGAACTTACCTTCCATGTTCCCCATCTGCACCAAATCATATTTACCCAAACGTTCCACCACTTATCTCTTATATTCTGCCTTTTTTCCATCCTCTTTCAATCTTTGTACCCTCCATTTATGGACTACTTCCTCTTGTCCTTCCCTTCTCCTACCCCTACATCCCGTTTGAACCTTGACTGTTACGAGCACCATTTAGTGGTCAAAAAGTCAACTCCCCCAGCCTCTGTATGTTCTTGCATCCATTTCACACTTTCTCACTCTATCATCCACACTCACATAACCAATCATTGCCTTCCATTCATTCAGTTATCGACTCACCCATTTCATCACTTGCCAAGTATATCTATGGATCATTTTGTGTCTATAGAGGGTACGAGTATTGGCTATCACCAACCCCCTCCCTGTGCAAACGTCCACCAGAGTGCTGCCATTCTCTTCCACTTCAGCAGGCACATGCCACTCTCCAACTGCTCTATCCACCTTCAGATTCCTGACATTTCCATTCATATCGCCAGTCAAAAACACTTTCTCATTCCTTTCAAACATTTCCATCCACACTTCCACATGTGTCCAGAACTCTTCTTTCATTATTTTTGCACAATTTTGCGTTGGCGCATACACATACACAATCGCCCATATTTGTAGTCCAACATTCAATCTTACCAACACAATCCTTGAGCCAAGGGATCCGTACTGTCTTATATTCTCCTTCCATCTTTTGCACACAATAATTCAAATTACTCATTTTGCCCTCTCATTCTCATCTCTTTCCCTCTGTCACCTCATCATCCCCACTTCTTACATTCCATATTGCAATCCGTACTATGTCCTTTGTTCGGTCATTAGTCGTCACCTGTTGGTCTGTCCTTCTCCGAGGCTTTTTGTTTGTGTTTTTAGTTTGTTATTTTCAGGGGTGGGGCACTAACCCTTCACCAACCCACATCTTGTCACGTAGGGAACACGTGTTGGTTAGTTATAAAGTTACCACCAAGCGTTGTAAATGATTTTCTGGGTTACAGGAAATTATTTGGCTTGCCACTCGTGAGAGCTAACCTAAAATAGTGTATGGCTACACTAAGTGGGTGGATGATGGACGTCCCCACCTACCTCCCATTTCCTACAGTAAGCCAGGTCATTATTATCATCCAGTTTTTTTTTACATCTAGTATGTGTAGACTATTAGAGAAGATGTTAATGTGAGTCTCGTTTGGTATCTGGAGAATAATACTTTCTTCTTTCCACCAGAAAGTGAGTTTTGTACAATGCAACGTACATCAGACAACGTCATCAGACATAGAGTCAGCAATATGTGAGGTTTCTGCATCTCGACAACATCTTGTGGTTGTGTTATTTGCTTTGGAGAAAAAAAAATATGCTACGGCATGGCACCATGGCATTCTGAGTCAACTTCACAATTCTGAGATTATCTTTTTTTTTTTTTTCTATGAGGACGAAGGAACCAAAGGCAATGAGCCCGAAATACTGTTCCCTCCAAGAGAAAAACAAAATACAAGAGAGAGCCAAATTCAAGATCCATTCATTTCGAGATGCCTGGACACACTGCGTTTGAAAGACTGGAGATCATTGGAAGCAGGAAATACAGACAGAGGGAGACAGTTCCAGAGTTGACCTGTTGCATAAATGACTAGACGGGTGCTACGCGCCCGTCGTAGAAGTGGAGGAATGCATGCAGACAGTTCAAAGGAACAGTGACCATTGAAGTAGCGATAGAAAAGAGATAAAGACGCAACACTGCGGCGAAGAGACAGAGGTTGAAGGGAGTCAGTAAGAGGGGGAGAGTTAATGAGACGAAAAGCCTTTGACTCCACCCTATTGAGAAGAGCTGTATGTGGGGAGCCTCCCGATACATGAGAGTTGTACTCCACACAGGGGCGGATAAAACACCTGTATAGAGTCAACAATTGTGCAGGGGTAAAGAAGGAACGGAGTCGCCTTAGCACACCCAATCGCTTGGAAGCAGATTTTACAAGAGATGTAATATGATCTTTCCAAGACAAGTCCCGAGCAAATGAAACCCCAAGCATATTCAAGGATGATACATGATTAAGCTGAATATTATTAAACATAAGTGGGTATACCTGTGGAAGATTTTGTCAGGTTGATAGGTGTAAAAACTGAGTCTTTGATGCAATAAAAACAACCAGATTATTTTTACGCCAGTCAGAGATACGAGTCAAGTCAGACATTAGGTGTGCCATAATCTCATCCCTTGCCTGCTGAAGTAACTGCTGAGATGGACGTTGTGGGAATCGAATGGAAAGGTGAAGGGTGGAGTCATCAGCGTATGAGTGGTTAGGATTAGATGTACAGCTTAGAAGGTCATTGATGAATAAAAGGAAGAGAGTTGGTGATAGGCCAGAGCCCTGAGGAACACCATTGTTAATAGATCTAGGAGAAGAACGATAGCCGTCTACAACAGCGGCTATAGAAAAGGAAGCTAGAGATGAAGGCACAGATAGAAGGATAGAAACCGTAAGAGGGCAGTTTGGAAATTAAAGATTCATGCCAGACTCGATCGAAAGCCTTTGAGATGTCAAGTGCAATGGCAAAGCTTTCGCCAAAGTCCCGAAAGGAGAATGACCAGGAGTCTGAAAGGTAGGTGAGAAGATCGCCTGTGGAGCGTCCCTGACGGAACCCATACTGACGATCAGAAAGAAGGTTGTGATAGGAAAGATGCTTTAAAATTCTTCTATTAAGAATTGACTCGAAAACTTTTGAGATATAGGATGTTAAAGGAATTGGACGATAGTTAGAGGGTTGGGAATGGTCACCCTTCTTTGGGACTGGCTGAATGAGAACAAACTTCCAGCAAGAAGGAAAGGTACAAGTTGACAGACAAAGGCGAAAGAGTTTGCCTAGGCAGGGAGTAAGCACAGAAGCACAGTTCTTGAGAACAACAGGAGGGACTCCATGAGGCCCATATGCCTTATTAGTACTGAGGCCACCAATGACAGAAAATACATCAGCTGAAGACATTTTAATGTTAGCCATGAGGAAGTCAGAGAGGGGAAGTGAGGGAGGAACAGCACCGGAATCGTATAAGGTGGAGTTGGAGGAGAAAGTCTGAGTGAAGAGATCTGCTTTATCAGTAGAAGAAATAGCTACAGAGCCATCAGAGTAGAAAAGAGGAGGGAAGGATGATGAGGTAAAGTTATTAGAAAGGTTTTTGGCAAGATGCCAGAAGAAGCAGGAAGAGTTTGAGTTAGAGAGTTGAGAGTATTTTGTACAGATGAAATTATTTTTAGCAGAGCGAAGAACAGACTTAGCACGATTCCGAGCAGAAATGTATAAAAGATGTGATTCAGGGGTGGGTTGGCTCCGGTACCTTTTATAGACCCTCTTCTTGTTGCGGACAGTATTAGAACAAGCGTGATTAAACCAAGGCTTTCGTGCATTAGTTAAAGGATATGAGAAAGGAATGTATGTTTCCATGCCCGAGAGAATAACCTCCATAATGCGCAAGACACACCCAGATGGCTCCCGGCCATGGAAGCAATAATCATTCCAGGGAAAATCAAAGAAGTACTGCCTGAGGGCCTCCCAATCCGCAGCTCCAAAGTGCCAGAGACGACGTTTTTTTGGAGGGTCCGCAGGCCATACCAGAGCGATAGGACAGGTTAAGGTGATAAGGTTGTGATCGGAGGAGCCCAACGGAGAGAAAAGATTAACAGTGTAAGCAGAAGGATTAGTTGTACGGAAGAGATCAAGTATGTTGGAGCTCTCTCCAAGGCGGTCAGGGATACGGGTAGGGTGCTGTACAAGCTGCTCTTGGTCATTAAGTATAAAAAAGGTGTAGGCTTGTTCACCAGATGGATCAGTGAAAGGAGAGGAGAGCCAAAGGTGGTGGTGAACATTGAAATCCCCAAGAATGGAGATTTCACAGAAAGGAGAAATGGATAGAATGTGTTCCATCGTAGAAGTAAGATAGTCAAAGAATTTTTTTTAGTCACTAGAATTAGGAGATAAGTAAAGAGCACAGATATATTTAGTCAGAGAATGACAGGAAAGCCGAAGCCAGAGTGTAGAGAATTCAGAAGAATCGAGTTCAGGAACACGAGAGCAAGATAAGTTGTTGCGTATATATACACAACAGCCACCTTTGGCTTTGAAATGAGTATAGAGAAAGTAGGAGGATACAGAAAAGGGTTTGCTGTCAGTTGCCTCAGACAGCTGAGTCTCAGTTAGGAAAAGAAGGTGAGGTTTAGAGGAGGAGAGGTGGTGCTCAACAGAGTGAAAGTTAGAGGAAAGGCCACGAATGTTGCAGAAATGAAGAAGAGAGTCAGACAGTGGTTCCAGGAACCTTGAGTCATCACCGGGAGAGGGGCTGAAGGTGGGGGCATTTATGGACCTCCCCCCCCCGGGGACTCCGAGGCTATGTTGATCGACGCCATTTTTTTGAAAATTTTGAAAAGGAAGTGTGGTGTGTACTGTGCATGTAGTTTGGTGTTGATAGTTGGAGAAACTTGTATTGGAGAGCATGCTGGTCTACTCTCTGTGTTACTGAGACACTGAAAAAGTTCAGCAAAGGGAGATAGTCAGGACCTTGTCCCCAGGGCTGATGAAACTGGAGCTCCAGCTCTCCCTGTCATCAGCTTTCCATGCACCTTGGGAGTACTGCCCTGCTCGACTGGTGCTACGGATCGCAAGTTTCAAATCTGTGTGGGCTCTTCAATGTCTGTCCTTTGAGTTCAGGAGGGGGTGTTCCACAGGGGAGTGTGCTTAGTGTTCCTTTAATTGCTGTTGTCATAAACAGCGAAATAGGTTCCCTGCCTCAGGGGGTGTCTTCTTCCCTCTATGTGGATGACCTATTGATATGGTTTGCTGGATCCCGCATGTGTGCAGTTGAGAGGAGATTGTAGTTAGCACTGGACACGTTCACCAACTGGGCGAAACTCAAAGGTTTCCAATTTTCTTGAGCAAAACTATGACAATGCATTTTTATATAATAAGGGAGGTTTACCCAGACCGTGTTTTATTTCTAAGTGGGCACCAGCTACAGTGCAAGTTTCTTGGCTTAATATTTAACTGTTGACTTAACTGAGTTTTGCACTGGAAACTTCTAAGGGTATCTTGTTTGCCAGCAATGAGTTTGTTGAGAGTACCATCTTACATCTCTTGGGGGGATGATCATAAGACACTTGTACACCTGTATCAAGCCTTAGTGGAAACTAATCATAACTACAGTTGCATTTTGTACTCCTCTGCTACTGTGCTGCCACTTCATATTCTCGATCCTCTGCATAATCCTGGTTTGTGTCATCCAACTAATGCTTTCATATCATTCCCTTTTCCTAGTTTTTGGTTGAGGCTGGCGTGCCTCCCCTAGATCTACAGTGCAAGTCATCAATCATTCAGTGCTGCAACCGTGTGAGACGTATGCCAGACTCACTTACGACTGTTTATGTGTCACAACAGTAATTTTTTCAGTATTATGTTCTGCATCCTCGCATTCTACATCCCTTTGGCTATACAGTATGGCAGATTATGGGTGATATAGGTCTGCTTGCAATGCCTGTCTCTCCTGTCCAACTCCCAAAGATCGCTCCACGGTTCCTTCCAAAGATGAAAGTGTGCAGGGATATTGAATGTACCAAGTCTTCTATCGCTTCTCTAGCTCTGTATCAGCTGTTTTTAGATCAATCATCCGTTCACAGAGGCACCGTTCTTGTATATGCCTCGGCGATTGGAGGTGTCCGTTACCCATCTTCGCAATGAGCACTCACTGATGTGTGGTGGGACTCAGCCGTATCGTGATAATAGCCTTGTTCCCCTCGCTGTCTATTAGTTGCTGTCTAAGGGATCTACGTCAGAAATTCCTCTATAGGCATAAATGTGGGGGTGGGGGTGCATACTGCCAGCCCTAGAAACTTGGAGGAGCTAAGGGCTCTTTCACTGATGTTTCTAGTTTTCTTTATGGGGAGGGCTTCCTACCACTTTCATATTCCAATTGGTATATAACGAATTATTCTGTTGTCATTTTTATTTTATTTCTACATGGGGATATTAACTTTCTTCTAGTATGAAAATTGTATTTTTCATGGCATCTTTTACCTTTTTGTCTGGTGGTATATGGCCTTCGCAGTTGCACACTTAGTTTTTCCTTGTATTTAACCCTCCGCATCCCGCTGATGTACAGTTGCGAGCAGATGAATCGAGGCCACCTAGTCCACCAACATTTTGGTGTTTTGTCTGGCAACAGTGATAGCTGTGAACTTGACCGAGATTCAGTCAGCTGTTCGGGCGAAAAAAAACCAGTGATAATTTGTCAATGTGCAGTTCTAACTGGTCTCCAATCAATACCATGCATGTAAACGTATAATACTGATAATGATTAACGTGTCATATACATGGTAGATATATTTATA
Organism: Coenobita brevimanus; assembly: GCF_032717465.1. Classification (NCBI taxonomy): domain Eukaryota; kingdom Metazoa; phylum Arthropoda; class Malacostraca; order Decapoda; family Coenobitidae; genus Coenobita; species Coenobita brevimanus. The sequence continues at coordinate 20,830,874 of NC_136984.1, forward strand.
ACAATAGTATTACAACACAGGCATCCAAATAGTGCTGCGTTCATTCATGTGAGACACACGGGTATCCCGAGTGTGCAGCTCCATCACCACCTTGGTTTGTGACGTAGGCACCACGTGACGTCACGTATGGGGGGGTGGAACTAGTTGACCCGTTCATGATGATAAACATTTATAGAGAGTAATCGTTCGACTTTATCATTCAAATAATAAGGAAACGTTGATTTTCTATGTCAAAACAAACCTATTACAATCTGTAATCTCATATACGTTAAATACCGCAGCCAACCAAGTGCCTCCTCACCCCCCTCCCATCACACGTCCCACCTCGTCCCGCCCATGATCTAAGAAGGGGAGGTCAGCCAGACAGTGGGGAATCCCCGCCTGCATGACGTCACACACGCCCCACTGCCTTCCCAATCCTTGCTCTGAAGGCTGGCTGGCTGGCGTCAGCCTGGACACGCTATCTGATGTTCAACCACACTGCTTCATTCATAGCTTCATCTCGCCTACAGTATACAGTATTTTATGTCTTTATAACCATTTACCATAACCATAGTCAGTATATCAATAAATCACATTATCATCTGCCTGTAACATTCCACAGCAGGACTTAATATACGTTTCTCCTATCTATCTGTCTATATTTTTTGTTTTATACTTAATCGCACCTTCCCACCACGGTGGGGTAGCGATACGACAATGGAAAAGAAAATAACAAAATAACAAAAACCTTCACACACAAATACACATTTGATCACATTCACACTCATCTCCCTACCTATCTATCTATCTATCTGTCCCTCTATCTATCTATCTATCTATCTATCAATCTATCTCTCTCTCTCTCTCTTTCACTTTCTCTCTCTCTCTCTCTCTCTCTCTCTCTCTCTCTCTCTCTCTCTCTCTCTCTCTCTCTCTCTCTCTCTCTCTATTCCCGATATATAATAACCCGAGCAACGTTTATGATGGCTCTTAGACGGATAAATGAATAAATCAATGTAATTTTCAGCATTTATTAGTGTGATAAAATACAGCCATCATTCCTGGTGTATATTATATTCATTCATTCATTCTCTCTCTCTGTCTCTGTCTGTCTGTCTGTCTGTCTGTCTGTCTGTCTCTCTCTCTCTCTCTCTCTCTCTCTCTCTCTCTCTCTCTCTCTCTCTCTCTCTCTCTCTCCCTCCCCGGGCTGGATGCTGTGGTGTCTAGATCATGGTGTCCCTATTCATTCATTCATGCATGTAATGGGACAAGCTGAACCCGCTCGCCAAAGGGCTGATGTGACGTCATGAAGGCTCACGCGGCGCGCTGTCTGACTCTCCTCCCCTACTTAGATCATGATCCCGCCCTTCCTCACCCACCACCCTCCATATAACTCCCACACCCCCCTCCCCTTGTTTCGCCTACTGTGGTGTGAACCTTTAACTGTCCCACCTGCTTTGGAGTCAGAGGTCGATGAGAGTGAGGTTAACGGTGAAGGATGACTGGCATGACGGTGTTTTTTGTGATAATAATGCTAGGTTACGGAGAAGCTGATAACCCTATGGCATATCTCTTGAAAGCTGGTAATGGTTGTTTGGTTCACGACGATAGTCCAACAAAATAAATCACTACCGATACCCGTGTGTCTCACATGAATGAACGCACCACTATTTGGATGCCTGTGTTGTAAGACTGTGGTTATAAATATATCTACCATGTATATGACACGTTAATTATTATCGGTATAATACGTTTACTTGCATGGTATTGATTGGAGACCAGTTAGAAATGCAATTTGACAAATTATCACTGGGTTTGTTTCGCCCGAACAGCTGACTGAATCTCGATCAAATTCACAGCTACCACTGTTGCCAGACAAATCACCAACATGTTGGTGTACTAGGTGGCCTCGAGTCATCTGCTCGCAACTGTACATATGCACCCAAACGTTTTCTCATTGACTCCCGTTTCAAGGTCCGTCATTTGCACATTTTTCAATTTGGCTCATGAATTTTGGTACCAGTATGTATTTTAGGGACACCTTCCTCTACCCGAGGCCAGGCGGGGACAATGCTTTACCCCGCGTGACCTCCCCCTCCACGCCATTGTCTCAGCAACTCACCTGTTACCAATGGCCTGGCCAGTAAAGACATGTCGCACCACAATACGAAATTCAAGGCCAGAGTGATTCTCCAATCGATGACAATGTGGAGGACAAAATTTATGTGGCATTAGAGGAAGAAATGTGCAGAAATTATGAGAAGGTAACGTCGCAAAAAAAGGTGCGGTACGTTGATGTGTTTGGTGAGTGAAACAATGCTTATATCGTCTATATTACTGTGTGAAAACCATTATACTCTTGTACTACATATATACTCGTACAAAATGAATAAATACCTACCTGTTCTGAGTGGTTTGGAATAATTACTTCTTCCATAGAAAGCGTCTTCTCTGGAGCCGAGCTCGATAGAACACAGTACCCGGTGAAGGTAGGGTCACCTGTACCAGACATTTCTAAGCTCAGGTGAGCAATTTCTTTCTGAATTTTCGATGTTTCTCATAAAAAGCGGAGGTTTCTGCCAAAAAATAAAAAAAATCGACGATCTGCCAGGATTGGAGGAGGTCATTGATGAAAAATCTGTAGGGACATGACAGGCTAATAAGCAGTTAAATCATTGAAATTAGGTCATCGTAACAGGGCCATGGTGCTGAGTATGCACAGCACATATGATGAAAATCGGTGGAGGAAAGTGATGAAGTAATAATGATTATAAAAATAATGACAGGTACAAAGATCTCCATCCAGGTTAAGAGGTGGAAAACAATAATAATAAAAATATTGAAGGATACAAGGATCTCCACCAAAGGTAATAGATGAAGGTCAATTAGAAGACTGTAACTGCCAAAGACAGTTATTGCTATCCACCTATGAAAATGTTGTTGAACTTTAAATTTATGACTCATAAAACGATGGCCAAACTATCTATGTATCTAGCTATATACCTAGGCTGCTTCCCCCAAAGAAAGGGAGGTAGCCGAGACAGGACGACACACTCCCCATTTACTCATCCAGTCAAACACATTAATTTGCACCTTAGCCCCAAAGGGGAGAAGGGACAGATCCTCACCGCATCACACCGCACAAGGGTCAACTATATAGTGCAATCAGTGACATTAGCAGCAGGGCCCGACAGCAGAGCTGGTTTATCCCTGCCACATCATAATAGACCCATCCCCTTATGCACACCTGACCTGACTAGCTGATCAGACCGAATGCGGGAGAATATCCCCTCTGGGCTGCGTCATCATTTATTCATTCACAATTTCTCTCCATTTATTTCTGTCACGCACAGCCACTCCTCCTTGTTCAACAGACAACCCTCTTGCATCCAGCACTCTCTTCACACTGTCCATCCATCCTATTCGTGGTCTCCCTCTCAGCCTTACACCTCTCACATCAGATCTAGTTATCTTTTTCACCAATTGCTCATTATCCATTCTCTCCATATGCCCAAACCATCGCAACACCCTCTGCTCAACTCTACCAGCCATCTCCCGAACAACTCCAGTTCTCCTTCGCACTTCATCATGTCGCACTCGACCCATACGTGTTACTCTTCACATACTCCTCAGACACCTCATCTCCATTACATTCAAATTTTTCCTCTCTGCTACACCCATATTCCATATTTCAGCCCCATATAATGCAGTCGTTACCACAACACCCTCATACAGCCTTCGCTTTACATCCATTCTAAGTGAACGACATCTAAACACTTTTTTCGTTTCCCCCAGGACCTTACCTACTTCATTTATTCTAAACTTTACTTCTGCATCTATTCTTCCATCCACAGCAACATGTGACCCTAAATATTTAAAACACTCTACCTCCTCAAGCAACTCACTATTCAAAACTATATTCATCCCCCTACCGCCTACCAACCTCGTACACTTCATCACTTTACTCTTATTCTCATTTACTTTCAATTTCCTCCTATCACACACCACTCCAAACTCCTCAACCAACTGTCTCAATCTCTCCTCTGAATCAGCCACCAGTGCAGTATCATCTGCAGACAGCAGGTGCTTCAGATTCCACTCTCCACCATCAACATTCACCAGACTCAGACCTCCACTTAAAACTCTTGCATTCACCTTCCTTACAACACCATCCATATAAATATTAAACAACCAAGGCGACATCACACATCCCTGTCGCAGCCCCACTCTCACGGGAAACCAATGATGCACAGTATTTCCCACTCTTACACACGCTCTACTATTTACATAAAACTTTTCACCCCTTTTAGTAACCTACCATCAAATCAATACAATCTTAAAACAGTCCACAAAGCCTCCCTATCAATTCTATTGTACGCTTTCTCTAAATCCATGAATGCCCAAAACACATCCTTGCCTTTCGATAAATACTTTTAACACACATGTCTCACAACGAACACCTGATCCACGCATCCCCTCCCTCTCCTAAAGCCACACTGCTCATCAGCAATCACTCCCTCTGTACCCTCTCTAACTCTCACAATTAACACTCTACCATACACCTTACCTGCAACACTCAACAGACTTATACCCCTAAAGCTAGTACATTCATACTTATCACCCTTGCCTTTATACAACGGGACCACACAAGCACTTGCCCAGTCAATTGGCACCATACCTTTCACAAAGCACACGTTCAACAATCTTACTAACCAGTCAACAGTAGTCACTCCACCATCCTTCAGGCATTCCACAGCACACCCATCCATACCTGCAGCTTTCCCTGTTTTCATCTCCTTTACTGCCTTCTCCACTTCCTCCTTCATGATCAAAGAATTATTCAACTCTCCCAACACATTTATTCCTTGCACCCTTCCATCCTCCACAGTCTCAGCCACCCTTTCCTCCTCTACATTTAACAATCTTTCAAAATACTCAGCCCATCTCTTCCTTACTGCATCCATCTCAATTAATATCCTTCCATCCTCTGCTTTTACTTGCTCTTCCTTCCCAGACTCTCCCTTTCGCACCCTTTTAACCTCCTTCCAGAACATTTTCTTATTCTGTTGAAAAATTTCAGTCAGCCGCCTACCCCACCTCTCATCTGCTGCCACTTTAGCATCATGCACAGCCCTTCTCGCCCTATTCCTCTTTTTCTTATACCTCTCATATGACACCTCATCCTTCCTCTGCAGCCACACTTCATATGCACGTCTCTTCTCAGCCACAGCTATACTTACTTCCTCGCACCACCATTCACTTCCTTTTCCTACACAACCACCCACAAGTCTCACACCACACACCTCTTCTGCATGCCCCACCACAGCACTCTTAACCTGCCCCATCCCGACCACTTTTCCACCACTGACTCCCCCTAATCCCGACCATTTTTGGAATTTTTTTTTTTTGCTCAAACCTCTGCTTTTGGTGAGAAACATCGAAAATTCATCCTGAGGTTTAAAATACTCTATCCAGGTAGGAGTACCTCCTTACCTTTCTGGGTTTTCTAACAGGCTGGCACCAAAGAAAACGAGTTCTGTGGGAGGATAACTATTTCACACCACTCATAAACGGTATTTATTTATTTACTTCGTACAAATTTGTATGTAGTACGAGAGTATATTGGTTTTCAAGCAGTAATATAGGCATTATAAGCATTGTTTCACTCACTCACTCATCACCATACCTGACCTTTTTTTGCCTCATTACCTGATCATCATTTCTGACTTTCTTCCTCTGATGCTATGTAAAGTTTGTCCTCCACATTGTCATTGATTGGGGAATCACTCTGGCCCTGAATTTCTTACCATGGCTTGACATGGCTTTACTGGCCAGGTCACTGATAACAGGTGAATTGCTGAGACAATGGCGTCCAGGGGGGGGGGAGGAGGTCATGCTGGGTAAGGCATTGTCCCTGCCTGGCCTCTTGTAGAGGAAGGTGTCACGTGTATACATACCAAAAATCACTTGTAAAAATGTAAAATTGTGCAAATTAGGGACCATGCAATTGATTCGCGTTTATGTACATCAACGGGATTGGCATTGACAAAACGTGTGGACGTTAAAGAGCGTCAACGGGACGCCGCGGGTTAAACAACTGCCATTCTTCCTCCACACTGCCATTTTCCTGATCTTTCACTGCGTTCCACTCATCTTTCAATTTCTCCTGATACTCTATCGTTTTCTCTCTTTTATCCAACTCAGTTTCAAAACCTCCCTGCCACACCTAACCCTCCTAGCTCTCACCCATGTCTTACCTACTGTTAACTTTCCCTCCACCAGGTAGTGGTCAGACATACCTCCGCCCTCCCCTCTCAGAACTCTCACATTCATCAATCTTCCTATTACATTCCTAGAAACAACCACCAAAAATCTACATATCTGGTCCAGGACCAAACGAAACTTCTTTGGCCAAGAAATGCCTTTTTTTTTTTTTTTTTTTTTTTTGTATGGAAGATAAATTAAAAAAACAAAATTGTTGAAAACTGGGGTGCACATGTAATGCCATAAATTTAAGTATTGGTATTAGCTAGTATTGGAAATGTAATCTTAAGCATTATTATAAATATAGTCTGTACAGTGCATGATTTAATCGTTAAATCTTATATTTAAGTCTAGTCTTAGTTGATATTCATAATGTGAGCATGATTCCGTCATTGATAGTATCAAGTCAAGTGTTGATGTGAATGTTTATACATAAAGGACCAGCGCTTGCCAACAAAGAAGTATAACCACGGAAGTTTCGTAGAAATTAAAAATCGCGAATGTCTCTCTTCGTATTCTAATCTAGAGATTTACCTACCGAAGTTAATAGAGTTCCCCTTTTGTACTATGCAGTGGTGAATTGAAAATGTCTGAAGTTGTTGTTGTTGATTCTCTCCTCATTAAAGGAGACCGGGCCTTGCTGTAGCCCGATTGGTGGTGGTTGGCTTGAGTGGGGTAAGGGGGAAGACAGGGCCTGGGGATTGCCCAGCACACATGCCCTGTCTCCTGGCTGAGTTTGTGGTGTGTGTGATATCTGAAGTAAAACTGTTGAAGGTAATCACTAGTGATGAGCGAAATTCATGTTATTGAAGTTGTGTCATCAGTCACGTAGGCCATAAACAGATTGCGGATAATAAAACTGATCTGATTCTTAATTAATTTGGCTTCGTTATGGTTAAAGTTCCTTTATACTTAGTACAAAAAATTTTAAAAATCGTAAGTCATTTACCTACGTATGTTAAGTGCAAACATATCTTTTGGATACTTTGATGATCCTAGAGAGTCGATAATGGTATACAGTACTTGGTTAAAGTTTTTACAGATTCCAGGACACTGTCTTGGTTTAGTATAAAAAGGCACAAGGCGGCGACAACCGCCAAGGGACTTTTATGCATGGTTGTGGGGAGTAAGGACATAATTCTGAGCTCTCCTGTAGCTATAGGGCTCCCCCATCGGCGTTAGTCTTCTTTTGTTTTTCGCCACTAGGGCGTATTTATCTTTTAGGCTAGCTAGTACTCATTTACCTCCCTTCCCTGATTACAGATACAATAGGTGTTTGTATCTATTCCTGAGTTTACCTTTGCTTACTCGCCCACGGAGGGGTCCCCCCCACTGATCGCTCTGGGGTTGTGAATAAATACAGACAGGCCTCCCTGGAGTGGTTTGAGAGGGCAACCTCAGACTTAGATGTTTGGTCTCAGGTTGATTGTCCCTTGCTTGCTCTTCTCTTTCTTCCCACTTCCCCCTTCAGGGGGGAGTGGTAACTATTGTGGACGCCCTTTCCACCTACCCCCCTGAAGTGGGGGAGGTGGAACAAGTTAAAAAACTTGCAAATGGAGACCTCCTTGTAAAGACTTGTAATTTATCCCAAGTTAAGGACTTGCTGAAGCTGCGTAAGTTTCACTGCTATGATGTCGAGGCCAAGATCCCAACCTCCATGAATTCCTGCAAGAGTGTTATCACTTGCAGGGATCTCATGGAGATGAGTGAGGGAGAGATCATAGAGGAACTCGCTTAGCATGGTGACATCAATGCTAGATTTAAAACCAGATTTATGGAAGGTGTCAGGACAAAGACTGCAACTATCGTTTTGTCTTTTGGTACAGTATCACTTCCTAGCCATGTAAAAATTGGTAATGAAACATGTGCGGCCGTATATCCCTAACCTTCTGTGTTGTTTGAAATGCCAGTTGTATGGGCATGGTACCAAGACTTGTCGGGCTTCCCAGCCAGTATGTGGCAGGTGTGAAAGCCAGGGTCATGATGCAGAACGTTGCACATGTGAGACAATATGTTGCTTTCACTGCAAGGGCACTCACTCCACTTCCTCTAGGGACTGTCCCAAGTGGGAGGAGGAGAAGGAGGTCTGCATGGTGAAGGCAACTGAGGGTATTTCCTACTACGAAGCTAGGAAAAAGGTGAAGGAGTTGCATGCAACTCCCACGCCGAATAGGTCCTATGCTTCGGCGGTAATGTCCCGTCCCGTGATGTGCTCTGTAGAGATGCAGACTGACCTTGTCCTTCTCCCTCCTGCCACTCACCGTACCTCTCCATCTCGGCCTCCCGTCCGCTCCAGCTCACACTGACATCCCTAGGGCTTCAACATATTCTCAGGCTTCTGCTGCCTCTCCATCAGTATGCCCTAAACCGAACTCTGACAAGCCTAGTAAGAGTAACATGACCACCCTCACAAAACAGGCATGTCCTTATGTTCTTCCAGTTCCTACTCCAGCGAGGGTGATAAAGGTTAGCTCTTCCTCAGGGGAGTCTGGGAGCCTAGTTATTGATGAAAATATGGAGGTTGCTGTAAACAAGCACCGGGATAGGTCCCCCGGTAGTCGCTCGCCTGCTGGCGGGTGACAAAAAAGACTAAGCACACTGGCCCCCAGCGTAAATCTTAAACCAACGCTTTCACTATATTACAGTGGAATTGTAGAGGTGTTGGGAATAAATTACAAAATATAGCAATCTTGCTTTCAATACACAGGCCAGACGTTGCTTGTTTACAGGAGATGCGCCTGGAGGATCATCCTGATCCTCCACAGTTCAAACGCCACCATTCGTATAGAAGATATGAAGGTCGTGGAGTTGCCATATACACACACAAATCACACCCACAAATGGAAGTGATTCTAAATTTTACTCTGGAAGCAGTCGCGTGCAGAGCAAAATTTAAAAACACGTATCTGTCTATTTGCTCTCTGTACTGTCCTCCACACGTCCCCATTGATAATGATGCCTTAAATTCACTATTTGAACATCTTTCGGGGAATAAGTTAGTGTTGGGCGACTTTAACGCCCATCACTATCAATGGGGTAGCTTGAGGGTCGATGGTCGTGGGGAGCAAGTAGCCGATCTAATACTACAGTCCAACCTCTGTCTTCTGAACGATGGTAGAGCGACTTGTGTAGATGATCATACTGGTAACTTGTCGGCCATTGACTTATCTTTGGCCCCCCTTGGTATACATCAAGACTTCTCGTGGGACCCTTATGATGACTCCTTGAGATGTGATCATTTACCCATCTATCTTTCTTATACACCCGACATTGATTCGGACCCTCCACCCCCAAAATTTAACTATAAGAAAGCAGATTGGCGATCCTTCTCAAGGATCGCCAATTTAGATATATCTGGGGAGACCATAGATGTTAAGGTCGATAATCTAACCAATTCCATAAAACACGCAGCTGACACTGCTATTTCCAAGACTTCACAGTTCATGCGAAGCATAGAGCAATTGGTGGATGCTGGATTGCCGACAAGCAATAAGGAAACACAATAGAAGATACAGAATTTTTTATAGTCAGCCCACTGAGGAAAATTTTATTGCATACAAACAGGCACGGGCTAAGGCAAGGAGAATAATCAGAAGGGCCAAACGTGACTTCTAGAGGTCCTTTGTGTCCATAGTTACTCGTAGTACACCATTAAGTAAAGTCTGGTCCACTATTAGAATAATACATAATAAAAGCCCATACTTCCCTGTGACCACCCTGCAGGTGAACAGCTCCATCTATGACGATCTCATGGACGTTGCTAGCATCCTCGCCAGGAGTTTTTCTCATGTAAGTAGCTCAGCCAATTATGACCAGCGTTTCCAACATCATAAACGCAAGGCTACAGATAATAGACTTTGCCACAGAAGACATAGACTCCCCGTACAACCAAGAGTTTACGCTATATGAACTGCTCCTTGCCCTTAAATCCTGTAAAGACACCAGCCCTGGACCAGACACCATCACGTACGGTATGATCCATCATCTTAATCAGGACCACCTGATTAAGATGTTAGCATTGTACAATGAGATTTGGGCGTCTCGAACGTTCCCAAACTCATGGCACTATGTGCCTTTGCGCACGTCATACTGATACCCAAAGAGGCTGGTTGTCTTATGAATCCCACTTCATTTCGTCCTATTGTGTTGACTTCTTGTCTATGTAAGATCATGGAACACATGGTAAACATAGGCTTCTTTTTGTTTTAGAGTCGAAGACTTTGTTAAATGATCAACAATGTGGCTTCTATAAATACAGAATTTCACCAGATAATTAAATGAATTTGGAGCATTGTATTTCAGAGGCATTTGCCTATAAAGAATTCATGATAGGGGTGTTTTTGGACATCCATAAAGCCTATGACATGGAATGGTGACACGGTATACTAATGAAGCTCTATGTTTATGGTTTAAGAGGAAATTTGCCTATTGTTATTTCAAATTTCTTAAGGGACAGGAATTTCTCTGTCAAATTGCCCCGTAATGTAACATTGGACATATTTATCCAGGAAAACGGGGTGCCGCAAGGAAGTGTGCTTAGTCCCACTTTACTTAGCATTATACTCAATGATATTCTGTCATCAGCTCCCATCCCGATGAATCTTAAATACTCACTCTACGCTGACGATTGTGCAATGTGGCACTCTTCCCATAATGCACAATTTTTGGCTGGGCAGATTCAAGCAGCCCTTGACTCCGTCCACCAATGGGCCTTGCAGTGGGGATTTAAGTTTTCCATCCCTAAGTATGACGCTGTAGTCTCCATTTATTGTAACATACCTAATTTGTGCTTAACTTCGGATAATCAGGCGGTACCTTTTCAAAATTCTGTAAAGTTTTGGGGAATACATTTTCATCGTCATTTGAACTTCAAAATTCATGTTAATAATTTGCTTGCTCGTTGTGATAAACCATTAAATGTCCTCAAGTACCTAGTGGGTACTACATGAGGTGCCAACAGAAAGTTTTTATTAATGGTGTGTAAGTCCGTTATTCAATCGAAGCTAGACTATAGTGCACAGGTGTATGGATCGGCATCCGATGCCATGCTGAAAGGATTGGATGTGTTGCAGAATAAATGTCTGCGTATGTAGTCTTGGAGCTGTCCAGTGTACCCGTGTAGCTTGTATGGAAGTGGAGGCAAATGTGCCTCCCCTCCTTATTCTCTGTGACCACCTGGCATTATCGTATGAGTTCAGAACATCAAGGAAAAGTAATATCGGCAATGTGGCCTGTACCCTCCTGTGTCAATACCACCACCTTATGTGAGGGGTGCGTCAGCCACTTGCCGTATGTCTCCACTTACTAACTCAGGAGCTTTGTGTGGACCTCAGAGACTGTGACAAGTTGGTGTTTAAAAATATAGTGCCTTGGGAGCCACCCGGCTTTACAGTTGATGTATCATGGCTCCCAGCACCAAAGACCGAGGCGCCAGAGACAGAGATCCACCACATGTTTCGTAATATCATCGTTCGTCACTTGGGGTCCCACCAATTATACACTGACGGCTCCAAGTCGAGTGCATGTGTGGGTGCAAGTGTGTGGTTGACTGAATGTGCCCTCAGGTATCGGTTGCCGACTCATACATCTGTGTTTACCTCCAAACTCTTTGCTATTGACAGAGCCATAGACTATGCTCTCACTTCTCGGCATGACTCATTTGTCATATTTTCGGATTCAAAATCAGTTCTTCAGGCAATTGCTTCTTGTTCTACGGACTCTAATGAGATCCAGGTCCGCATTATTAACCCTTTGGGATTTTCGGCCCTCCGCCGATTGTGTCGGTGCCAGATTCAGTCTTTTGCACATAGAGTGCACTGTACACTAACTTTTTATGGTAGACTAATGAATATGGTACCATTTTAAAGCTGAATAGTTGCTCTTTATTGTAGTATGGTTGAAAACGGTAAATACGGTAGCTAAAAGGCCAATAGGACGAGTAGAATTTAGCCGAAAAGGAAAAATTGCACACCCTTCTGTAGAAAAATATTTGTAAAAAAAAAAGTATTAGTTACATGAAATCTGATTGCACCATATCAATCTACAGTAAATTACCTTTCCGTTGATATATAGATTATGGCAATTTACGTTAGTTTTCACAGAGAAAAGCGAAAACTCTCGTTGTCACACAGGCAAATATCCATGCTTGTAATACTGATATTATCCATGGTAAAAGCGAATTTATTATGCATGTCTGTCTGATGTACTTGTCAGTGTAAAACTAAGTAGTTGGAAAAGGATAAACAGGATAGTGTATATAAAACAAGCCCAGGTAGGATATGGAAAACATGCAAAAAACAAAATACTTGAATTCGAGTCATCAGAATCTCAATAGTTGGATTTACGATGACTCGAAATTGCGTCTTTGAAATCTCAAAGGGTTAACAAATTGCATTCGTGCAACAAGTCCTTCATGCTGATCTGGATGCCTGGTCATTGTCGTATTTACGGCAATGAGTAGGCTGACTTACTTGCAAAGTCGGCTGTAGAGCTTGAGAAGATATGGGACGTTCCTCGTGATCTATGGTCGAGTCTCTCTCTCGGAAAGAAATCAATAAATCTTCTGTGGCAAAGTCAGTGGACCAGACTTAATATTCCAACCTGTAAGCCTTACCTGGGTGGGCGACTGGGATACTGCCATCCGTCCCAGTCGTCTTGAGGAGAAAGTCCTGGCGCAATTATGGCTCAGTGCCACTTTGGTAACACACATGAAACCGTACATGGAAAGACGCTTTCCACCGCACTGACATCTGTGATGTGGTGTTATCTATCACTCATATCATCCTGCGCTGTCGGCGATTTTTTGGTGAAAGTGCTTCACTTTTAAAATACTGTGGCGCAGTAGACGTCCCCTTCACCCTTTCCACCATCCTGGGTGATGGGGACATTGTTATGACTGATAAATTGATGGCTTTCTTGAGAAAGACCGGACTGATCAGAGTGATGTGACTTTTTTACTGTATGATTTTGTTTTTTATCAACTGTAAATATGAATATACTGTACTGTTTAGTAGGGTTGACAGTTGACGTATTTGAAATAGGTCCTCCTCTCACTGATCTATTTCTAATATTGATGTCCCCTACATTAAACCCTGTTCCTCGCCTGACAGTCACCAGCTGATGAGTGCAAGTGCAATATAGAAAGGTGTTGGGCAGTTGCAGTCGATGGTGGTCTGTTGGGCGAAGTCCTTCAGTTTTTTTACATATCATGTAAATACATTACACCATTTTGCTTAAGTTGTTCAATTAGGACCGACAGCTGACGTATATGGAAATGTTTCTGACTCGTCTAGTTCTCTTTCATATATTGATGTCCCCTATATTAAGTTGTGCCTCGACTGACAGTCACCAGGTGATGAATCCAGGTATGTAATGTAGAAAGGCATTACATATCTGTAGTCAATGGAGTTCTCTTGGTCGAGGTATTATTCTTTTTATCATTACTGTAGGTTTAGCTATTTGTCTTTTTAGGATTTAGTATAGGTTAGCAATTTGTCTGTTAGGTTATTAGTTTTAGGGACTTTAGGTAAATTAGTTTTTTTTCTGATATATAATGTAAGGTTTAAAAAATAAAAAAATCTAAAAAATAAAAATACAAATAAAAAAATTAAAACAATAAAAAATTAAATATATATATATATATATATATATATATATATATATATATATATATATATATATATATATATATATATATATACATATATATATATATATATATATATATATGGAAAATGTGAGTAAGTTTAAGTACTTGGGTAGTGTGATGAATAAGGATGGAGGTTTGGAGGGTGATGTGCTTGAAAGGGTACAGCAGGGAAGAAAGGTTGCTGGTTCTTTGAAAGCAGTGATAAGAAACAGGGAAGTGAGCATGGAAGTGAAAAAGTTACTACATGACAGTATTGTGATACCAACTCTAACGTATGGAAGTGAAGCTTGGACGTTATTGGAAGGACACAAGTCAAGAGTGAGAGCAGTGCAAATGAGTTATTTAAGAGGAGCCTGTGGAGTCACATGGAGAGACAGGCTGACGAATGAGGATATAAAGGAGCGTTGTGGTGTGGATGTGGATGTGATAGGAAGCGTTAGGAGGAACACACTGAGGTGGTTTGGCCATATGGAGAGGATGGAGGGTGAAAGACTGACGAAGAGAGTGTATGTGAGTGAGGTGGAGGGGGGAAGAGGGAGGGGGAGGCCGAGGATGAGATGGAGGGATGGGGTGGAGAGGTATATGAGAGAGGGGGGGGTGAGTTAGGAGCATGGCAGTGAAATGGCGGGGGACAGGGCGACGTGGAGGCGATTTGTTTGTGGCCACCCCAAACGGGATTGAGGCGTCTGACAATAGATAGATAGACAGACAGATATACGTGTGTATGTGTGTATGATTTTAAATATATATATATATATATATATATATATATATATATATATATATATATATATATATATATATATTTGCCTTTATGACCAGGGGCTTCGGCCCCAATGGTCGATAGGCGAAAAAAAAAAAAAAAAAAAAAAGACAACCGCCAGACAGCCACTTGTCTTCAGCGTTGCAGGTTAGTGGCCAACTCTCATCCTCCTCCCCCGTCGTTGTGCATCGTGTAATGAGTCCTCATAAATGTGAGTTAAACTGGTCATATTTTCCCCTGATCCCTCTTGTACTGATTAACGAGACCGCCACTTCTCTTCAACATTGTAGGTCATCGTGCGCTCAAGTCACTGCTTAGCTGGCGTCTCACACACTAAATCACTCCCCTCCTCTCTTAGTTTAGGTAGCCTAATTAAGAATCTATCGGCTGGTCCATTTGATAATTGTCCATTTGATTAGGGATCTATTTGAAAAATATATTCGGTTGAACATGATTCTTGTGTTATACGTGCTAAATCGTGGGAATATCTTGGTGGTAATCTTTGCATCTTCCCAGCGAGTCCAACTGTGACAACGGGATCATTATATCCAGGTGTATCAGTATTCTTCGAGTATTAATTTAGGTTAGTAAATATTCATAACTCTGGAGTTACAGACCGTGATCATATTTTATCTGCTTTGAACGTTCCCAGTTAGTAGAATAATCTGTCATAGTTCTTAATGTTTAGTTAATCTTAGGTTAAGTCATTTTGAAATTCGAGTTTTGTTATCCTACAGGGTATAGTGCAGATGAGATTGAGTGGCCCGCAAAGTGTGCTTAATATCTATCGGCTCACGCACTCTCCTCAAAAGTGTACGCTACCACATTTCCCATAAACCCTGTAATTTGATCACGCTACCACATTCCCATAAACTCTAATAAGATCACGCTACCTAATTTCCCATAAATTCTCTAATAATATCACGTTACCCATTTTCCATAATCTCTAAATTCTGACCATTACAACCAGTGACCAGAATTCTTGGATTACACACGAAATATCGTACTGCCACTCATGAATGACCTTCATTTTTTTTCTCTACAAATGTTTGCCTATCTTTCTATCACCAGACACTTTAATCCCGTAAAGGGTGGCCACAAACAAATTGCCTCCATCTAGCCCTATCTCCCGCCATTTCGCTCCCCTACTCAAGTTCACACCCCCTCCTCTCATATACCTCTCCATTCCATCCCACTATCTCTTCCTTGGCCTTCCCCTCCCTCTCCCCCCACTTCATTTCACTCACGTACACTCTCCTCGTTAGTCTATCGCTTTCCATTCTCTCCACATGGGCAAACCACAACAGAGTATTTCTCTTCACGCTTTCTGTCACATCCACAACACATTGATCCGTCACTTCCTTATTTGTCAGCCTGTCTCTATTTAACTCCACCAAGATCCTCTCGAACAACTCATTTCCACTGCTCTCACTCTTCTTTCCTTCCAACAAGGTCCAAGCTTCACTTCCATACGTTAGAGTTGGTATCACAGTACTATCTTGCTGCGACTTTTTAACTGCCATGTTGACATTCATTTGTCATATCACTGCTCTCAAAGAACCAGCATCATTTCTTTCCTGTTGTACACTTTCATGTGCATCACCCTCCAAAATGCCATCCTTTCTCATCACACTACCCAGGTACTTAAATGCAATCAAACTGTCCATACCCTCATCATCCAGCCTCATAGTACATTCAGTGACATCATTTCTCATGAAGACCGTAATTTTACTCATCCTTACATTCAACTTTAGAATCCGTTTCTCACAAACCCTCCCAGACTCATTCACCAAGCCTTGCAGTTCCCTTTTATCTTCATGCAACATTATATTATCACCTGCTAACAACAATATTGGAGGTTCCCAAACACTACCCTCTCTCATTAGGATCGCCTCAACATCCACTGCACTGCCCTGTAACTCTTTTATAACCCGATTCACGTGCAGATTGATATAGGCATGGAGACATGACACAACCCTGTTTCAGTCCAACATTCAGACTGAAAAAAAATCACTTAGCTCAATATCCACATGCACTGCAGTCGTGGCCCCATCATACATACTCTTCACGGCAGTCAACAGCTTCCCATTTACACCACATATTATTACAGTATTATTTTCCACATTCCTTGTCTATCCACCATGTCATATGCTTTCTTCCAATCCATGAAGGCCGCATACAACTTCATTCCCTCCTCTAGGAATTTTTCCACTAAAGATCTAAGAATGAATATCTCATCTGTACAACCTCCTCCCTTCCTAAATCTTCGCTGTCTTTCCCCAGCTGATTCCTCTGTTAATTCCCTAACTCTGTCAATTAGTGTCCTACCACGAACTTTCCCTGTTACAGTCAAATGTCTGAAATATAATTTAATCACAGGTTTACCTTCCAAGTTCATGTAGCTGTAATAGGTATGGAGTAAATTAAGACTGACATTAATATTAACGATTACTGAAATTTTTGGACGAGTGATCTTAAAAATGAGTCACTGTCACTGGAAAGGAGTCAGTGTAATATAGTTATCGTGCAGTAAACCCTCAATAATTATAATGAAATTCAGAGGTGAAAAATGGTACAATAGTACTAATAACAAAGAAGACTGCAACTATCAGAAACATTTACTGATCACCTATGACAGTACAGTTGAGAGGCACAACATATCTTTTTTTGTAATAACTAAAAAAAGTTGAGCAAACTCTATCCAAAAATTAAACAGACCTAGCCCATGAGCAGACAAAACGTGTAGGGACAAGCAGTGACTTATTATATTTTGTTTTTTTCTGTATGGAAGAGCAATTGAAAATTGGGGTGTCCGAAATATCGTAATGTCACCCATGGATGGCCATCATTTTTTTTCAATTCTATCATGGGATTTCCTTCCATGTTCATCTATCTATTGTAGTTATGGAGTACTCTGAGGTTGAAAAATCATGTTTTGGGGACATTTTTTAACCTCTGACTTCGAAAAACCGGTCAAGGTCACAGAAACATTGAACTGTAACAGTGTCATGGTGTTATACATCCTCAGTAAGTATGATGATAATCAGAATGGAAAAGTGCCATAATAATAATAATAATAATAATAATAATAATAACTAGAAGACTTCAATTGTCGGAGACAGTTGCTGATCTCCACCAATGAGAATATTGCTAGAGTTTCGTTTTTTTTTTTTTTTAACTTAAAAACGGGGCCGGCTTTCCCAATAAGCTAAGTAGGCCATTGGTCTAGGGCCCACCGGTATCTGGGGGCCCACTGAAACTAACTGATTATGCTACAAGTTAACTGTATTTCCTTCATTATTCCCATATATAAGATGTACATGATATAGAACTAATTTGATTAAAAGTAATGATGTGTTATATTGTGTTAAAATTTTTATTTCTCATAAGCTTGCATTATATTATGTAATACTTGATGACATTTGGCTTGACAAAAACAGTATCATTGACAAAGTTTCCATGAAAAAAGTAGGAAGAAGTTATTTTGAAATAAGTACATGCTGTACTTCATGTGCTTGCAAAATTGATTATGCTTCAAGTTAATTGCATTTCTTTCATTATTCCCATATATAAGACGTACAGGATATAGAACTAATTTGATTAAAAGAAATGATGTGTTACATTGTGTTGAAATTTTTTTCTTACCCGATAATATTATATGTAATACTGTACAGTATTTTGCGTTATAGTCAGACAGGTAATCGGTGGTTTATGACAAAGTTCAAAGCTCTGAAACAATTGGACATTGTTCGGAACAAATGCATGAAATAGTATATCAGTATAGCAGTATGTTAGACAAAGCACAAAATAGTCGGACAAACTTCAGTCCTAACGACATTGCCACAGAAATGCAGCGTCAATACTTCAAACGTTACAACAACAAATACCATTACTTTGAAAATGGAACGTCATAGCAAAACATGAATCTAGCCAAGAAAGCAGCCGGTATGCTATAGCACAGTTGCAAGAGCATTGGATGGTGCTTTAATAACTCTCAAGAAATGTGAAAACGTTCCTCAAAACAGAAATTCACCTCCAGATAAGAATGCTGAAGTGAAGAATGCACATTTTATGTACGAGAGAGGGCTTAAGAAACAAAGTGTCTATGTGGATGAGACTGGCTACAATTTCTACACAAAGTGAACGTATGGTCGTGCAGCACGAGGTGTGTCGTGCGAACCGTAGGGGGACAGCGAGGTGGAAACATAACGTTGATAGCCGCTATCTCTGATGTTGGGTGATTAATCTACCACGAAATACATGTCCGGAGTGTTATCCAGTAGATCTTTAATGATTTTCTAACATCCCTTGATGTTATTCTCGACGACGAAGACGCTATTGTCATCATGGATAACACTCCATGCCATCGTCATGCTGCACAGTCCATGACCAACCATGAAGTGAGGTACCTCCTACCACATTCACCATTTCTTAACCCCATAGAGAACTGCTTCGGTGTCCTCAAAGCTACCCTGAAGCATCTCCTCAACAATATTGCAGGAGGTTGTGATACTGCTGCAGTCAGGAGAGTGGGTCAGACTCTCAGGGCTTACCATGAGGACAAACTACGTGGGGCGATGGAGGAGGCTTTAATTGTAATAACACCACAACTAATGTAGGCAAACTATGTACATAGTAACAGCTACCTGATGAAATGCTTTCATTAGGAGGATATATGGGAGTAACGGTATACAGTATGTACTGTTACTATTGAGATGCACACGTAATATCTTGCTATAAAGCTTATCATTTGAACTACTTTTTCTATGTATTTAACACTGCATACAAGTGTTTAGTAATTCTAAATTGATTGGTATTATACTTTCTACACTTTAGATGGTTTAATTATGTTCATACCTTTATATTGGATTGATCGAATATAATTTACAATTGTGGATATAATGTATTTTATTGTCTTTGATATTGGTCTATGTCAATGTATTTTATAGCTTTGTTGTTATCTAACCTGCAATTTTGTCAAACTATTTCGTGGGAATGGCAAACTACGTTTGTTAAATTATTTTGCAT
This sequence comes from Coenobita brevimanus, assembly GCF_032717465.1. Taxonomy (NCBI): domain Eukaryota; kingdom Metazoa; phylum Arthropoda; class Malacostraca; order Decapoda; family Coenobitidae; genus Coenobita; species Coenobita brevimanus. The sequence continues at coordinate 20,850,559 of NC_136984.1, forward strand.
GAATGACAAACTTTATTGCTACGGTGGTATAGTTCTGGACTCTGTGATATTAGTGGTGACCGCTGTTTTTCTATTCCTCATATCTGTTTATCTATAATGCAAAATACTGTATTTGATGACATTTGGCCATTGCAAAATAATTACCATCCATCCATCCATTCATCATCCAATCCTACATTGTCCCATGAGGAGCATAGGAGCCCGGGGCTAAGCAGTTGGTCCCGACATTAAAGATAAGAGTGACCAGCCCAACTCATCCCTCAGTGGCATTACATGAGCAATATATATATATATATATATATATATATATATATATATATATATATATATATATATATATATATTGTTACATAGCCTATGATTTCATCATCCTTTGTGTATTTTTAACGCACAGTATGCTTCATGTTTGATCACGAGCGTGTTCTGCCTCAGTCCCCCCCCTTTACCGTTATAGTAGAGTAAGTCGTCCTTTCTGTTGTTCAGAGCGGGATTGTCAGCTCTTTGTCCCAATGGCTTCATTTGCGCATCCTTCTTACAAGTTGTATCAAGCTCTGCTGGCCCCTATAAAATGAGCTCAGTCTCTGCATCATTGCCACTTAGATCTGCTCCTCATTTTGTTCACATCTCTCTCCTCCCCCGTACAGTTATTGTTGTGAGTGCTCAGGAAGTCTCCAACCATCTAGCAGCTGTGTAATTTGAGTATAACTGTTGTTGCATTTTTTCTTGTGCTGTGTAGCATAGGGTTAATTCTTAGGCCTAGTGAGTTTTTTTTTTGTGATTTATGTAAGAGTTCTTTTTGTCAGTCATTTTTGATAATAGTTTGTATCTGTAATAATTTATCTTGCATTAACTGAGCATTACCCAGTGTATTTTCATTTTATCACGGCTGACTTAGATAAATTTACTCTTGCTAATTTCATGTTAATAGAGGCTATTGCAGTTAACCATATATTTAACCTGTTTTTTGCCATTACATTATCCTTATGAGTCCTTAATGTTTTGTTGTTAGTTTGAGCATTAAACTTTAACTTGTAATTTTACCTAACTCTTTTGTTTTGAACCTGGAACTTTACGGGACAGTAGTGATTTTTAGTATTCTCACTTAAAGTGTACATTATCTTTCACTGTTCCGCAACATAAATTTGGCGACCTCTTATCAGGATATTCAGGATATTATCATAAGGATATTGTTTGATATTTTGTGACTGTGATTTATTCATGATGTCTACTATTTCTACACTTGATAAAGCCAAAGATTTTTTGTCAAATGTGCAAACAGTGTGTGATGTAGAAAACAGAACAAAGAATGAACTTAAGCTTGTTGCTCAACAATTGGGAATTGCTGTTCACCCTCATTATTCTAATGATCAAATTGTTGACATGATTAATGAAAGCTTGTTTAATGTAACTCCTCCAAATGAGCAAACGGAGATTGAATTAGCTAAGTTACAGCTAGCCCTGCAGGAGTCTCGTGCTAAGGAGGCGGAGGCTCGTATTCAGGAGGCACAGATACACGCACAAGTTGAACTTGCCAGGATTCAGGCAGACCATGATTATCGCATGAAACAAGGTGGAACTAGATCATCTAGCTCTGATGATTTTGATGTGGCTAAAAATGTTAAACTTGTCCCTCCTTTTAATGAATCTGATTTAACAAAGTATTTTCAGTTGTTTGAGAGGGTAGCTACAGGTTTTAATTGGCCCAAAAAGTATTGGCCAGTACTCCTTCAAACTGTTCTCACCGGTAAAGCTCAAGTAACTTATGCATCTTTGCCTCAGGATCACTCTGATAATTATGATGTAGTTAAGAGCTTGATTCTTAAGGCCTATGACCTTGTTCCTGAAGCCTATATAGTAAAATTTAGGACAACTTACAAGCCAGATAAGCAATCCCATGTTAGTTTCTCAGGAAGTAAATACCAGCTTCACCTCTAGATTTCAGAAAAGTAAATGTACTTATTGTAGCAAGCTTGGTCATACTTCGGAGAAATGTTTCAGGAGACAGCGTGATGTGAACAAAAAGGAGTCTTTAAATATTCAGTCAATTGGTCTAGTGTCCACTCTTGAGAGTTCCCAGAATTCTTTAACTGAGTTAACTGAACCTGCTTTGAGGGGTAACTTAAATTCTCATGATGGAGCTCCTCTTTTGAGCAGTAACGTGGGTGACACTCTCAAGAGTTCATGTGCTAATTTCCTGTCTGATGGTTTTGTCAGTCCTCTGGACAGTAATGACAGGAAATCAGTTAAAATATATCGTGATACAGGTGCTTCCCAATCCCTTATACTGACCAGTGTTCTAGGCTCTAATGTTAATTCCTCTGATGAAACTTTAATCTTACAAGGTGTAGGGAATAATTACTTCTCTGTCCCTCTGTGCAGAGTGAATTTAGAGTCTGGTTGTGTTAATGGTTCCGTTATGGTTGGGTTGGTTGAGACTCCCAATGTCAGGTGTAACTTTCTTACTTGGAAATGATATTGGTGGAAGTCAAGTGTGTCCAACTCCTCGGTTGTCTAGTGAGTCAGTGGCTGCGTCCCAGGATTGTGATGTCCCTGATGTGTTCCCTGCATGTGCTGTCACTAGGGCTAAGTCTAAAGTTACTGGTGATTTAGAGGATAATGATGATGATGATGTTATCCTAGCTGACACTTTTCTTGCTAATTTGGACCACTCACCAGATGAGGCAGTACCCCGTAGTGTTGATAATTTGTCTCATCAAGAGTTGGTTGAGTTGCAGGTTGCTGACCCTGAGTTGAAAGGTCTAGCTAACTCTGCTTGCAGTGAGGAAGAGTCAGCCGGTGCTTCTACTTGTTATTATATAAAGTCAGGAGTGCTTATGAGGAAGTGGAGACCCCCAACAGCATCAGCCGACTGTGAATGGGAGGTTGTACATCAAGTTGTCATCCCTCGTGTTTGTAGGCAGGATATCATTAGAGTGGCTCATGATTCCAGTTTGGCAGGACACCTTGGAGTGAGGAAGACTGTGGCACGCATTTTGAAACACTTTTACTGGCCAGGTATCTTCAGGGATGTTTCCTGGTATTGTAAGTCTTGTCACACCTGTCAAGTTGTGGGGAAGTGTAATCAGACCAAAAAGGTTGCACCTCTAGTTCCCATTCCTCCTTTTGAGGCGCCATTCACCCGTGTGTTGGTGGATATTGTGGGCCCTCTTCCTAAGACTTCTTCAGGATTTTCTTATGTGTTGACCCTGATTGATATGGCTACTCGTTATCCTGAAGCCATTCCACTTAGAAATATCTCAGCAAAGAACGTGGTTAAGGAAATGCTAGGGTTCTTCACAAAGTTTGGTCTGCCCAAGGAGGTACAGTCAGACCGGGGAAGTAATTTCATGTCAAATGTTTTCAAGCAGTCTCTGAAAGAGTTGGGCATCACCCAGATCACGTCTTCAGCTTACCATCCCCAGACCCAAGGAGCGTTGGAGAGATATCATCAAACACTCAAATCGATGCTCAAGAAATACTGTTTGGAACATCAGAAAGACTGGGATAAAGGTCTTCCATTCGTTGTGTTTGCTGCAAGAGAATCTCCAAATGAATCACTGGGCTTCTCACCTTTTGAACTACTGTTTGGCCATGAAGTAAGAGGACCCCTTAAGTTACTCAAGGAATGCTGGCTGTCGGAGGAAGATGACGTCAACCTGCTGGAGTATGTGATGAAGTTCAAAGAACGGCTGTCCACTGCTTTACAGCTGGCGAGAGAGAATTTACGAGCTGCTCAGGAGAAGATGAAGACTTGGTATGATAAGAAGTCCAGGTTACGCCACTTTCAGCCAGGAGATCAGGTTTTGGTTCTGCTACCGGTTCATGGGCAACCTCTTCAAGCCAAGTTTAATGGTCCTTATTTCGTGGAGAAGAAACTCAGTGATGTCAACTATGTCATCGCCACACCAGATCGTAGAAAGAACGAGCAACTTTGTCGCATCAACATGCTAAATTTATATCACAGGTGGGACGAAAATAACCCAGTCTGCACTGTACCTGTTCCACCCGAGTCTGCAAGTGAAGCTCTCCCATGCAGTATGAGCCTGAGTGATAGTTTGGGGAAGAATCCTGATATCAAGAATGATCTCCAGACTAAGCTTTCTCATCTACCTCCCGAGGAAAGGCAGGAGTTTTCGGCATTACTCCAGGAGTACCCGCAAGTGTTCCGTACCACTCCAGGAAGAACCACTGTGTTGATGCATGATGTCGATGTTGGAGATGCAAAGCCAATTAAATTGCCTCCTTACCATGTGAACCCAGTGAAGGTTCCTCTCATCCAGAAGGAGCTTTGCTACCTGTTGGACCACAAGATGATTGAGCCCTGTCAGAGCGAGTGGAGTTCTCCTGTCACTCTAGTCCCTAAGCCAGGTGGGTCTCAGCGGCTTTGCATTGACTACAGACGTGTTAATCAGATAACCAAAACAGGCACTTACCCTCTCCCTCGTGTGGAAGATTGCATAGACAAGATCGGAAAGGCTAGGTACATTAGTAAGTTTGATTTGTTAAAGGGATACTGGCAAGTACCTATAACTGAACGTGCTAGGGAGATCTCATGTTTTGTAACACTAGGAAAGACTTTTGCATATTCTGTAATGCCATATACAGATTGTTTTAGATTAATAAGAAATTTCCTTTCTAAATTTCTTTTTCTTTGTGGGGAGGTGTTACATAGCCTATGATTTCATCATCCTTTGTGTAATTTTAATGCACAGTATGCTGCATGTTTGATCACGAGCGTGTTCTGCCTCAGTCCCCCCCTTCTACCGTTATAGTAGAGTAAGTCGTCCTTTCTGTTCTTCAGAGCGGGATTGTCAGCTATTTGTCACCATGGCTTTATTTGCGCGTCCTTCTTACAAGTTGTATCAAGCTCTGCTGGCCCCTATATAATGAGCTCAGTTTCTGCATCATTGCCACTTAGATCTGCTCCTCATTTTGTTCACATCTCTGTCTTCCCCTGTACAGTTATTGTTGTGAGTGCTCAGGAAGTCTCCAACCATCTAGCAGCTGTGTAATTTAAGTATAACTGTTGTTGCATTTTTTCTTGTGCTGTGTAGCATAGGGTTAATTCTTAGGCCTAGTGAGTTTTTTTTTGTGATTTATGTATGGGTTCTTTTTGTCAGTCATTTTTGATAGTTTGTATCTGTAATAATTTATCTTGCATTAACTGAGCAGTACCCAGTGTACTTTCATTTTATCAGGGCTGACTTAGATAAATTTACTCTTGCTAATTTCATGTTAATAGAGGCTATTGCAGTTAACCATATATTTAACCTGTTTTTTGCCATTACATTATCCTCATGAGTCCTGAATGTTTTGTTGTTCGTTTGAGCATTAAACTTTAACTTATAATTTTAATTAACTCTTTCGTTTTGAACCTGGAACTTTACGGGACAGTAGTGATTTTTAGTATTCTCACTTAAAGTGTACATTATCTTTCTCTGTTCCGCAACAATATATATATATATATATATATATATATATATATATATATATCTATATATATATATATATATATATATATATATATATATGTGTGTGTGTGTGTGTGTGAATCTGGGAATATCTGTCTATTAGTAAATTGTATATTTTTAGTTTTATCAGCATTAACTGAGACAATGTTGTTTTGTCCTCATTCACTGATTATAGATAAGTCTTGAATTTATGGAGATGGCTGCACTGAGTTCAGAGTTAGAGATATCAGACTTTGCAAATGGGTGTGAGTGTGAATGAACTGTGAAGTGTTGAGTCACCTGCATATGAGTGGATGAAATTGTGGGTGACAGGTAAGACATAATTAATATGAACCAGTAACAGGGTTGGCAATAGAACTGATGTCTGCGGCACGCCGGCGTTAATTGAGTGGAAAGTGCAATATACATCAACTACTTTTCTTTTTCTGTCAGTGAGATATGAGGAAATCAAAGGAACAAAAGACGTTAGTCCATAGGAAGGGAGTTTGGACAGCATGGAATGGTGCCATACTCTGTCAAAAGCTTTAGAAATATCAAAGGCTACTGAAAATAGCACAGCAAACACCGCAGCCTTTTCCTGTCGAGGATTCTTTCCAGGACGTGGTGCAGTGTTGGGTCCAAGCGTGTCCTGTCGTCCACATATCGACGACGCTTGGATGGTGGTGCTCCTTCATCTCCTCGCCTCCATACTGTTGCTGGAGGTGCAGTGGTAGGAGCTGGCCAGTTAACTTCTGACGGATCAGGTACTGCAGGAGGTGGCGCGATGGTTGCAGGAGGTGAAGCGATTGTTGCAGGTAAAGCAGAGGCTGCAGTTGATGGAGTGGTTGCTGCAGGTACCTGTGGTCATCGTCGCGAGGGAAGGTCAGGGACATGGTGAAGGACAAGACTCGATGCAGGCCACTCCTCCCCCTAGAATGCCAGGAGCTTGTCATATGTGCTCCTGGAGTTCTAGGAATGTCATATGGCTGGTGGTGTTCTTTTTGTACAGGGTGTAGGCATTGAACAGGGCCATGTGATGAAAAAGACATTTTTTTTGTCCACTTGACCGTTCTCCTTTGGGCAAGGTAGTACTGGATCATCTGATTGAAATGATCCACCCCGTCCATGTGCCAATTGTAGTTCTCCACCATGACGGGCTTGTTCACGATTTTGGTAATGTGATGGAACTTTCTGTCTGGATCCTACACCTTCTCATGCACCTGCCTAGGGACAGTGCTGTCACTGTGGAAGGTGGACACCATACTTACGATACGTCTGTCCATCCACAGCAACACCATTATATTGCCCTTGTGCCTAGCTTCCACTCCATCATCAGGAAGGTGTCTAGCACTGCTGATGTCCTACAGCTCCCTCGGTGCTCCCCTTGCCAGTTATACTGTGCCACACAAATACACTCTCACTGAAGAGGTGTTCGCACAGTGATACAAAGTTGTGATAATTGTTCATGTACAACTTGTATCCTTTGTCCTTCAAAGGTTCAGCAAGGCCCCACACTGTGTTTTGCAGAGATTTCTTCTCCCCAGTGTACATCTCAAAATTCCAAATGTAGCCACCACTCTTTGCCTTAGCCAAGATGTAAAGTTTGATGGCATACATTTTGGGCTTCATAGGGTTATATACATGGGAGGAGACCCGCCTTTTCCAACCCAGAGATCCCTCATCCATGCTAAGATGCTCAGTCGTGATGTAAACCTTTTTCAACCTCTGAAGGAGATACTGCATCGCTGCACAAATTCTTTTTAGCCAGTCTTGATTGTCCTCGGGTATGGCGAGACTATTGAAAGCATGAAAGTGCTTCAGGATGGCCTGAATGCTTTCCACTCATTGTTCGCTGAAATATGGGATAATCGTGTACCTCCGTGGACTGCCAATTGTGTCTTATAGTTGGCAGGTGGCAAATCCCCATAAGGAAGTACAGCTCGAGGAACCTGGCGATCTCCTCTTCATTGCAGAGGTACCAAACATCTAGTGCAGTCCCCATGAAGCTGGCATAGTTGTTGGTTTCAACAAATCCCAGGTAAAAAAAAAAATTAAAAGTAATGCAGTTGTGTTCTTGGTGCTGCCACTCTCAAACCTTGAGTTTCAGTGATGGGACTAGCATTGGATGTGAATGACCCAGAACTCCAGGTTCCACTCTCTCGGTCTTCACCTGGGTAAATGCTTTGCTATGTACATGTGTGGCACACACGACCTTGAGCCAGATGACTACCTCTCGGCCACCCACTGCTACCTCTCCTAGGCCAACGCCACCCTCGTCTATGTGGTGTGGAGGGAGATGGTGATGATGATAGTGCTGATGATGGTTGGGTTGATGAAGTTTCAGGTGATCATGGTGATGGAGATGGTAATGGTGGAGATGGTTTTGATGGAGATGGTAGTGGTGGAGGTGGTTGTGGTGGAGATGGTTGTGGTGGTGGTGCTGCTGCTGATGATGATGATGGCTGAAATTCAGGGGAAATGAAGTCTGAAGGGAACAGTGACTTTGATGATTTCATAGGGGAAAATGAGAGAAATATCTTAGATGGATGGTGAAATGCATGCAAGTTAGAGTGTTGTGAAAGTGTAGGTTGATTGTGGGGGTAACGAGGTCTGTGTCTACGGCCGGGGGATGGAAAAGAGTGGCGATAAGACGGCTCGGTGTCTGTGGTTGTGGTGGAACCAGTGGTGGCAGTGGTGATACCAGTGGTGGCAGTGGTGATACCAGTGGTGGCAGTGGTGATACCAGTGGTGGTAGTGGTGGAACCAGTGATGGCAGTGGTGATACCAGTTGTGGCAGTGGTGATACAAGTGGTGGTACTGGTGATACCAGTGGTGGCAGTGGTGATACCAGTGGTGGCAGTGGTGATACCAGTGGTGCCAGTGGTGATACCAGTGGTGGTAGTGGTGGAACCAGTGATGGCAGTGGTGATACCAGTGGTAGCAGTGGTGATACAAGTGGTGGTAGTGGTGATACCAGTGGTGGCAGTGATGATACCAGTGGTGGCAGTGGTGATACCAGTGGTGACAGTGGTGATACCAGTGGTGGTAGTGGTGATACCAGTGATGGCAGTGGTGATCCCAATGGTGGCAGTGGTGGTAGTGGTGATATCGGTGGTGGCAGTGGTGATACCAGTGGTGGCAGTTGTGGTAGTGGTGATACAATTGGTGGTAGTGGTGGTGCTACTGGCTGTGGTTGTGATAATCACCGTGGCGTTGACCATGGTTTTGCGTATATTGCATCCCCTGGTAGAGGATTTAGCTCTCCCTTTCCTCTCCCTCTCTCTCTCTCCTCTTCTCCCCAGTCACTTTTGTACCAAGTCAATCCAAATTCTTTGTCATTGTCTTTCTCACTTTCCATCTTATTGAACAGGTATTTCAAGTCGAAGCCCTTGCCAGCCATCGTGGTTAGCTTCAGTATAGCAGGGGAATGGTCACGATCGGTTATGGATTTCAAATTTGGATTTCTCTGAAATTATGTAAGAGACACTTATACACCTTCTTCACTGGAACACTGCACTATATATTTGGTCAACTTGTCGCTCTATTTAACTCCACCATGATCCTCTTGAACAACTCATTTCCACTGCTCTCACTCTTCTTTCCTTCCAACAAGGTCCAAGCTTCACTTCCATACGTTAGAGTTGTATCACAGTACTATCTTGCTGCGACTTTTTAACTGCCATGTTGACATTCATTTGTCATATCACTGCTTTCAAAGAACCAGCATCCTTTCTTTCCTGTTGTACACTTTCATGTGCTTCACGCTCGAAAATGTCATCCTTGCTCATCACACTACCCAGGTACTTAAATGCAGTCAAACTGTCCATATCCTCGTCATCCAGCCTCATAGTGCATACAGTGACATCATTTCTCATGAAGACCGTAATTTTACTCAACCCTACATTTACCTTTAGATTCCGTTTCTTACGCCCTCTCCCAAACTCAATCACCAAGCCTTGCGGTTCCCTTTTGTCTCCATGCAACATTATATTATCACCTGCTAACAACAGCCCCGTCCTCGAACTCTTGTATAACCCGATTCATGTGCAGACTGAACAGGCATGGAGACATGACACAACCCTGTTTCAGTCCAACATTCAGACTGAAAAAAAAATCACTTAGCTCAATATCCACATGCACTGCAGTCGTGGCCCCATCATACATACTCTTCACGGCAGTCAACAGCTTCCCATTTACACCACATATTATTACAGTATTATTTTCCACATTCCTTGTCTATCCACCATGTCATATGCTTTCTTCCAATCCATGAAGGCCGCATACAACTTCATTCCCTCCTCTAGGAATTTTTCCACTAAAGATCTAAGAATGAATATCTGATCTATACAACCTCCTCCCTTCCTAAATCATCGCTGTCTTTCCCCAGCTGATTCCTCTGTCAATTCCCTAACTCTGTCAATTAGTGTCCTACCATGAACTTTTCCTGTTACAGTAAGTGTCTGAAATATAATTTAATCACAGGTTTACCTTCCAAGTTCATGTAGCTGTAATAGGTATGCAGTAAATTAAGGTTGACATTAATATTAACGATTACTGAAAATTTTGGACCAGTGATCTTAAAAATGAGTCACTGTCACTAATGAGTCAGTGTAATATAGCCATTGTGCTGTAAACCCTCAATAATTATAATGAAATTCAGAGGTGAAAAATGGTGCAATTGTACTAATAACAATGAAGACTGCAACTATCAGAAACATTTACTGATCGCCTATGACAGTACAGTTGAGAGGCACAACATTTTTTTTTTTTTTTTTAATAAAAAAAGTTGAGCAAACTCTATCCAAAAATTAAACAGACCTAGCCCATGAGCAGACAAAACGTGTAGGGACAAGCAGTGACTTATTATATTTTGTTTTTTCCTGTATGGAAGAGCAATTGAAAATTGGGGTGTCCGAAATATCGTAATGTCACCCATGAATGGCCATCATTTTTTTTCAATTCTATCATGGAATTTCCTTCCTTATTCATCTATCTATTGTAGTTATGGAGTACTCTGAGGTTGAAAAATCATGTTTTGGGGAAATTTTTTAACCTCTGACTTCGAAAAACCGGTCAAGGTCACAGAAACTTTGAACTGTAACAGTGTCATGGTGTTATACAGCCTCAGTAAGTATGATGATAATCAGAATGGAAAAGTGCCATAATAATAATAATAATAAAAATAATAATAATAATAATAATAATAATAATAACTAGAAGACTTCAATTGTCGGAGACAGTTGCTGATCTCCACCAATGAGAATATTGCTAGAGTTTCGTTTTTTTTCGTTTTTTTTTTTTTTTAACTTAAAAACGGGGCCGGCTTTCCCAAAAAGCTAAGTAGGCCATTGGTCTAGGGCCCACCGGTATCTGGGGGCCCACTGAAACTAACTGATTATGCTACAAGTTAACTGTATTTCCTTCATTATTCCCATATATAAGATGTACATGATATAGAACTAATTTGATTAAAAGTAGTGATGTGTTATATTGTGTTAAAATTTTTATTTCTCATAAGCTTGTATTATATTATGTAATACTTGATGACATTTGGCTTGACAAAAACAGTATCATTGACAAAGTTTCCATGAAAAAAGTAGGAAGAAGTTATTTTGAAATAAGTACATGCTGTACTTCACGTGCTTGCAAAATTGATTATGCTTCAAGTTAATTGTATTTCTTTCATTATTCCCATATATAAGACGTACAGGATATACAACTAATTTGATTAAAAGAAATGATGTGTTACATTGTGTTGAAATTTTTTTCTTACCCTATAATATTATATGTAATACTGTACAGTATTTTGCGTTATAGTCAGACAGGTAATCGGTGGTTTATGACAAAGTTCAAAGCTCTGAAACAATTGGACATTGTTCGGAACAAATGCATGAAATAGTATATCAGTATAGCAGTATGTTAGACAAAGCACAAAATAGTCGGACAAACTTCAGTCCTAACGACATTGCCACAGAAATGAAGCGTCAATACTACAAACGTTACAACAACAAATACCATTACTTTGAAAATGGAACGTCATAGCAAAACATGAATCTAGCCAAGAAAGCAGCCGGTATGCGATAGCACAGTTGCAAGAGCATTGGATGGTGCTTTAATAACTCTCAAGAAATGTGAAAACGTTCCTCAAAACAGAAATTCACCTCCAGATAAGGATGCTCAAGTGGAGAATGCACATTTTATGTACGAGAGAGGGCTTAAGAAACACCGTGTCTATGTGGATGAGACTGGCTACAATTTCTACACAAAGCGAACGTATGGTCGTGCAGCACGAGGTGAGTGTGTCGTGCGAACCGTAGGGGGACAGCGAGGTGGAAACATAACTTTGATAGCCGCTATCTCTGATGTTGGGGGATTAATCTACTACGAAATACATGTCCGGAGTGTTATCCAGTAGATCTTTAATGATTTTCTAACATCCCTTGATGTTATTCTCGACGACGAAGACGTTATTGTCATCATGGATAACACTCCGTGCCATCGTCATGCTGCACAGTCCATGACCAACCATGAAGTGAGGTACCTCCTACCACATTCACCATTTCTTAACCCCATAGAGAACTGCTTCGGTGTCCTCAAAGCTACCCTGAAGCATCTCCTCAACAATATTGCAGGAGGTTGTGATACTGCTGCAGTCAGGAGAGTGGGTCAGACTCTCAGGGCTTACCATGAGGACAAACAACGTGGGGCGATGGAGGAGGCTTTAATTGTAATAACACCACAACTAATGCAGGCAAACTATGTACATAGTAACAGCTACCTGATGAAATGCTTTCATTAGGAGGATATATGGGAGTAACGGTATACAGTATGTACTGTTACTATTGAGATGCACACGTAATATCTTGCTATAAAGCTTATCATTTGAACTACTTTTTCTATGTATTTAACACTGCATACAAGTGTTTAGTAATTCTAAATTGATTGGTATTATACTTTGTACATTTTAGATGGTTTAATTATGTTCATACCTTTATATTGGATTGATGGAATATAATTTACAATTGTGGATTTAATGTATTTTATTGTCTTTGATATTTGTCTATGTCAATGTATTTTGTAGCTTTGTTGTTATCTAACCTGTAATTTTGTCAAACTATTTCGTGGGAATGGTAAACTACGTTTGTTAAATTATTTTGCATGAATGACAAACTTTATTGCTACGGTGGTATAGTTCTGGACTCCGTGAAATTAATGGTGACCGCTGTTTTTCTATTCCTCATATCTGTTTCTCTATAATGCAAAATACTGTATTTGATGACATTTGGCCATTGCAAAATAATTACCATCCATCCATCCATTCATCATCCAATCCTACATTGCCCCATGAGGAGCATAGGAGCCCGGGGCTAAGCAGTTGGTCCCGACATTAAAGATAAGAGTGACCAGCCCAACTCATCCCTCAGTGGTATTACATGAGCAATATATATATATATATATATATATATATATATATATATATATATATATATATATATATATATATATATATATATATATATATGTGTGTGTGTGTGTGTGTGTGTGTGTGTCTGTGTGTGAATCTGGGAATATCTGTCTATTAGTAAATTGTATATTTTTAGTTTTATCAGCATTAATTGAGACAATGTTGTTTTGTCCCCATTCACTGATTATAGATAAGTCTTGAATTTATGGAGATGGCTGCACTGAGGTCAGAGTTAGAGATATCAGACTTTGTAAATGGGTGTGAGTGTGAATGAATTGTGAAGTGTTGAGTCACCTGCATATGAGTGGATGAAATTGTGGGTGACAGGTAAGAGATAATTAATATGAACCAGTAACAGGGTTGGCACTAGAACTGATGTCTGCGGCACGCCGGCGTTAATTGAGTGGAAAGTGCAATATACATCAACTACTTTTCTTTTTCTGTCAATGAGATATGAGGAAATCAAAGGAACAAAAGACGTTAGTCCATAGGAAGGGAGTTTGGACAGTAGGGAATGGTGCCATACTCTGTCAAAAGCTTTAGAAATATCAAAGGCTACTGCAAATAGCACAGCAACCACCACAGCCTTTTCCTGTCGAGGATTCTTTCCAGGACGTGGTGCAGTGTTGGGTCCAAGCGTGTCCTGTCGTCCACATATCGACGACGCTTGGATGGTGGTGCTCCTTCATCTCCTCGCCTCCATACTGTTGCTGGAGGTGCAGTGGTAGGAGCTGGCCAGTTAACTTCTGACGGATCAGCTACTGCAGGAGGTGGCTCGATGGTTGCAGGAGGTGAAGCGATTGTTGCAGGTAAAGCAGAGGCTGCAGTTGATGGAGTGGTTGCTGCAGGTACCTGTGGTCATTGTCGCGAGGGAAGGTCAGGGGCATGGTGAAGGACAAGACTCAATGCAGGCCACTCCTCCCCCCAGAATGCCAGGAGCTTGTCATATGTGCTCCTGGAGTTCTAGAAATGTCATATGGCTGGTGGTGTTCTTTTTGTACAGGGTGTAGGCATAGAACAGGGCCATGTGATGAAAAAGACATTTTTTTTGTCCACTTGACCGTTCTCCTTTGGGCAAGGTAGTACTGGATCATCTGATTGAAATGATCCACCCCGTCCATGTGCCAATTGTAGTTCTCCACCATGACGGGCTTGTTCACGATTTTGGTAATGTGATGGAACTTTCTGTCTGGATCCTACACCTTCTCATGCACCTGCCTAGGGACAGTGCTGTCACTGTGGAAGGTGGACACCATACTTACGATACGTCTGTCCATCCACAGCAACACCATTATATTGCCCTTGTGCCTAGCTTCCACTCCATCATCAGGAAGGTGTCTAGCACTGCTGATGTCCTACAGCTCCCTCGGTGCTCCCCTTGCCAGTTATACTGTGCCACACAAATACACTCTCACTGAAGAGGTGTTCGCACAGTGATACAAAGTTGTGATAATTGTTCATGTACAACTAGTATCGTTTGTCCTTCAAAGGTTCAGCAAGGCCCCACACTGTGTTTTGCAGAGATTTCTTCTCCCCCGTGTACATCTCAAAATTCCAAATGTAGCCACCACTCTTTGCCTTAGCCAAGATGTAAAGTTTGATGGCATACATTTTGGGCTTCATAGGGTTATATACATGGGAGGAGACCAGCCTTTTCCAACCCAGAGATCCCTCATCCATGCTAAGATGCTCAGTCGTGATGTAAACCTTCTTGAACCTCTGAAGGAGATACTGCATCGCTGCACAAATTCTTTTTAGCCAGTCTTGATTGTCCTCGGGTATGGCGAGACTATTGAAAGCATGAAAGTGCTTCAGGATGGCCTGAATGATTTCCACTCATTGTTCGCTGAAATATGGGATAATCGTGTACCTCCGTGGACTGCCAATTGTGTCTTATGGTTGGCAGGTGGCAAATCCCCATAAGGAAGTACAGCTCGAGGAACCTGGCGATCTCCTCTTCATTGCAGAGGTACCAAACATCTAGTGCAGTCCCCATGAAGCTGGCATAGTTGTTGGTTTCAACAAATCCCTGGTAAAAAAAAAAAATTAAAAGTAATGCAGTTGTGTTCTGGGTGCTGCCACTGTCAAACCTTGAGTTTCAGTGATGGGGCCAGCATTGGACGTGAATGACCCAGAACTCCAGGTTCCACTCTCTCGGTCTTCACCTGGGTAAATGCTTTGCTGTGTACATGTGTGGCACACACGACCTTCAGCCAGATGACTACCTCTCGGCCACCCACGGCTACCTCTTCTAGGCCAACGCCACCCTCGTCTATGTGGTGTGGAGGGAGATGGTGATGATGATAGTGCTGATGATGGTTGGGTTGATGAAGTTTCAGGTGATCGTGGTGATGGAGATGGTAGTGGTGGAGATGGTTTTGATGGAGATGGTAGTGGTGGAGATGGTTGTGGTGGAGGTGGTTGTGGTGGAGATGGTTGTGGTGGTGGTGCTGCTGCTGATGATGATGATGATGGCTGAAATTCAGGGGAAATGAAGTCTGAAGGGAACAGTGACTTTGATGATTTCATAGGGAAAAATGAGACAGAAATATCTTAGATGGATGGTGAAATGCATGCAAGTTAGAGTGTTGTGAAAGTGTAGGTTGATTGTGGGGGTAACGAGGTCTGTGTCTACGGCCGGGGGATGGAAAAGAGTGGCGATAAGACGGCTCGGTGTCTGTGGTTGTGGTGGAACCAGTGGTGGCAGTGGTGATACCTGTGGTGGCAGTGGTGATACCAGTGGTGGTAGTGGTGGAACCAGTGATAGCAGTGGTGATACCAGTTGTGGCAGTGGTGATACAAGTGGTGGTACTGGTGATACCAGTGGTGGCAGTGGTGATACCAGTGGTGGCAGTGGTGATACCAGTGTTGGCAGTGGTGATACCAGTGGTGGTAGTGGTGGAACCAGTGATGGCAGTGGTGATACCAGTGGTAGCAGTGGTGATACCAGTTGTGGTAGTGGTGATACCAGTGATGGCAGTGGTGATCCCAATGGTGGCAGTGGTGGTAGTGGTGATATCGGTGGTGGCAGTGGTGATACCAGTGGTGGCAGTTGTGGTAGTGGTGATACAATTGGTGGTAGTGGTGGTGCTACTGGCTGTGGTTGTGATAATCACCGTGGCGTTGACCATGGTTTTGCGTATATTGCATCCCCTGGTGGAGGATTTAGCTCTCCCTTTCCTCTCCCTCTCTCTCTCTCCTCTTCTCCCCAGTCACTTTTGTACCAAGTCAATCCAAATTCTTTGTCATTGTCTTTCTCACTTTCCATCTTATTGAACAGGTATTTCAAGTCGAAGCCCTTGCCAGCCATCGTGGTTAGCTTCAGTATAGCAGGGGAATGGTCACGATCGGTTATGCATTTCAAATTTGGATTTCTCTGAAATTATGTAAGAGACACTTATACACCTTCTTCACTGGAACACTGCACTATATATTTGGTTAACTTGTCGCTCTATTTAACTCCACCATGATCCTCTTGAACAACTCATTTCCACTGTTCTCACTCTTCTTTCCTTCCAACAAGGTCCAAGCTTCACTTCCATACGTTAGAGTTGTATCACAGTACTATCTTCCTGCGACTTTCTAACTGCCATGTTGACATTCATTTGTCATATCACTGCTTTCAAAGAACCAGCATCCTTTCTTTCCTGTTGTACACTTTCATGTGCTTCACGCTCGAAAATATCATCCTTGCTCATCACACTACCCAGGTACTTAAATGCAGTCAAACTCCATATCCTCATCATCCAGCCTCATAGTGCATACAGTGACATCATTTCTCATGAAGACCGTAATTTTACTCAACCCTACATTTACCTTTAGATTCCGTTTCTTACACCCTCTCCCAAACTCATTCACCAAGCCTTGCGGTTCCCTTTTGTCTCCATGCAACATTATATTATCACCTGCTAACAACAGTATTGGAGGTTTCCAGACACTACCCTCTCTCATTAGGGTCGCTTCATCATACACTGCCCCGTCCTCTAACTCTTGTATAACCCGATTCATGTGCAGACTGAACAGGCATGGAGATATGACACAACCCTGTTTCAGTCCAACATTCAGAATGAAAAAAAAATCACTTAGCTCAATATCCACATGCACTGCAGTCGTGGCCCCATCATACATACTCTTCACGGCAGTCAACAGCTTCCCATTTACACCACATATTATTACAGTATTATTTTCCACATTCCTTGTCTATCCACCATGTCATATGCTTTCTTCCAATCCATGAAGGCCGCATACAACTTCATTCCCTCCTCTAGGAATTTTTCCACTAAAGATCTAAGAATGAATATCTGATCTATACAACCTCCTCCCTTCCTAAATCATCGCTGTCTTTCCCCAGCTCATTCCTTTGTCAATTCCCCAACTCTGTGAATTAGTGTCCTACCATGAACTTTTCCTGTTACAGTAAGTGTCTGAAATATAATTTAATCACAGGTTTACCTTTCAAGTTCATGTAGCTGTAATAGGTATGCAGTAAATTAAGGTTGACATTAATATTAAAGATTACTGAAAATTTTGGACCAGTGATCTTAAAAATGAGTCACTATCACTGGAAATGAGTCAGTGTAATATAGCCATGGTGCTGTAAACCCTCAATAATTATAATGAAATTCAGAGGTGAAAAATGGTGCAATTGTACTAATAACAATGAAGACTGCAACTATCAGAAACATTTACTGATCACCTATGACAGTACAGTTGAGAGGCACAACATTTTTTTTTTTTTTTATAAATAAAAAAAGTTGAGCAAACTCTATCCAAAAATTAAACAGACCTAGCCCATGAGCAGACAAAACGTGTAGGGACAAGCAGTGACTTATTATATTTTGTTTTTTCCTGTATGGAAGAGCAATTGAAAATTGGGGTGTCCGAAATATCGTAATGTCACCCATGAATGGCCATCATTTTTTTTCAATTCTATCATGGGATTTCCTTCCATGTTCATCTATCTATTGTAGTTATGGAGTACTCTGAGGTTGAAAAATCATGTTTTGGGGACATTTTTTAACCTCTGACTTCGAAAAACCGGTCAAGGTCACAGAAACTTTGAACTGTAACAGTGTCATGGTGTTATACATCCTCAGTAAGTATGATGATAATCAGAATGGAAAAGTGCCATAATAATAATAATAATAATAATAATAATAATAACTAGAAGACTTCAATTGTCGGAGACAGTTGCTGATCTCCACCAATGAGAATATTGCTAGAGTTTCGTTGTTTTTTTTTTTAAACTTAAAAACGGGGCCGGCTTTCCCAATAAGCTAAGTAGGCCATTGGTCTAGGGCCCACCGGTATCTGGGGGCCCACTGAAACTAACTGATTATGCTACAAGTTAACTGTATTTCCTTCATTATTCCCATATATAAGATGTACATGATATAGAACTAATTTGATTAAAAGTAATGATGTGTTATATTGTGTTAAAATTTTTATTTCTCATAAGCTTTTATTATATTATGTAATACTTGATGACATTTGGCTTGACAAAAACAGTATCATTGACAAAGTTTCCATGAAAAAAGTAGGAAGAAGTTATTTTGAAATAAGTACATGCTGTACTTCACGTGCTTGCAAAATTGATTATGCTTCAAGTTAATTGTATTTCTTTCATTATTCCCATATATAAGATGTACAGGATATAGAACTAATTTGATTAAAAGAAATGATGTGTTACATTGTGTTGAAATTTTTTTCTTACCCGATAATATTATATGTAATACTGTACAGTATTTTGCGTTATAGTCAGACAGGTAATCGGTGGTTTATGATAAAGTTCAAAGCTCTGAAACAATTGGACATTGTTCGGAACAAATGCATGAAATAGTATATCAGTATAGCAGTATGTTAGACAAAGCACAAAATAGTCGGACAAACTTCAGTCCTAGCGACATTGCCACAGAAATGAAGCGTCAATACTACAAACGTTACAACAAAAAATACCATTACTTTGAAAATGGAACGTCATAGCAAAACATGAATCTAGCCAAGAAAGCAGCCGGTATGCGATAGCACAGTTGCAAGAGCATTGGATGGTGCTTTAATAACTCTCAAGAAATGTGAAAACGTTCCTCAAAACAGAAATTCACCTCCAGATAAGGATGCTCAAGTGGAGAATGCACATTTTATGTACGAGAGAGGGCTTAAGAAACACCGTGTCTATGTGGATGAGACTGGCTACAATTTCTACACAAAGCGAATGTATGGTCGTGCAGCACGAGGTGAGTGTGTCGTGCGAACCGTAGGGGGACAGCGAGGTGGAAACATAACGTTGATAGCCGCTATCTCTGATGTTGGGGGATTAATCTACCACGAAATACATGTCCGGAGTGTTATCCAGTAGATCTTTAATGATTTTCTAACATCCCTTGATGTTATTCTCGACGACGAAGACGCTATTGTCATCATGGATAACACTCCGTGCCATCGTCATCCTGCACAGTCCATGACCAACCATGAAGTGAGGTACCTCCTACCACATTCACCATTTCTTAACCCCATAGAGAACTGCTTCGGTGTCCTCAAAGCTACCCTGAAGCATCTCCTCAACAACATTGCAGGAGGTTGTGATACTGCTGCAGTCAGGAGAGTGGGTCAGACTCTCAGAGCTTACCATGAGGACAAACAACGTGGGGCGATGGAGGAGGCTTTAATTGTAATAACACCACAACTAATGCAGGCAAACTATGTACATAGTAACAGCTACCTGATGAAATGCTTTCATTAGGAGGATATATGGGAGTAACGGTATACAGTATGTACTGTTACTATTGAGATGCACACGTAATATCTTGCTATAAAGCTTATCATTTGAACTACTTTTTCTATGTATTTAACACTGCATACAAGTGTTTAGTAATTCTAAATTGATTGGTATTATACTTTGTACACTTTAGATGGTTTAATTATGTTCATACCTTTATATTGGATTGATGGAATATAATTTACAATTGTGGATTTAATGTATTTTATTGTCTTTGATATTGGTCTATGTCAATGTATTTTGTAGCTTTGTTGTTATCTAACCTGCAATTTTGTCAAACTATTTCGTGGGAATGGTAAACTACGTTTGTTAAATTATTTTGCATGAATGACAAACTTTATTGCTACGGTGGTATAGTTCTGGACTCCGTGATATTAATGGTGACCGCTGTTTTTCTATTCCTCATATCTGTTTATCTATAATGCAAAATACTGTATTTGATGACATTTGGCCATTGCAAAATAATTACCATCCATCCATCCATTCATCATCCAATCCTACATTGCCCCATGAGGAGCATAGGAGCCCGGGGCTAAGCAGTTGGTCCCGACATTAAAGATAAGAGTGACCAGCCCAACTCATCCCTCAGTGGTATTACATGAGCAATATATATATATATATATGTATATCTATATATATATATATATATATATATATATATATATATATATATATATATATATATATATATATATATATATATATGTGTGTGTGTGTGTGTGTGTGTGTGTGTGAATCTGAGAATATCTGTCTATTAGCAAATTGTATATTTTTAGTTTTATCAGCATTAATTGAGACAATGTTGTTTTGTCCCCATTCACTGATTATAGATAAGTCTTGAATTTATGGAGATGGCTGCACTGAGTTCAGAGTTAGAGATATCAGACTTTGTAAATGGGTGTGAGTGTGAATGAACTGTGAAGTGTTGAGTCACCTGCATATGAGTGGATGAAATTGTGGGTGACAGGTAAGAGATAATTAATATGAACCAGTAACAGGGTTGGCACTAGAACTGATGTCTGTGGCACGCCGGCGTTAATTGAGTGGAAAGTGCAATATACATCAACTACTTTTCTTTTTCTGTCAATGAGATATGAGGAAATCAAAGGAACAAAAGACGTTAGTCCATAGGAAGGGAGTTTGGACAGCAGGGAATGGTGCCATACTCTGTCAAAAGCTTTAGAAATATCAAAGGCTACTGCAAATAGCACAGCAACCACCACAGCCTTTTCCTGTCGAGGATTCTTTCCAGGACGTGGTGCAGTGTTGGGTCCAAGCGTGTCCTGTCGTCCACATATCGCCGACGCTTGGATGGTGGTGCTCCTTCATCTCCTCGCCTCCATACTGTTGCTGGAGGTGCAGTGGTAGGAGCTGGCCAGTTAACTTCTGACGGATCAGCTACTGCAGGAGGTGGCGCGTTGGTTGCAGGAGGTGAAGCGATTGTTGCAGGTAAAGCAGAGGCTGCAGTTGATGGAGTGGTTGCTGCAGGTACCTGTGGTCATCGTCACGAGGGAAGGTCAGGGGCATGGTGAAGGACAAGACTCGATGCAGGCCACTCCTCCCCCCAGAATGCCAGGAGCTTGTCATATGTGCTCCTGGAGTTCTAGAAATGTCATATGGCTGGTGGTGTTCTTTTTGTACAGGGTGTAGGCATAGAACAGGGCCATGTGATGAAAAAGACATTTTTTTTGTCCACTTGACCGTTCTCCTTTGGGCAAGGTAGTACTGGATCATCTGATTGAAATGATCCACCCCGTCCATGTGCCAATTGTAGTTCTCCACCATGACGGGCTTGTTCACGATTTTGGTAATGTGATGGAACTTTCTGTCTGGATCCTACACCTTCTCATGCACCTGCCTAGGGACAGTGCTGTCACTGTGGAAGGTGGACACCATATTTACGATACGTCTGTCCATCCACAGCAACACCATTATATTGCCCTTGTGCCTAGCTTCCACTCCATCATCAGGAAGGTGTCTAGCACTGCTGATGTCCTACAGCTCCCTCGGTGCTCCCCTTGCCAGTTATACTGTGCCACACAAATACACTCTCACTGAAGAGGTGTTCGCACAGTGATACAAAGTTGTGATAATTGTTCATGTACAACTTGTATCCTTTGTCCTTCAAAGGTTCAGCAAGGCCCCACACTGTGTTTTGCAGAGATTTCTTCTCCCCAGTATCTATCTCAAAATTCCAAATGTAGCCACCACTCTTTGCCTTAGCCAAGATGTAAAGTTTGATGGCATACATTTTGGGCTTCATAGGGTTATATACATGGGAGGAGAGCCGCCATTTCCAACCCAGAGATCCCTTATCCACGCTAAGATGCTCAGTCGTGATGTAAACCTTCTTGAACCTCTGAAGGAGATACTGCATCGCTGCACAAATTCTTTTTAGCCAGTCTTGATTGTCCTCGGGTATGGCGAGACTATTGAAAGCATGAAAGTGCTTCAGGATGGCCTGAATGCTTTCCACTCATTGTTCGCTGAAATATGGGATAATCGTGTACCTCCGTGGACTGCCAATTGTGTCTTATAGTTGGCAGGTGGCAAATCCCCACAAGGAAGTACAGCTCGAGGAACCTGGCGATCTCCTCTTGATTGCAGAGGTACCAAACATCTAGTGCAGTCCCCATGAAGCTGGCATAGTTGTTGGTTTCAACAAATCCCTGGGAAAAAAAAAAAAAAAAAATTATTGCAGTTGTGTTCTGGGTGCTGCCACTCTCAAACCTTGAGTTTCAGGATGGGGCCAGCATTGGATGTGAATGACCAAGAACTCCAGGTTCCACTCTCTCTTTCTTCACCTGGGGAAATGCTTGGCTGTGTACATGTGTGGCACACACGACCCTGAGCCAGATGACTACCTCTCGGCCACCCACTGCTACCTCTCCTAGGCCAACGCGACTCTTGTCTTTGTGGTGGGGAGGGAGATGGTGATGATGATAGTGCTGATGATGGTTGGGTTGATGAAGTTTCAGGTGATCATGGTGATGGAGATGGTAGTGGTGGAGATGGTTTTCATGGAGATGGTAGTGGTGGAGATGGTTGTGGTGGAGGTGGTTGTGGTGGAGGTGGTTGTGGTGGTGGTGCTGCTGATGATGATGATGATGGCTGAAATTCAGGGGGAATGAAGTCTGAAGGGAACAGTGACTTTGATGATTTCATAGAGGAAAATGAGACAGAAATATCTTAGATGGATGGTGAAATGCATGCAAGTTAGAGTGTTGTGAAAGTGTAGGTTCATTGTGGGGGTAACGAGGTCTGTGTCTACGGTCGGGGGATGGAAAAGAGTGGCGATAAGACGGCTCGGTGTCTGTGGTCATGGTGGAACCAGTGGTGGCAGTGGTGATACCAGTGGTGGCAGTGGTGATACCAGTGGTGGTAGTGGTGGAACCAGTGATGGCAGTGGTGATACCAGTGGTGGCAGTGGTGATACAAGTGGTGGTAGTAGTGATACCAGTGGTGGGAGTGGTGATACCAGTGGTGGCAGTGGTTAAACCAGTGGTGGCAGTGGTGATACCAGTGGTGGTAGTGGTGATACCAGTGATGGCAGTGGTGATCCCAATGGTGGCAGTGGTGGTAGTGGTGATATCGGTGGTGGCAGTGGTGATACCAGTGGTGGCAGTTGTGGTAGTGGTCATACAATTGGTGGTAGTGGTGGTGCTACTGGCTGTGGTTGTGATAATCACCGTGGCGTTGACCATGGTTTTGCGTATATTGCATCCCCTGGTGGAGGATTTAGCTCTCCCTTTCCTCTCCCTCCCTCTCTCCTCTTCTCCCCAGTCACTTTTGTACCAAGTCAGTCCAAATTCTTTGTCATTGTCTTTCTCACTTTCCATCTTATTGAACAGGTATTTCAAATCGAAGCCCTTGCCAGCCATCGTGGTTAGCTTCAGTATAGCAGGGGAATGGTCACGATCGGTTATGCATTTCAAATTTGGATTTCTCTGAAATTATGTAAGAGACACTTATACACCTTCTTCACTGGAACACTGCACTATATATTTGGTTAACTTGTCGCTCTATTTAACTCCACCATGATCCTCTTGAACAACTCATTTCCACTGCTCTCACTCTTCTTTCCTTCCAACAAGGTCCAAGCTTCACTTCCATACGTTAGAGTTGTATCACAGTACTATCTTGCTGCGACTTTTTAACTGCCATGTTGACATTCATTTGTCATATCACTGCTTTCAAAGAACCAGCATCCTTTCTTTCCTGTTGTACACTTTCATGTGCTTCACGCTCGAAAATGTCATCCTTGCTCATCACACTACCCAGGTACTTAAATGCAGTCAAACTCCATATCCTCATCATCCAGCCTCATAGTGCATACAGTGACATCATTTCTCATGAAGACCGTAATTTTACTCAACCCTACATTTACCTTTAGATTCCGTTTCTTACACCCTCTCCCAAACTCATTCACCAAGCCTTGCGGTTCCCTTTTGTCTCCATGCAACATTATATTATCACCTGCTAACAACAGTATTGGAGGTTTCCAGACACTACCCTCTCTCATTAGGGTCGCTTCATCATACACTGCCCCGTCCTCTAACTCTTGTATAACCCGATTCATGTGCAGACTGAACAGGCATGGAGATATGACACAACCCTGTTTCAGTCCAACATTCAGACTGAAAAAAAAAATCACTTAGCTCAATATCCACATGCACTGCAGTCGTGGCCCCATCATACATACTCTTCACGGCAGTCAACAGCTTCCCATTTACACCACATATTATTACAGTATTATTTTCCACATTCCTTGTCTATCCACCATGTCATATGCTTTCTTCCAATCCATGAAGGCCGCATACAACTTCATTCCCTCCTCTAGGAATTTTTCCACTAAAGATCTAAGAATGAATATCTGATCTATACAACCTCCTCCCTTCCTAAATCATCGCTGTCTTTCCCCAGCTCATTCCTTTGTCAATTCCCCAACTCTGTGAATTAGTGTCCTACCATGAACTTTTCCTGTTACAGTAAGTGTCTGAAATATAATTTAATCACAGGTTTACCTTTCAAGTTCATGTAGCTGTAATAGGTATGCAGTAAATTAAGGTTGACATTAATATTAACGATTACTGAAAATTTTGGACCAGTGATCTTAAAAATGAGTCACTGTCACTGGAAATGAGTCAGTGTAATATAGCCATGGTGCTGTAAACCCTCAATAATTATAATGAAATTCAGAGGTGAAAAATGGTGCAATTGTACTAATAACAATGAAGACTGCAACTATCAGAAACATTTACTGATCACCTATGACAGTACAGTTGAGAGGCACAACATTTTTTTTTTTTTTTTATAAATAAAAAAAGTTGAGCAAACTCTATCCAAAAATTAAACAGACCTAGCCCATGAGCAGACAAAACGTGTAGGGACAAGCAGTGACTTATTATATTTTGCTTTTTCCTGTATGGAAGAGCAATTGAAAATTGGGGTGTCCGAAATATCGTAATGTCACCCATGAATGGCCATCATTTTTTTTCAATTCTATCATGGGATTTCCTTCCATGTTCATCTATCTATTGTAGTTATGGAGTACTCTGAGGTTGAAAAATCATGTTTTGGGGACATTTTTTAACCTCTGACTTCGAAAAACCGGTCAAGGTCACAGAAACTTTGAACTGTAACAGTGTCATGGTGTTATACATCCTCAGTAAGTATGATGATAATCAGAATGGAAAAGTGCCATAATAATAATAATAATAAAAATAATAATAATAATGATAATAATAATAATAATAATAACTAGAAGACTTCAATTGTCGGAGACAGTTGCTGATCTCCACCAATGAGAATATTGCTAGAGTTTCGTTTTTTTTTTTTTTTTTTTTAACTTAAAAACGGGGCCGGCTTTCCCAATAAGCTAAGTAGGCCATTGGTCTAGGGCCCACCGGTATCTGGGGGCCCACTGAAACTAACTGATTATGCTACAAGTTAACTGTATTTCCTTCATTATTCCCATATATAAGATGTACATGATATAGAACTAATTTGATTAAAAGTAATGATGTGTTATATTGTGTTAAAATTTTTATTTCTCATAAGCTTTTATTATATTATGTAATACTTGATGACATTTGGCTTGACAAAAACAGCATCATTGACAAAGTTTCCATGAAAAAAGTAGGAAGAAGTTATTTTGAAATAAGTACATGCTGTACTTCACGTGCTTGCAAAATTGATTATGCTTCAAGTTAATTGTATTTCTTTCATTATTCCCATATATAAGATGTACAGGATATAGAACTAATTTGATTAAAAGAAATGATGTGTTACATTGTGTTGAAATTTTTTTCTTACCCGATAATATTATATGTAATAGCCTACTGTACAGTATTTTGCGTTATAGTCAGACAGGTAATCGGTGGTTTATGACAAAGTTCAAAGCTCTGAAACAATTGGACATTGTTCGGAACAAATGCATGAAATAGTATATCAGTATAGCAGTATGTTAGACAAAGCACAAAATAGTCGGACAAACTTCAGTCCTAGCGACATTGCCACAGAAATGAAGCGTCAATACTACAAACGTTACAACAACAAATACCATTACTTTGAAAATGGAACGTCATAGCAAAACATGAATCTAGCCAAGAAAGCAGCCGGTATGCGATAGCACAGTTGCAAGAGCATTGGATGGTGCTTTAATAACTCTCAAGAAATGTGAAAACGTTCCTCAAAACAGAAATTCACCTCCAGATAAGGATGCTCAAGTGGAGAATGCACATTTTATGTACGAGAGAGGGCTTAAGAAACACCGTGTCTATGTGGATGAGACTGGCTACAATTTCTACACAAAGCGAACGTATGGTCGTGCAGCACGAGGTGAGTGTGTCGTGCGAACCGTAGGGGGACAGCGAGGTGGAAACATAACTTTGATAGCCGCTATCTCTGATGTTGGGGGATTAATCTACCACGAAATACATGTCCGGAGTGTTATCCAGTAGATCTTTAATGATTTTCTAACATCCCTTGATGTTATTCTCGACGACGAAGACGCTATTGTCATCATGGATAACACTCCGTGCCATCGTCATGCTGCACAGTCCATGACCAACCATGAAGTGAGGTACCTCCTACCACATTCACCATTTCTTAACCCCATAGAGAACTGCTTCGGTGTCCTCAAAGCTACCCTGAAGCATCTCATCAACAATATTGCAGGAGGTTGTGATACTGCTGCAGTCAGGAGAGTGGGTCAGACTCTCAGGGCTTACCATGAGGACAAACAACGTGGGGCGATGGAGGAGGCTTTAATTGTAATAACACCACAACTAATGCAGGCAAACTATGTACATAGTAACAGCTACCTGATGAAATGCTTTCATTAGGAGGATATATGGGAGTAACGGTATACAGTATGTACTGTTACTATTGAGATGCACACGCATATCTTGCTATAAAGCTTATCATTTGAACTACTTTTTCTATGTATTTAACACTGCATACAAGTGTTTAGTAATTCTAAATTGATTGGTATTATACTTTGTACACTTTAGATGGTTTAATTATGTTCATACCTTTATATTGGATTGATCGAATATAATTTACAATTGTGGATTTAATGTATTTTATTGTCTTTGATATTGGTCTATGTCAATGTATTTTGTAGCTTTGTTGTTATCTAACCTGCAATTTTGTCAAACTATTTCGTGGGAATGGTAAACTACGTTTGTTAAATTATTTTGCATGAATGACAAACTTTATTGCTACGGTGGTATAGTTCTGGACTCCGTGATATTAATGGTGACCGCTGTTTTTCTATTCCTCATATCTGTTTATCTATAATGCAAAATACTGTATTTGATGACATTTGGCCATTGCAAAATAATTACCATCCATCCATCCATTCATCATCCAATCCTACATTGCCCCATGAGGAGCATAGGAGCCCGGGGCTAAGCAGTTGGTCCCGACATTAAAGATAAGAGTGACCAGCCCAACTCATCCCTCAGTGGTATTACATGAGCACTATATATATATATATATATATATATATATATTTATATATATATATATATATATATATATATATATATATATATATATATATATATATATATATATATATATGTGTGTGTGTGTGTGTGTGTGTGTGTGTGTGTGTGAATCTGGGAATATCTGTCTATTAGTAAATTGTATATTTTTAGTTTTATCAGCATTAATTGAAACAATGTTGTTTTGTCCCCATTCACTGATTATAGATAAGTCTTGAATTTATGGAGATGGCTGCACTGAGTTCAGAGTTAGAGATATCAGACTTTGTAAATGGGTGTGAGTGTGAATGAACTGTGAAGTGTTGAGTCACCTGCATATGAGTGGATGAAATTGTGGGTGACAGGTAAGAGATAATTAATATGAACCAGTAACAGGGTTGGCACTAGAACTGATGTCTGTGGCACGCCGGCGTTAATTGAGTGGAAAGTGCAATATACATCAACTACTTTTCTTTTTCTGTCAATGAGATATGAGGAAATCAAAGGAACAAAAGACGTTAGTCAATAGGAAGGGAGTTTGGACAGCAGGGAATGGTGCCATACTCTGTCAAAAGCTTTAGAAATATCAAAGGCTACTGCAAATAGCACAGCAACCACCACAGCCTTTTCCTGTCGAGGATTCTTTCCAGGACGTGGTGCAGTGTTGGGTCCAAGCGTGTCCTGTCGTCCACATATCGACGACGCTTGGATGGTGGTGCTCCTTCATCTCCTCGCCTCCATACTGTTGCTGGAGGTGCAGTGGTAGGAGCTGGCCAGTTAACTTCTGACGGATCAGCTACTGCAGGAGGTGGCGCGTTGGTTGCAGGAGGTGAAGCGATTGTTGCAGGTAAAGCAGAGGCTGCAGTTGATGGAGTGGTTGCTGCAGGTACCTGTGGTCATCGTCGCGAGGGAAGGTCAGGGACATGGTGAAGGACAAGACTCGATGCAGGCCACTCCTCCCCCCAGAATGCCAGGAGCTTGTCATATGTGCTCCTGGAGTTCTAGAAATGTCATATGGCAGGTGGTGTTCTTTTTGTACAGGGTGTAGGCATAGAACAGGGCCATGTGATGAAAAAGACATTTTTTTTGTCCACTTGACCGTTCTCCTTTGGGCAAGGTAGTACTGGATCATCTGATTGAAATGATCCACCCCGTCCATGTGCCAATTGTAGTTCTCCACCATGACGGGCTTGTTCACGATTTTGGTAATGTGATGGAACTTTCTGTCTGGATCCTACACCTTCTCATGCACCTGCCTAGGGACAGTGCTGTCACTGTGGAAGGTGGACACCATACTTACGATACGTCTGTCCATCCACAGCAACACCATTATATTGCCCTTGTGCCTAGCCTCCACTCCATCATCAGGAAGGTGTCTAGCACTGCTGATGTCCTACAGCTCCCTCGGTGCTCCCCTTGCCAGTTATACTGTGCCATACAAATACACTCTCACTGAAGAGGTGTTCGCACAGTGATACAAAGTTGTGATAATTGTTCATGTTCAACTTGTATCCTTTGTCCTTCAAAGGTTCAGCAAGGCCCCACACTATGTTTTGCAGAGATTTCTTCTCCCCAGTATATATCTCAAAATTCCAAATGTAGCCACCTCTCTTTGCCTTAGCCAAGATGTAAAGTTTGATGGCATACATTTTGGGCTTCATAGGGTTATATACATGGGAGGAGAGCCGCCATTTCCAACCCAGAGATCCCTTATCCACGCTAAGATGCTCAGTCGTGATGTAAACCTTCTTGAACCTCTGAAGGAGATACTGCATCGCTGCACAAATTCTTTTTAGCCAGTCTTGATTGTCCTCGGGTATGGCGAGACTATTGAAAGCATGAAAGTGCTTCAGGATGGCCTGAATGCTTTCCACTCATTGTTCGCTGAAATATGGGATAATCGTGTACCTCCGTGGACTGCCAATTGTGTCTTATAGTTGGCAGGTGGCAAATCCCCACAAGGAAGTACAGCTCGAGGAACCTGGCGATCTCCTCTTCATTGCAGAGGTACCAAACATCTAGTGCAGTCCCCATGAAGCTGGCATAGTTGTTGGTTTCAACAAATCCCTGGTAAAAAAAAAAATTAAAAATAATGCAGTTGTGTTCTGGGTGCTGCCACTCTCAAACCTTGAGTTTCAGTGATGGGGCCAGCATTGGATGTGAATGACCAAGAACTCCAGGTTCCACTCTCTCTTTCTTCACCTGGGGAAATGCTTGGCTGTGTACATGTGTGGCACACACGACCCTGAGCCAGATGACTACCTCTCGGCCACCCACTGCTACCTCTCCTAGGCCAACGCCACTCTTGTCTTTGTGGTGGGGAGGGAGATGGTGATGATGATAGTGCTGATGATGGTTGGGTTGATGAAGTTTCAGGTGATCATGGTGATGGAGATGGTAGTGGTGGAGATGGTTTTGATGGAGATGGTAGTGGTGGAGATGGTTGTGGTGGAGGTGGTTGTGGTGGAGATGGTTGTGGTGGTGGTGCTGCTGCTGATGATGATGATGGCTGAAATTCAGGGGGAATGAAGTCTGAAGGGAACAGTGACTTTGATGATTTCATAGAGGAAAATGAGACAGAAATATCTTAGATGGATGGTGAAATGCATCCAAGTTAGAGTGTTGTGAAAGTGTAGGTTGATTGTGGGGGTAACGAGGTCTGTGTCTACGGTCGGGGGATGGAAAAGAGTGGCGATAAGACGGCTCGGTGTCTGTGGTCATGGTGGAACCAGTGGTGGCAGTGGTGATACCAGTGGTGGCAGTGGTGATACCAGTGGTGGCAGTGGTGATACCAGTGGTGGCAGTGGTGATACCAGTGGTGGTAGTGGTGGAACCAGTGATGGCAGTGGTGATACCAGTGGTGGCAGTGGTGATACAAGTGGTGGTAGTAGTGATACCAGTGGTGGGAGTGGTGATACCAGTGGTGGCAGTGGTTAAACCAGTGGTGGCAGTGGTGATACCAGTGGTGGTAGTGGTGATACCAGTGATGGCAGTGGTGATCCCAATGGTGGCAGTGGTGGTAGTGGTGATATCGGTGGTGGCAGTGGTGATACCAGTGGTGGCAGTTGTGGTAGTGGTCATACAATTGGTGGTAGTGGTGGTGCTACTGGCTGTGGTTGTGATAATCACCGTGGCGTTGACCATGGTTTTGCGTATATTGCATCCCCTGGTGGAGGATTTAGCTCTCCCTTTCCTCTCCCTCCCTCTCTCCTCTTCTCCCCAGTCACTTTTGTACCAAGTCAATCCAAATTCTTTGTCATTGTCTTTCTCACTTTCCATCTTATTGAACAGGTATTTCAAGTCGAAGCCCTTGCCAGCCATCGTGGTTAGCTTCAGTATAGCAGGGGAATGGTCATGATCGGTTATGGATTTCAAATTTGGATTTCTCTGAAAGTATGTAAGAAACACTTATACACCTTCTTCACTGGAACACTGCACAATATATTTGGTCAACTTGTCTCTCTATTTAACTCCACCATGATCCTCTTGAACAACTCATTTCCACTGCTCTCAATCTTCTTTCCTTCCAACAAGGTCCAAGCTTCACTTCCATTCGTTAGAGTTGTATCACAGTACTATCTTGCTGCGACTTTTTAACTGCCATGTTGACATTCATTTGTCATATCACTGCTTTCAAAGAACCAGCATCCTTTCCTTCCTGTTGTACACTTTCATGTGCTTCACCGCCGAAAATGCCATCCTTGCTCATCACACTACCCAGGTACTTTAATGCAATCACATTGTCCATATCCTCATCATCTAGCCTCATAGTGCATTCAGTGACATCATTTCTCATGAAGACCGTAATTTTACTCAACCCTACATTCACCTTTAGATTCCGTTTCTTACACCCTCTCCCAAACTCATTCACCAAGCCTTGCGGTTCCCTTTTGTCTCCATGCAACATTATATTATCACCTGCTAACAACAGTATTGGAGGTTTCCAGACACTACCCTCTCTCATTAGGGTCGCTTCAACATACAATGCCCCGTCCTCTAACTCTTGTATAACCCGATTCATGTGCAGACTGAACAGGCATGGAGACATGACACAACCCTGTTTCAGTCCAACATTCAGACTGAAAAAAAATCACTTAGCTCAATATCCACATGCACTGCAGTCGTGGCCCCATCATACATACTCTTCACGGCAGTCAACAGCTTCCCATTTACACCACATATTATTACAGTATTATTTTCCACATGCCTTGTCTATCCACCATGTCATATGCTTTCTTCCAATCCATGAAGGCCGCATACAACTTCATTCCCTCCTCCAGGAATTTTTCCACTAAAGATCTAAGAATGAATATCTGATCTATACAACCTCCTCCCTTCCTAAATCTTCGCTGTCTTTCCCCAGCTGATTATTCTGTCAATTCCCTAACTCTGTCAATTAGTGTCCTACCATGAACTTTTCCTGTTACAGTAAGTGTCTGAAA
Organism: Coenobita brevimanus; assembly: GCF_032717465.1. NCBI lineage: Eukaryota > Metazoa > Arthropoda > Malacostraca > Decapoda > Coenobitidae > Coenobita > Coenobita brevimanus. Next base: position 20,882,682 of record NC_136984.1, read on the forward strand.
TATAATTTAATCACAGGTTTACCTTTCAAGTTCATGTAGCTGTAATAGGTATGCAGTAAATTAAGGTTGACATTAATATTAACGATTACTGAAAATTTTGGACCAGTGATCTTAAAAATGAGTCATTGTCACTGGAAATGAGTCAGTGTAATATAGCCATGGTGCTGTAAACCCTCAATAATTATAATGAAATTCAGAGGTGAAAAATGGTGCAATAGTACTAATAACACAGAAGTCTGCAACTATCAGAAACATTTACTGATCACCTATGACAGTACAGTTGAGAGGCACAACATATCTTTTTTTGTAATAACTAAAAAAAGTTGAGCAAACTCTATCCAAAAATTAAACAGACCTAGCCCATGAGCAGACAAAACGTGTAGGGACAAGCAGTGACTTATTATATTTTGTTTTTTCCTGTATGGAAGAGCAATTGAAAATTGGGGTGTCCGAAAAATCGTAATGTCACCCATGAATGGCCATCATTTTTTTTCAATTCTATCATGGGATTTCCTTCCATGTTCATCTATCTATTGTAGTTATGGAGTACTCTGAGGTTGAAAAATCATGTTTGGGGGACATTTTTTAACCTCTGACTTCGAAAAACCGGTCAAGGTCACAGAAACTTTGAACTGTAACAGTGTCAAGGTGTTATACATCCTCAGTAAGTATGATGATAATCAGAATGGAAAAGTGCCATAATAATAATAATAATAAAAATAATAATAATAATATTAATAATAATAATAATAATAATAATAATAATAACTAGAAGACTTCAATTGTCGGAGACAGTTGCTGATCTCCACCAATGAGAATATTGCTAGAGTTTCGTTTTTTTTTTTTTTTTAACTTAAAAACGGGGCCGGCTTTCCCAATAAGCTAAGTAGGCCATTGGTCTAGGGCCCACCGGTATCTGGGGGCCCACTGAAACTAACTGATTATGCTACAAGTTAACTGTATTTCCTTCATTATTCCCATATATAAGATGTACATGATATAGAACTAATTTGATTAAAAGTAATGATGTGTTATATTGTGTTAAAATTTTTATTTCTCATAAGCTTGTATTATATTATGTAATACTTGATGACATTTGGCTTGACAAAAACAGTATCATTGACAAAGTTTCCATGAAAAAAGTAGGAAGAAGTTATTTTGAAATAAGTACATGCTGTACTTCACGTGCTTGCAAAATTGATTATGCTTCAAATTAATTGAATTTCTTTCATTATTCCCATATATAAGATGTACAGGATATAGAACTAATTTGATTAAAAGAAATGATGTGTTACATTGTGTTGAAATTTTTTTCTTACCCTATAATATTATATGTAATACTGTACAGTATTTTGCGTTATAGTCAGACAGGTAATCGGTGGTTTATGACAAAGTTCAAAGCTCTGAAACAATTGGATATTGTTCGGAACAAATGCATGAAATAGTATATCAGTATAGCAGTATGTTAGACAAAGCACAAAATAGTCAGACAAACTTCAGTCCTAACGACATTGCCACAGAAATGAAGCGTCAATACTACAAACGTTACAACAACAAATACCATTACTTTGAAAATGGAACGTCATAGCAAAACATGAATCTAGCCAAGAAAGCAGCCGGTACGCGATAGCACAGTTGCAAGAGCATTGGATGGTGCTTTAATAACTCTCAAGAAATGTGAAAACGTTCCTCAAAACAGAAATTCACCTCCAGATAAGGATGCTCAAGTGGAGAATGCACATTTTATGTACGAGAGAGGGCTTAAGAAACACCGTGTTTATGTGGATGAGACTGGCTACAATTTCTACACAAAGCGAACGTATGGTCGTGCAGCACAAGGTGAGTGTGTCGTGCGAACCGTAGGGGGACAGCGAGGTGGAAACATAACGTTGATAGCAGCTATCTCTGATGTTGAGGGATTAATCTACCACGAAATACATGTCCGGAGTGTTATCCAGTAGATCTTTAATGATTTTCTAACATCCCTTGATGTTATTCTCGACGACGAAGACGCTATTGTCATCATGGATAACAATCCGTGCCAACGTCATGCTGCACAGTCCATGACCAACCATGAAGTGAGGTACCTCCTACCACATTCACCATTTCTTAACCCCATAGAGAACTGCTTCGGTGTCCTCAAAGCTACTCTGAAGCATCTCCTCAACAATATTGCAGGAGGTTGTGATACTGCTGCAGTCAGGAGAGTGGGTCAGACTCTCAGGGCTTACCATGAGGACAAACTACGTGGGGCGATGGAGGAGGCTTTAATTGTAATAACACCACAACTAATGCAGGCAAACTATGTACATAGTAACAGCTACCTGATGAAATGCTTTCATTAGGAGGATATATGGGAGTAACGGTATACAGTATGTACTGTTACTATTGAGATGCACACGTAATATCTTGCTACGAGTATAAAGCTTATCATTTGAACTACTTTTTCTATGTATTTAACACTGCATACAAGTGTTTAGTAATTCTAAATTGATTGGTATTATACTTTGTACACTTTAGATGGTTTAATTATGTTCATACCTTTATATTGGATTGATCGAATATAATTTACAATTGTGGATATAATGTATTTTATTGTCTTTGATATTGGTCTATGTCAATGTATTTTGTAGCTTTGTTGTTATCTAACCTGCAATTTTGTCAAACTATTTCGTGGGAATGGTAAACTATGTTTGTTAAATTATTTTGCATGAATGACAAACTTTATTGCTACGGTGGTATAGTTCTGGACTCCGTGAAATTAATGGTGACCGCTGTTTTTCTATTCCTCATATCTGTTTACCTATAATGCAAAATACTGTATTTGATGACATTTGGCCATTGCAAAATAATTACCATCCATCCATCCATTCATCATCCAATCCTACATTGCCCCATGAGGAGCATAGGAGCCCGGGGCTAAGCAGTTGGTCCCGACATTAAAGATAAGAGTGACCAGCCCAACTCATCCCTCAGTGGTATTACATGAGCAATATATATATATATATATATATATATATATATATATATATATGTGTGTGTGTGTGTGTGTGTGTGTGTGTGTGTGTGTGAATCTGGGAATATCTCTCTATTAGTAAATTGTATATTTTTAGTTTTATCAGCATTAATTGAGACAATGTTGTTTTGTCCCCATTCACTGATTATAGATAAGTCTTGAATTTATGGAGATGGCTGCACTGAGTTCAGAGTTAGAGATATCAGTCTTTGTAAATGGGTGTGAGTGTGAATGAACTGTGAAGTGTTGAGTCACCTGCATATGAGTGGATGAAATTGTGGGTGACAGGTAAGAGATAATTAATATGAACCAGTAACAGGGTTGGCACTAGAACTGATGTCTGCGGCATGCCGGCGTTAATTGAGTGGAAAGTGCAATATACATCAACTACTTTTCTTTTTCTGTCAATGAGATATGAGGAAATCAAAGGAACAAAAGACGTTAGTCCATAGGAAGGGAGTTTGGACAGCAGGAAATGGTGCCATACTATGTCAAAACCTTTAGAAATATCAAAGGCTACTGCAAATAGCACAGCAACCACCACAGCCTTTCCCTGTCGAGGATTCTTTCCAGGACGTGGTGCAGTGTTGGGTCCAAGCGTGTCCTGTCGTCCACATATCGACGACGCTTGGATGGTGGTGCTCCTTCATCTCCTCGCCTCCATACTGTTGCTGGAGGTGCAGTGGTAGGAGCTGGCCAGTTAACTTCTGACGGATCAACTACTGCAGGAGGTGGCGCGATGGTTGCAGGAGGTGAAGCGATTCTTGCAGGTAAAGCAGAGGCTCCAGTTGATGGAGTGGTTGCTGCAGGTACCTGTGGTCATTGTCGCGAGGGAAGGTCAGGGGCATGGTGAAGGACAAGACTCGATGCAGGCCACTCCTCCCCCCAGAATGCCAGGAGCTTGTCATATGTGCTCCTGGAGTTCTAGGAATGTTATATGGCTGGTGGTGTTCTTTTTGTACAGGGTGTAGGCATAGAACAGGGCCATGTGATGAAAAAGACATTTTTTTTGGCCACTTGACCGTTCTCCTTTGGGCAAGGTAGTACTGGATCATCTGATTGAAATGATCCACCCCGTCCATGTGCCAATTGTAGTTCTCCACCATGACGGGCTTGTTCACGATTTTGGTAATGTGATGGAACTTTCTGTCTGGATCCTACACCTTCTCATGCACCTGCCTAGGGACAGTGCTGTCACTGTGGAAGGTGGACACCATACTTACGATACGTCTGTCCATCCACAGCAACACCATTATATTGCCCTTGTGCCTAGCTTCCACTCCATCATCAGGAAGGTGTCTAGCACTGCTGATGTCCTACAGCTCCCTCGGTGCTCCCCTTGCCAGTTATACTGTGCCACACAAATACACTCTCACTCAAGAGGTGTTCGCACAGTGATACAAAGTTGTGATAATTGTTCATGTACAACTTGTATCCTTTGTCCTTCAAAGGTTCAGCAAGGCCCAACACTGTGTTTTGCAGAGATTTCTTCTCCCCAGTGTACATCTCAAAATTCCAAATGTAGCCACCACTCTTTGCCTTAGCCAAGATGTAAAGTTTGATGGCATACATTTTGGGCTTCATAGGGTTATAGACATGGGAGGAGACCCGCCATTTCCAACCCAGAGATCCCTCATCCATGCTAAGATGCTTAGTCGTGATGTAAACCTTCTTGAACCTCTGAAGGAGGTACTGCATCGCTGCACAAATTCTTTTTAGCCAGTCTTGATTGTCCTCGGGTATGGCGAGACTATTGAAAGCATGAAAGTGCTTCAGGATGGCCTGAATGCTTTCCACTCATTGTTCGCTGAAATATGGGATAATCGTGTACCTCCGTGGACTGCCAATTGTGTCTTATAGTTGGCAGGTGGCAAATCCCCACAAGGAAGTACAGCTCGAGGAACCTGGCGATCTCCTCTTCATTGCAGAGGTACCAAACATCTAGTGCAGTCCCCATGAAGCTGGCATAGTTGTTGGTTTCAACAAATCCCTGGTAAAAAAAAAAAATAAAAGTAATGCAGTTGTGTTCTGGTTGCTGCCACTCTCAAACCTTGAGTTTCAGTGATGGGGCCAGCATTGGATGTGAATGACCCAGAACTCCAGGTTCCACTCTCTCGGTCTTTACCTAGGTAAATGCTTGGCTGTGTACATGTGTGGCACACACGACCTTGAGCCAGATGACTACCTCTCGGCCACCCACTGCTACCTCTCCTAGGCCAACGCCACCCTCGTCTATGTGGTGTGGAGGGAGATGGTGATGATGATAGTGCTGATGATGGTTGGGTTGATGAACTTTCAGGTGATCATGGTGATGGAGATGGTAGTGGTGGAGATGGTTTTGATGGAGATGGTAGTGGTGGAGATGGTTGTGGTGGAGGTGGTTGTGGTGGAGATGGTTGTGGTGGTGGTGCTGCTACTGATGATGATGATGGCTGAAATTCAGGGGAAATGAAGTCTGAAGGGAACAATGACTTTGATAATTTCATAGGGAAAAATGAGACAGAAATATCTTAGATGGATGGTGAAATGCATGCAAGTTAGAGTGTTGTGAAAGTGTAGGTTGATTGTGGGGGTAACGAGGTCTGTGTCTACGGCCGGGGGATGGAAAAGAGTGGCGATAAGACGGCTCGGTGTCTGTGGTTGTGGTGGAACCAGTGGTGGCAGTGGTGATACCAGTGGTGGCAGTGGTGATACCAGTGGTGGTAGTGGTGGAACCAGTGATGGCAGTGGTGATACCAGTTGTGGCAGTGGTGATACAAGTGGTGGTACTGGTGATACCAGTGGTGGCAGTGGTGATACCAGTGGTGGCAGTGGTGATACCAGTGGTGGCAGTGGTGATACCAGTGGTGGTAGTGGTGGAACCAGTGATGGCAGTGGTGATACCAGTGGTAGCAGTTGTGATACAAGTGGTGGTAGTGGTGATACCAGTGGTGGCAGTGATGATACCAGTGGTGGCAGTGGTGATACCAGTGGTGGTAGTGGTGATACCAGTGATGGCAGTGGTGATCCCAATGGTGGCAGTGGTGGTAGTGGTGATATCGGTGGTGGCAGTGGTGATACCAGTGGTGGCAGTGGTGATACCAGTGGTGGCAGTTGTGGTAGTGGTGATACAATTGGTGGTAGTGGTGGTGCTACTGGCTGTGGTTGTGATAATCACCGTGGCGTTGACCATGGTTTTGCGTATATTGCATCCCCTGGTGGAGGATTTAGCTCTCCCTTTCCTCTCCCTCCCTCTCTCCTCTTCTCCCCAGTCACTTTTGTACCAAGTCAGTCCAAATTCTTTGTCATTGTCTTTCTCACTTTCCATCTTATTGAACAGGTATTTCAAGTCGAAGCCCTTGCCAGCCATCGTGGTTAGCTTCAGTATAGCAGGGGAATGGTCACGATCGGTTATGGATTTCAAATTTGGATTTCTCTGAAATTATGTAAGAGACACTTATACACTTTCTTCACTGGAACACTGCACTATATATTTGGTCAACTTGTCGCTCTATTTAACTCCACCATGATCCTCTTGAACAACTCATTTCCACTGGTCTCACTCTTCTTTCCTTCCAACAAGGTCCAAGCTTCACTTCCATACGTTAGAGTTGTATCACAGTACTATCTTGCTGCGACTTTTTAACTGCCATGTTGACATTCATTTGTCATATCACTGCTTTCAAAGAACCAGCATCCTTTCTTTCCTGTTGTACACTTTCATGTGCTTCACCGTCGAAAATGCCATCCTTGCTCATCACACTACCCAGGTACTTAAATGCAGTCAAACTGTCCATATCCTCATCATCCAGCCTCATAGTGCATACAGTGACATCATTTCTCATGAAGACCGTAATTTTACTCAACCCTACATTTACCTTTAGATTCCGTTTCTTACGCCCTCTCCCAAACTCATTCACCAAGCCTTGCGGTTCCCTTTTGTCTCCATGCAACATTATATTATCACCTGCTAACAACAGTATTGGAGGTTTCCAGACACTACCCTCTCTCATTAGGGTCGCTTCATCATACACTGCCCCGTCCTCTAACTCTTGTATAACCCGATTCATGTGCAGACTGAACAGGCATGGAGACATGACACAACCCTGTTTCAGTCCAACATTCAGACTGAAAAAAAAATCACTTAGCTCAATATCCACATGCACTGCAGTCGTGGCCCCATCATACATACTCTTCACGGCAGTCAACAGCTTCCCATTTACACCACATATTATTACAGTGTTATTTTCCACATTCCTTGTCTATCCACCATGTCATATGCTTTCTTCCAATCCATGAAGGCCGCATACAACTTCATTCCCTGCTCTAGGAATTTTTCCACTAAAGATCTAAGAATGAATATCTGATCTATACAACCTCCTCCCTTCATAAATCTTCGCTGTCTTTCCCCAGCTGATTCCTCTGTCAATTCCCTAACTCTGTCAATTAGTGTCCTACCATGAACTTTTCCTGTTACAGTAAGTGTCTGAAATATAATTTAATCACAGGTTTACCTTCCAAGTTCATGTAGCTGTAATAGGTATGCAGTAAATTAAGGTTGACATTAATATTAACGATTACTGAAAATTTTGGACCAGTGATCTTAAAAATGAGTCACTGTCACTGGAAATGAGTCAGTGTAATATAGTTATCGTGCAGTAAACCCTCAATAATTATGATGAAATTCAGAGGTGAAAAATGGTGCAATAGTACTAATAACAAAGAAGACTGCAACTATCAGAAACATTTACTGATCACCTATGACAGTACAGTTGAGAGGCACAACATTTTTTTTTCTTTTTATAAATAAAAAAAGTTGAGCAAACTCTATCCAAAAATTAAGTGATATGCCGACAATTTCAGTACTTTTGAAGATGGGAATATTTGTAGAATTGAAGGTAATTATATATATATATATATATATATATATATATATATTATATATATATATATATATATATATATATATCCCTTTCCTTGGGGGAAGCAGCCTAGGTATATAGATAGATAGATAGATAGATAGATATATATAAATATATATATATATATATATGTGTGTGTGTGTGTGTGTGTGTGTGAATCTGGGACTATCTGTCTATTAGTAAATTGTATATTTTTTGTTTTACTAACATTTATTGAGACAATGTTGTTTTGTCCTCATTCACTGATTGTACTGTAGATAAGTCTTGAATTTATGGAGATGGCTGCACTGAGTTCAGAGTTAGAGATATCAAACTTTGTAAACGGATGTGAGTGTGAATGAACTATGAAGTGCTGAGTCACGTGCATATGAGTGGATGGGATTGTGGGTGACAGGTAAGAGATAATTAATTTGAACCAGAAACGGGATTGGCACCAGAACTGATGCCTGCGGAACGCTGGCGTTAATTGAGTGGAAATTGCAATATACATCAACTACTTTTACTCATATTTTTCTGTCAGTGAGATATGAGGAAATCAAAGGAACAAAAGACGTTAGTCTATAGGAAGAGAGATTGAACAGCAGGGAATGGTGCTATACTCTGTCAAAAGCTTTAAAAATATCAAAGGCTACTGCAAATAGCACAGCAAACACAGCAGCCTTTTCCTGTCGGGGATTCTTTTCAGGGCGTGGTGCAGTGTTGGGTCCAAGCGTGTCCTGTCATCCACACATCGACGACGCTTGGATGGTGGTGCTCCTTCGTCTCCACGCCTCCATACTGTTGCTGGAGGTGCAGTGGTAGGAGCTGGCCGGTTAACTTCTGATGGACCAGCTACTGCAGGAGGTGGTGCGATGGTTGCAGGAAGTGAAGCGATTGTTGCAGATAAAGCAGAGGCTGCAGTTGATAGAATGGTTGCTGCAGGTACCGGTGGTCATCTTCGTGAGGGAAGGTCAGGGGCATGGTGAAGGACAAGACCCGATGCAGGCTACTCCTCCCCCCAGAATGCCAAGAGCTTGTGTCATATGTGCTCCTGGAGTTCTAGGAATGTCATACACCTGGTGATGTTCTTTTTGTACAGGGTGTAGGCATTGAAGAGGGCCATGTGAATGAAAAAGGACATTTTTTTTTGTCCACTTGACCATTCTTCTTTGGGCGGGGTAGTACTGGATCATCTGATTGAAATGATCCACCCCGTCCATGTGCCAATTGTAGTTCTCCACCATGACGGGCTTGTTCATGGTTTTGGTAATGAGATGGAATTTCCTGTCTAGATCCTACACATTCTCATGCACCTGCCTAGGAACAGTGGTGTCACTGTGGAAGGTGGACACCATACTTACGATACGTCTGTCCATCCACAGCAACACCATTATATTGCCCTTGTGCCTAGCTTCCACTCCATCATCAGGAAAGCGTCTAGCACTGCTGATGTCCTGCAGCTCCCTCGGTGCTCCCCTTGCCAGTTGTACTGTGCCACACAAATACATTCTCACTGAAGAGGTGTTCACACAGTGATACAAAGTTGTGATAATTGTTCATGTACAACTTATATCCTTTGTCCCTCAAAGTTTCAGCAAGGCCCCACACTGTGTTTTCTAGAGATTTTTTCTCCACCGTGTATATTTCAAAATTCCAAATGTAGCCACCACTCTTTCCCTTAGCCAAGATGTAAAGTTTGATGGCATACTTTTGGGCTTCATAGGGTTATATACATGGAAGGAGAGCCGCCATTTCCAACCCAGAGATCCCTCATCCACGCTAAGATGCTCAGTCGCGATGTAAACCTTCTTGAACCTCTGAAGGAGATATTGCATCACTGTGCAAATCATTTTTAGCCAGTCTTGATTGTCCTCAGGTATGTCGAGACTATTGAAAGCATGAAAGTGCTTCAGAATGGCCTGAATAATTGCTTTCCACTCATTGTTCGCTGAAATATGGGATAATCATGTACCTCCGTGGACTGCCAATTGTGTCTTATAGTTGGCAGGTGGCAAATCCCCACAAGGAAGTACAGCCTGAGCAACCTGGCCATCTCTTCATTGCAGGGGTACCAATCATCCAGTGCACTCCCCATGAACCTGGCATAATTATTGGTTTCAACCGTCAGGTAGATCAGCAACTCCCTGGTAAAAAAAAAAAAAGTTGAAAGTATTGCAGTTGTGTTCTGGGTGCTGCCACTCTCAAACCTTGAGTTTCAGTGATGGGGCCAGCATTGGATGTGAATGACCCAGAACTCCAGGTTCCACTCTCTCGGTCTTCGCCTGGGGAAATGCTTGGCTGTGTACATGTGTGGCATACACGACCCTGATCCAGATGACTACCTCTCGGCCACCCACTGCTACCTCTCCTAGGCCAACGCCACCCTCGTCTTTGTGGTGTGGAGGGAGATGGTGATGATGATAGTGCTGATGATGGTTGGGTTGATGAAGATTCAGGTGATCATGGTGATGGAGATGGTAGTGGTGGAGATGGTTTTGGTGGAGATGGTAGTGGTGGAGATGGTTGTGGTGGATGTGGTTGTGATGGAGATTGTTGTGGTGGTGGTGGTGCTGCTGCTGCTGATGATGATGGCTGAAATTCAGGGGGAATGAAGTCTGAAGGGAACAGTGACTTTGATGATTTCATAGGGGAAAATGAGACAGAAATATCTTAGATGGATGGTGAAATGCATGCAAGTTAGAGTGTTGTGAAAGTGTAGGGTGATTGTGGGGGTAACGAGGTCTGTGTCTACGGTCGGGGGATGGAAAAGAGTGGCGATAAGACGGCTCGGTGTCTGTGGTGATGGTGGAACCAGTGGTGGCAGTGGTGATACCAGTGGTGGTAGTGGTGATACCAGTGGTGGCAGTGGTGATACCAGTGGTGGCAGTGGTGATACAAGTTTTGGCAGTGGTGATACCAGTGGTGGTTGTGGTGATACCAGTGGTGGTAGTGGTGATACCAGTGGTGGCAGTGGTGATACCAATGGCAGCAGTGGTGGTAGTGGTGATACCAGTGGTGGTAGTGGTGATTCCAGTGGTGGTAGTGGTGATATCAGTGGTGGCAGTGGTGATACCAATGGCAGCAGTGGTGGTAGTGGTGATACCAGTGGTGGCAGTGGTGATACCAGTGGTGATAGTGGTGATACCAGTGGTGGTAGTGGTGATACCAGTGGTGATATTTGTGGAACCAGTGGTGGCAGTGGTGATACCAGTGGTATTAGTGGTGATACCAGTGGTGGCAGTCGTGATATCAATTGTGGTAGTGGTGATACCGGTGGTGGCAGTGGTGATACCAGTGGTGGCAGTTGTGGTGGTGGTGATACCATTGGTGGCAGCGATGGTGCTACTGGCTGTGGTTGTGATAATCACCGAGGCGTTGACCATGGCTTTGGGTATGTTGCATCCCCTGAGGGAGGATTTAGCTCTCCCTTTCCTCTCCCTCTCTCTCTCCTCCTTTCCCCAGTCACTTTTGTACCAAGTCAATCCAGATTCTTTGTCACTGTCTTCCTTACTTTCCATCTTACTGAACAGGTATTTCAAGTATTCTTCCTCTGATAAGCCCTTGCTTGCCATTGTGGTTAGCTTCAGTATAGCAGGGGAATGATCACTATCGGTTATGGATTTCAAATTTGGATTTCTCTGAAAATTTTAAAGAAACACTTATACACCTTCTTCACTGGAACACTGCACTATATATAACATAGTATCACTATAATACATGTAAGGTATGGACGGTGATGTAATAGAAAATGAGGAATAAGACTGCTGGCCACGTGCTCACACACTTTCCTAAAAATAGACCATTTGTCCTTATGATAATCTTGTGCGTGTTGCCATACATTTCTCTCAGACCTGGCCACCCTCACCTGTGATGCACTTTGAGCCACAGGAAAAGTTGTGTCATAATGCATTTTCGGTTACTCCTCAGGTTGCAAGGACTTTGACTTGTATTGCATCATCATGCTTGAGAGGGGGTAGTAGCAGCAGCAGCAACAGTAGCAGCAGCAGCAGTAGCAGCAGTAATAGAAATAGTAGTGGCAATAACAATAATAATAATAATAATAATATCAGTAATAATAATGATAATAATAATAATGATAATAATAATATTAGTAATAATATAATACTTATTATTATTATTTTTATTATTATTATTATTATTATTATTATTATTATTATTATTATAACAAATATATTGTCTCTTGTTTAGGAGATACAGTCATCTCGCCTAAAGTGTGCCTTTGCAAAGTGCGTCTCACCTAGTGAGCAATGGGGTCTGACAATAATTAATTATTTTGAAAGTGCATTTGGTAGTTGCAGTGTGCGACGGCCATGAAAAATTGAGGCAAATATAACATTCTCTCTTAACACGCGAACATAAATTGTAGTGTGCGATGTGTAAGGGTGGGGCTGGTGAGTATGTGTGGTTGGGCGCGGCAGGTGTGTGAGCTGTGACAACAGCAGGATGATGATGATGTAATGTCTGTAGTGTCTGACCTTGACTTTGAGGGTTTCCTGGAGCAGTAACAGGCAGTACCTAACCTGATGCTAACTAATATGTGCATTCCATAAAACTGGCCACAAGATATTGTGCTTTAGGAGCATTTGTTAATTTCCAGCACAACCATCACCAGGGTTGTCATTTGGTACTTTTCATTACCAAATGTGAGGCAATTTGGTATTGAAAAAATCGATCGGTAATCATCCAGAATGATTAAATACCAAAACTTTGATCGGTAATGATTCAGAATGATTAATTACCAAAAATTCGATCGGCAATGATTCAGAATGATTCATTACCAAAAGGATTTCTTACATGTATGAGTGTACCAAGGGTGAAGACGGTGGATTATCTTTTTTTTTTTCCTTTAATGCAAGAAAGAAGGAACTAAAGGCTAAGAGCCAACAAACCGTTCTTTTCAAGGGAAAAAATACAAAAGAGAGACAAAATCCCTCCAGTTGTGATGAGAGTGAAAGTGCAGAGATGCCATTGAGTGTTTCGATTCAGTTTCTGGGGTTTGGCCTCGGCTACCACAACAACAATTCACATTATCTACCCTCTGTACAATGCTAGCCCTATCAAGCTTCTGGGCAGGGCAGATTATGTCTGTGCTAGAGTCAGCCACTCACGCTGCCCCACATTTTCGAGGCCCGATATTTTACTTTGATCGCTCTGTGTAAATACACTTTTCATTATAGAATGTTGGTTTTGGTGTCATTTTAAAGCTCAATAGTTGTACTTTATCGTAGTATGTTCAAAAAAGAAGAACAAAGAAAATAAAATGTCGAAATGATGAGTTGAAGTTAGGCGAAAAGCAAAAATGTAATACTTTGCTGTAGAAAAATATTCGGCAAAAAATAACGAGTAAAGATATGTAAATTTGGTTTAAACCATGCAAAAATACAATAAATTATCTTTACTATGATATATAGATTATCGTCATACTTGCATTTTATTGTTCAGTAAAGCAAAAGGAAAGAGATGCAAAATTTTCAGTCTCGGCCGCATATTCGCTTTGTGTTTTTCTTTGATCGGTCAGTGTAAGTACACTAGTTAAGATAGGATACTGGTTGTGGTGTTATTTTAAAGCTGAATAATTGTACTTAATCGTAGTATGTTCATAAAAGGAAAACAAGGAAAATAAAAAGTCAAAGTGACGAGTTGAAGTTAGGCAAAAACCCAAAATTTTATACTTTGCTGTAGAAAAATATTCACCAAGAATAAAGTTATAAAGAAACAAAGCCATGAGTCAGACCAGCTGTGCAGTACCGCCACGCATTGAGCAATCATTCCGTGACATCATGCTCGAGCCTCTTTGTTATGATAAGTAAACGCGACTTATGGTGAATATTATATTTTACAAAAGTTTCATAAAATGTCGATGAAAAGGATCATTGGAATCTCTGAGGTTGGATTTGAAATGACGATCGAAATTCTCATAAGAATCTCAAAGGGATAGTAAGGTCTTGAATTTTCATAATAAATATAGAGTAGTGCTCTTGCATGTTTCTATTGTAGATTTTCCTTTTGCATTTTGGTTAGGGGTAGGTACTGGTGAATCAGTATACGAAAATTCAGGATATGTCACCCATAAAGCCATTTTAGCATGGGATCATATGGTTCACAAAGTGCGAATTTAGAAAGTGTAATGTGCTATCACCCATATTCATGCACTTTATGCGAAATGACTGTGTGCAGGGTGATTCACATATGTATCATAATTCTCATGTGTTGTGTTGATGGCTCAGTCTACTGGTGAGGGAAACAATGACTTTGGTTCCTCTCTGAAATTATTAAAAAAGATACAGTTCATGACCGTAAGAAATAGGTAATTTAAATCACAAAAGATGTAATGGGAACTAGTAAATGATATCGGCTAAGCACTGCATGACTGACCCATCCTCAGAGCAACCAAGAAATGGGTGGGCAATATTTGGACAAAACCCTGCATAAGTTTTTGTGAGGAGGGTGGCAATCTTTGGTATTAATCAACCCTTTCTTCTGAATGACGAATTTTGTTTTAACCCCCTCGCGGACAATAAGTTTTCAGTAAGTTTTGATTCCACATACAGAACCAGAACCTTGCTCAGGCTGGCTCCATTTGCATGGCAAGGGAAACATTTATATGGCCCAATTTACCCTTGGAAAGTGCTTATAATGTTATAAATCGCTTCCCATCATCTTCGGTGATGTTTATACTATTAGGTAAGAAAAAAAAAAAAAAAACAGATGAATACATGCACAGCAATGAAGCCTGAATAAACCTTATTTATGTGAATACTAGCTTCTTATAACTTCCCAACATCACCGTGAAAAAATTTTTCCCGTGACGCGAAGATGCAAAGGACATGTCTATGTGCAGCACTTCACGATCTTTCATCCGTGAAAGTTTCAGGTTGATACGTCCAATAGTTTTCGAATAAATCGAAAAACTACCAAAATCGCCTAAAAACGTCTGATTTGTTTATTATTCTGTATGCTATTAGTGACACTGTAACAAACATATATGTAAATTCTATCCAGTTTTGTAGCCCAAAGGTTAAGGAAGCCCATGATATACTGGAATTCACAGTGTTATAACCTATCTTGTTATGGAGAAAATGAATTTTGAAAAGTTATGATGGGCTGCGCGAGGTGACAGCACCTATGCTTCGGCACATAGGCTGAGTTTGTTCGTCTTTCATAACTTTTTTCCAATTATTTTCATGCATAGGTTATTTTGCATTACAAAAGGATGCATAAGAAATCATCAACTTGATCAAGCTTTCTTCAGATTCTTGATGCCAGCTATACTTTATGAATATAATGACCAGTGGTGGGCAGCGCAAACGAAGAAGGACCTTGTGCAAGTGCAATGCGCAATCCACAGTTCACTACCTTGTGCAAGCGCAAGTGCATAATCTGACAAATATTTAGCTTGCGCAATGTCGCAAAGTGCAAACTCAAACCATTTCCATATATTTGTGGGAATTACTGTAAAATATTGATATTTAAATAAAACAGCATACTTACTTTTATTTATTATTACAGTATTATTTTCTTTTAATGTAATTTGCGCAAGTGTGCAATCTAATATTTAGCTTGTGCAATGTCACTAAGTGCTAGCACAAACCATTTGCATATATGTGTAGGAATTGATGTAAAATATTGATACTTAAATAAATTAGCATACTTAGTTTTATTTATTATTATTCCATCTATCTGTCCATTGCCAGACGCCTTAATCCCGTAAGGGGTGGCCACTGGGCACAAACAAGCAACAAATCGCATCCATGTCCCCCTGTTCCCCGCCATTTCACTGCCCTGCTCCCAGCTCATCCCCTTCCCCACTCTCATATACTTCTCCACTCCATCCCTCCATCTCATCCATGACCTCCCCCTCTCTCTCCCCCCACCTCCACCTCATTCACATACACTCTGCTTGTTAGTCTCTCACTCTTCATCCTTTCCATATAACTAAACCATCTCAATGTGTTTTTCGTAATGTTTCCTATCACATCCACATCCACACTACAACGATCCTTCACTTCCTCATTTCTCAGTCTGTCTCTCCATGTAAATTCACATGCTCCTCTCAAATAAATCATTTATTTTCACAGCTCTCACTCTTGACTTGTGTCCCTCCAACAAGGTCAAAGCTCACTTCCATACATTAGAGTTGTATCACAATACTGTCATGTAGTAACTTTTTCACTTCCGGAGCAGAGGGACAGGGAAACAAAGGCTGTGATATTGCCAGTTTTACTTTTATCTGCATTTTCGCAAGACGTTTTATTTAATAATTCAGTATAGATATACAACAGCATATGTAATTCCTTACAAAAATCATTAAACATACTATTTAAATCAATTATCCACAGCCTAATAAATTATCAGGTTGTGAATATTTAAATATGTTTTGATGCTTTTTGTAAGGAATTGCATATGCTACTCTTAATACATAATGTATTTTTAATGTATTATTTACAAATAATAAAAAATTAAGAATTATTAATATACATTATCTTTGTTGAAGCATTTAAAAAATGCTCCTACCCTCCATCCCTCCCGCCTCCCCCCTAGGTCTCGCAACCCACCCAAGCCTCCCCCATCCCTTGTCCAGACATACGGGAAGTTCCCAAGACCACGTGTCCATTGGACTGCACAGTGCGCAACCCACAGGACAGGTGTGCAAGGCAGGTGCACAAGTGCAAATATAGTTGTGCAAGCACAACTAAAATTTACACTTGCGCACCTGCCTTTTTCATGTGCAAAAGTGCAATATTGCGCATGGTCTCGTGCGGTGCGCAATACACAAATGATATTCACTGGAGTGCAACGGTGCGCAATTGCGCTTTGCGCAAGTGTTTGCGCACCTGCCCAGCACTGATAATGACTAAGAGAATAGCAATGAAATCCACCACATTTTCCTTGTGAGAAATATATAGTAAACTCACATTTTAAACCTTACAATGCAATAGTATAAAAACTAGACAAATAAGTTGGTTACCTCCTCTAGCAGTGTTGTAGGGTTTCTTGAGAGGAAATGGAGTTGCTGAGAGGAGAACAGGTATGATCACAACCTGTGTGTGTGTGTGTGTGTGTGTGTGTGTGTGTGTGTGTGTGTGTGTGTGTGTGTGTGTGTGTGTGTGTGTGTGTGTGTGTGTGTGTGTGTGTGTGGAGTGATGGCAGTAGTGTCAGTTGTCACAGAAGTGGTGGCAGTAGTGTCAGTTGTCATAGGAGTGATGGCAGTGGTGTCAGTTGTCATAGGAGTGATGGCAGTGGTGTCAGTTGTCATAGGAGTGATGGCAGTGGAGTCAGTTGTCATAGGAGTGATGGCAGTGGTGTCAGTTGTCATAGGAGTGATGGCAGTAGTGTCAGTTGTCATAGGAGTGATGGCAGTGGTGTCAGTTGTCATGTACTCTTACTCTGATAAGCCTTTGTGAGACATTGTAGGTTTAGTGTAAAATAGGAGGGGTGTAAGGGCTAGACTGTATGTTAATTTTCTCATTCGGATTTTATTTTGTATGTACTTATTGTATGTGTATATTTATATATAAATATAGATATAAATGTATGTGTGTATATGTTAAAAAAAAGTTGTTACTCACTTTTCATGCTTCATTTGTCCAAAGCTTCATTTGAAGTTACTGAGATCAAGTTCAAACTCTTTGTAAAATTTTTTGAAGTTTCATTGCTGTGTTGTTTGGGGTATTGAGGCCTCATTCTGCCCCTATATAAGAGGGTAGGTAAGGCATTCTCTCCCGGGACTTTGATGCATGGTCGTGGAGAGTTTAGACGTGTTTCTCTGGCTCTCCTCTAGCTGCAGGGTTGCCTCACCGGCCTTAGCTTTTTGTTTTCTCCGCCACTAGGGCGTTTTTCAATAAAGTTAGGTTAGCTAGATCTCATTTTCCTCCCTGGCCTTAGTAGATATAGTAAGTGTCTATATCTGTTTCCTGAGATTGCCTTTGCTTACTCACCTCTGGAGTGTACCCCCCACTGATCGCTCTGGGGCGTGAGGTATACACGGGCGCGTCCTCCCGAGAGTGGTTTGAGAGGGTAATCTCAGACTAGGTGTTTTTTCCCCGGGCAATTTATCCCTTGGTTGTTTTTCTCTTTCTTCCCACTTCCCCCTTACGGGGGAAGTGGTAGCTATGATGGACCCCCCTACTGCCTCCTCCCCCTTCAGGGGGGGAGGTAGTCCTGACGACACTCCGACCGTTACTGACCGGCCCCAGACTGACGGACGCCAGACTCGTTCCCCGCTTGACATCCCTGTAAATAACGCGACCTTTGTAACTCTTCATGCTCTAGGTTCTACTCCCCTGTCCAGACTCAATCCCTTCATTGTCAAGAAGGTGATTGACCACTGTGCAGGAGAGGTGGAACAAGTAAAAAAACTTGGAAATGGAGACCTCCTAGTAAAGACATTCAATTCTGCTCAGGTGAAAGACTTGCTAAAGCTGCGTAAGTTTCACTGTCATGATATCGAGGCCAAGATCCCAACATCCATGAATTCCTGCAAGGGTGTTATCACTTGCAGGGATCTCATGGTGATGAGTGAGGAAGAAATCATACAGGAACTTGCTCAGCAGGATGTAATTGATGCCAAATTCATCACTCGTTATCAGGAAGGTGTAAGGACGAAGACAGCCACAGTTATCCTCACTTTTGGCAAAGTTTTGCTACCTACAAATGTCAAAGTAGGATATGAAATTGTAAATGTAAGACCGTACATCCCGAATCCCCTTCGTTGTTCAAAATGTCAGCTCTATGGACATCATGAAAAGGCTTGTCGGGCTTCCATCTTCGTGTGTGGCAAGTGTGCGGCTGTAGGTCACTCTGCTGACAACTGTACATCCGAGACTGAGTGCTGCTTTCACTGTAAGGATGCTCACTCCACTTCCTCGAGGGTTTGTCCCAAGTGGAAGGAGGAGAAAGAGGTCTGCACAGTGAAAGCGACTGAGGGCATATCCTTTTACGATGCTAGGAAGAAGGTGAAGGAGTTGCATGCAACTCCCAAGCCTAATGTCTCCTATGCATCGGCGGTTGTGTCCCGTCCCGTGATGTGCACTGTGGAGACACAGACTGACCTTACCTTCGCTCCACATGCCACATGCCCTACCTCTAAGTCTAGACCCCCTGTACGTTCCAACTCTCTTACAGACATCCCTGTCGCCACTTCTTACTCTCAGGCTGCCGCTGCTCCTTCGCAGTCGGTGCGGCAAAAATCGAAGCCCGACAAGTCTGATAAGATTAATCTGACCACCCTCACAAAACAGTCTCGTCCTCACGTTCTTCCAGTTCCCACTCCAGCGAGGGAGAGGAAGGTTAGCTCTTCCTCGGGGGAGTCTGGGAACCTCTTAATTGACGATAATATGGAGGTTTCCATGAACAAGCACCGGGATAGGTCCCCCGGTAGTCGCTCGCCTTCTGGCGGGCGACAAAAAAAGACGAAGCACACTGGCCCCCAACGAAAATCTTAAACCGCTGCATTCACTATACTACAGTGGAATTGTAGAAGTATTGGGAATAAGTTACACAATATAGCAATCTTGCTTTCTATACATAGGCCAGACGTTGTTTGTTTACAGGAGACGCGCCTGGAGGATCACCCTGATCCTCCACAGTTCAAACACTACCACTCGTATAGAAGATATGAAGGTCACGGAGTTGCCATATACACACATAAATCACACCCACAAACGGAAGTGATTCTAAATTCTACTCTGGAAGCTGTCGCGTGCAGAGTAAAATTTAATAACACGTATCTGTCTATTTGCTCTCTGTACTGTCCTCCACATGGCCCCATTGATAGTGATGCTTTAAATTCACTAGTTGAACATCTCCCTGGGAATAAGTTAGTGTTGGGCGATTTTAACGCCCATCACTATCAATGGGGTAGCTTGAGGATCGATGGTCGTGGGGAGCAAGTAGCCGACCTAATACTACAGTCCAACCTCTGTCTTCTGAACGATGGTAGAGCGACTCGTGTAGATGATCGTACTGGTAACTTTTCGGCCATTGACTTATCTTTGGCCTCCCCTGGTATACATCAAGATCTCTCATGGGACCCTTACGACGACTCCTTGGGAAGTGATCATTTACCCATCTGTCTTTCTTATACACGCGACATCATTTCGGACCCTCCACCTCCAAAATTTAACTATAAGAAAGCAGATTGGGGATCCTTCTCAAGGATCGCCAATTTAGATATATCTGGGGAGACCATAGATGTTAAGGTCGAAAATATAACTACTTCCATATTACACGCAGCTGAGGCTGCTATTCCCAAGACTTCTACAGTTCATGCAAAGCATAGAGCACATTGGTGGACGCCGGATTGCCGACAAGCATTAAGAAAACGCAATAGGAGATACAGGATTTTTGATAGTCAGCCCACTGAGGAAAATTTTATTGCATACAAACAGGCACGGGCTGAGGCAAGGAGAATAATAAGAAGGGCTAAACGTGACTCCTGGCGGTCCTTTGTGTCCACGGTGACTCGTACAACACCATTAAATAAAGTCTGGTCCACTATAAGATTATTAAATAATAAACGCCCATACTTCCCTGTCACCACCTTGCAGGTGAATAACACCACCTATGACGAGCCCGTGGACGTTGCTAACATCCTCGCCAGGAGTTTTTCTCATGTAAGTAGCTCAGCTAATTATGACCCTCGTTTCCAACATCATAAACGCACGGCTGAGCTACAGATATTAGACTTTGCCACAGAAGACGTAAACTCCCAGTACAACCAAGAGTTTACGCTAGATGAACTGCTCCTTGCCCTTAAATCCTGTAAAGACACCAGCCCTGGACCAGACACCATCACGTACGGTATGATCCAGCATCTTAATCAGGACAACCTGATTAAGATGTTAGCATTGTACAATGAGATTTGGGCGTCTCGAACGTTCCCAAACTCATGGCACTTTGCGCACGTCATACCGATACCCAAAGAGGCTGGTCGTCTTATGAATCCCACTTCATTTCGTCCTATTGTGTTGACTTCTTGTCTATGTAAGGTCATGGAACGTATGGTTAACAATAGGCTTCTTTTTGTTTTAGATTCGAAGAATTTGTTAAATGATCAACAATGTGGCTTCCGTAAATACAGAAGTTCACTAGATCATTTAATGAATTTGGAGCATTGTATTGCAGAGGCATTTGCCAATAAAGAATTCATGATAGGGGTGTTCTTGGACATCCATAAAGCCTATGACATGACCTGGCAACACGGTATACTAATGAAGCTCTATGCTTATGGTTTAAGAGGAAATTTGCCTGTTTTTATTTCAAATTTCTTAAGGGACAGAACTTTCTCTGTCAAATTGCCCCGTAACGTAACATCGGATATATTTATCCAGGAAAACGGGGTGCCACAGGGAAGTGTGCTTAGTCCTACTTTATTTAGTATTATGATCAATGATATTCTGTCATCAGCTCCCATCCCGAGGAATCTTAAATACTCACTCTACGCTGACGATTGTGCAATATGGCACTCTTCCCGTAATGCACAATTTTCGGCTGGGCGGATTCAAGCAGCCCTTGACTCCGTCCACCAATGGTCCTTGCAGTGGGGATTTAAGTTTTCCGTACGTAAGTGTGCCGCTATAGTTTTCACTAATCGTAACGTACCTAATTTGTGCTTAACTTTGGATAATCAGGCGGTACCTTTTCAAAATTCTGTAAAATTTTTAGGAATACATTTTGATCGTAGAATGAATTTTAAACTTCACATTAATACTTTGCTTGCTTGTTGTGATAAACCATTAAATGTCCTCAAGTACCTAGCGGGTACTACCTGCAGTGCCGACAGAAAATCTTTATTATTGGTGTATAAGTCCCTTATTCGATCGAAGCTAGACTATGGCGCACAGGTGTATGACTCGACATCCGATGCCACGCTGAAAGGATTGGATGTGTTACAGAATAAATGTTTGCGAATGTGTCTTGGAGCTGTCCGGTGTACCCGTGTAGCTCGTATGGAAGTGGAGGCGAATGTGCCTCCCCTCCGTATTCGCCGTGACCACCTGGCCTTGTCCTATGGTGTAAGGACATTAAGAAAAAGTAATATCGGCAATGTGGCCTGTACCCCCCTGCGTCAATACCACCACCTTCTGCGGGGGGTGCGTCGGCCACTTGCCGCTCGCCTCCACTTACTGACTCAGGAGCTTGATGTGGACCCCAGTGACTGTGACAAGTTGGTGCTTAAAAATATAGCGCCTTGGGAGCCACCCGGCTTTACAGTCGATGTTACATGGCTCCCAGCACCAAAGGCCAAGGCGCCGGAGGCGGAGGTCCACCACTTGTTTCGTAAGATCATTGTTCGTCACTTGGGGTCCCATCAATTGTACACCGACGGCTCCAAGTCGAGTGAATGTGTGGGTGCAAGTGTGTGGTCGACTGAATGTGCCCTCAGGTATCGGTTGCCGACTCATACATCTGTGTTTACTTCAGAACTTTTTGCTATTGACAAAGCCATAGACTATGCTCTCAATTCTAGACATGACTCATTTGTCATATTTTCAGATTCAAAATCAGCCCTTCAGGCAATTGCATCTTGCACTACGGACTCTCATGAGATCCAGGGCCGCATCGTTAATAAGTTGCATTCATGCAACAAGTCATTCACGCTGATCTGGGTGCCTGGTCATTGTCGTATCTACGGCAATGAGCAGGCTGACTTACTTGCAAAGTCGGCTGTGGAGCTCGGGGAGACTTGGGACGTTCCTCGTGATCTACGGTCGAGTCTATCTCTCGGAAAGAAATCAATAAATCTTCTGTGGCAAGGTCAGTGGACCAGACTAAATATTCCAACTTGTAAGCCGTACCTGGGCGACTGGGACACTGCCAACCGTCCCAGTCGCCTAGAAGAAAAAGTGTTGGCACGGCTACGGCTGAATGCCACCATTGTAACCCACATAAAACCATATATGGAAAGACGCTTCCCACCGCACTGTGACATCTGTAATGCGGTGTTATCTATTAGTCATATCATCCTGCGCTGTCGGCGATTTATTCGTGAACGTGCTTCACTTATAAATTACTGCGGCGCAGTAGACGTCCCCTTCACCCTTTCCACCATCCTGGGTGATGGGGACATTGTTATGACTGATAAATTGATGGCTTTCTTGAGAGAGACCGGACTGATCAGAGTGATGTGACTTTTTTTACTGCGTGGTTATGGTTTTTATGAACAGTAAATATGTATATATTGTAATATTAATTAGGGTTGACAGTTGACATATTTTAAATAGTTCCTCCTCCCACCGATCTATTTCTAATATAGATGCCCCCTACATTAAGCCAAGTTCCTCGCCTGACAGTCACCAGCTGATGAGTGCAAGTGTGCAATATAGGAAGGTATTGGGCACTTGTAGTCGATGGTGGTCTGCTGGGCGAGGTTCTTCACTTTTTGTACAAATTATGTAAATACATTATATTATCTTGCTTAAGTTGTTCTAATTAGGGACGACAGCTGACGTATTTGGAAATGTTCCTGACTCGTCTGGTTCCCTTTCATATATTGATGTCCCCTATATTAGGTTGTGCCTCGACTGACAGTCACCAGGTGATGAGTGCAGGTATGTAATGTAGAAAGGCATTACATATCTGCAGTCGATGGTGTTCTGTTAGTCGAGGTATTTTTACCATTAGTGTAGGTCTAGCTATTTGTCTCTGTAGGATTTAGTATAGATTAGCGATTTGTCTGTTAGGTGATTAGTTTTAGGGTCTTTAGATTAGTTTGTCTTTATATTATAAGGTATAAAACATATAAAACCAAGAAAAAATTAAAAAAATAAAAATACAAAAAAATAAATAAGATTAAAAATATTATATATATATGTACGTTTGCATGAAAATGTGTCTGTATGTATGCATGGAAGTGTGTGTGTGTGTGTGTGTGTGTGTGTGTGTGTGTGTGTGTGTATGTATATATATATGTTTGTATATATATGTATATATATTTAAATGTATATACATATATATATACCCATGGCCTTAATAACCAGGGGCTTCGGCCCCGATGGTTGATAGGCCGGGAAAAAAAAAAAAAAAAAAAAAAAAAAAAAAAAAAAAAAAATTCTCTCCCGGACTTTGATGCATGGTCGTGGAGAGTTTAGACGTGTTTTTCTGGCTCTCCTCTAGTTTTCAGGGCTGCCTCACCGGCATTAGCTTTTTTTTTCACCCTTCTGGTGACACTTAGGATAGCTAGTACTAATTTTCCTCCCTACCCTTGCTAGAGATATAGTAAGTGTCTATATCTTTTTACTAAGATTGCCTTTGCTTACTCGCCCACGGAGGGTCCCCCCCACTGATCGCTCTGGGGTGTGAAGTAACACGGTCGGGCCTCCCTGGAGTGGTTTGAGAGGGCAATCTTAGCCATAGGTGTGTTGTCCTGGTTTTTTTGTCCCTTGTTTGTTATTTCTCTTTCTTCCCACTTCCCCCGTTGGTTACTATGGCGGACGCCACTGCTGCCTCCCCCTCCTTCAGGGGGGGAGGTAGTCCTGACCGACTCCCGACTGTCTCACGGACGGACTACCCCCAGACTGAACGGCCCCGGACCCGCCCTTTGCTAGACATTGATGTAAATAATGCGAGTTTTGTTTTGTTGCACGCGGTTGGTTCTACTCCCCTGTCCAGCCTCAATCCCTTCATTATCAAGAAGGTGATTGATGGATGTGCAGGAGAGGTAGAACAGGTCAAAAAACTTGCTAGCGGAGATCTCCTAGTAAAGACTGCAAACTCGTCCCAGGTTAAGGATTTGATGAAGATGAGCAAATTCCATTGCTATGATGTTGTGCCGTCGATCCCTCACTCCATGAATTCCTGCAAGGGAGTCATCACTTGCAGGGACCTCATGGCCATGGAAGAGGACGACATCGTACGTGAACTTGCTCATGAAGATGTAATTGAAGTCCGTTTCATCACGAGATTTTCCGAGGGCAGGAGGACGAAAACGGCAACTGTTATATTGACTTTCGGTAAAGTGACTCTCCCAACCCATATCAAAGTGGGGTATGAAATTGTTAACGTACGGACATACATCCCCAACCCACTTCGTTGTTTACGATGTCAGTTATATGGACACCATGAAAAGTCTTGTCGGGCTTCTCAATCAGTCTGTGGCAAGTGCGCAACGCAAGGTCATGATGCTGACCATTGCACATCAGAGGGTGTCAGCTGCTTTCACTGCAAGGGTGCTCACTTCACTTCCTCTAGGGATTGTCCCAAGTGGAAGGAGGAGAAAGAGGTCTGTGCGGTGAAGGCGACTGAGGGTGTCTCTTTCTACGAAGCAAGGAAAAAGGTGAAGGAGTTGCATGCAACTCCCACACCGAATAGGTCCTATGCTTCGGCAGTGATGTCCCGCCCTGTGATGTGCACTGTGGAGACGCAGACTGATCTCGTGCTTGTTAATCAAGTCACTCACTCTACCTCCACCTCCACCTCTAAACCTCCTGTAAGATCCAACTCTCTAACTGACCTCCCCAAAGCTTCATCATACTCACAGGCCGCTGCTGCTTCTCAGTCAGTCAAGCCTAAATCGAAGCCTGACAAGACTGTAAAACATAACTTCACCACCCTTTCAAAGCCACGTCCTCATGTCCTCCCTGCTCCTAGCCCAGCGAGGGAGAGGAAGAATAGCTCTTCCTCGGTGGAATCTGGGAGCCTTGTTATTGACCAAAATATGGAGGTTTCCGTCAGCAAGCACCGGGAAAGGTCCCCCGGTAGCCACTCGCCTGGTCGCGGGGGCATAAAAACTAAACACACTGGCCCCCGTAAATCTTAAACCGCCGCATTCACTATACTACAGTGGAATTGTAGAAGTATTGGGAATAAGTTACACAATATAGCAATCTTGCTTTCTATACAAATGCCAGACGTTGTTTGTTTACAGTATACGCGCCTGTAGTATCACCCTGATCCTCCACAGTTCAAACACTACCACTCGTATAGAAGATATGAAGGTCACGGAGTAGCCATATACACACATAAATCACACCCACAAACGGAAGTGATTCTAAATTCTACTCTGGAAGCTGTCGCGTGCAGAGTAAAATTTAATAACACGTATCTGTCTATTTGCTCTCTGTACTGTCCTCCACATGGCCCCATTGATAGTGATGCTTTAAATTCACTAGTTGAACATCTCCCTGGGAATAAGTTAGTGTTGGGCGATTTTAACGCCCATCACTATCAATGGGGTAGCTTGAAGATCGATGGTCGTGGGGAGCAAGTAGCCGACCTAATACTACAGTCCAACCTCTGTCTTCTGAACGATGGTAGAGCGACTCGTGTAGATGATCGTACTGGTAACTTTTCGGCCATTGACTTATCTTTGGCCTCCCTGAGTATACATCAAGATCTCTCATGGGACCCTTACGACGACTCCTTGGGAAGTGATCATTTACCCATCTGTCTTTCTTATACACGCGACATCATTTCGAACCCTCCACCTCCAAAATTTAACTATAAGAAAGCAGATTGGGGATCCTTCTCAAGGATCGCCAATTTAGATATATCTGGGGAGACCATAGATGTTAAGGTCGAAAATATAACTACTTCCATATTACACGCAGCTGAGGCTGCTATTCCCAAGACTTCTACAGTTCATGCGAAGCATAGAGCACATTGGTGGACGCCGGATTGCCGACAAGCATTAAGAAAACGCAATAGGAGATACAGGATTTTTGATAGTCAGCCCACTGAGAAAAATTTTATTGCATACAAACAGGCACGGGCTGAGGCAAGGAGAATAATAAGAAGGGCCAAACGTGACTCCTGGCGGTCCTTTGTGTCCACGGTGACTCGTACAACACCATTACGTAAAGTCTGGTCCACCATAAGAATATTAAATAATAAAGGCCCATATTTCCCCATTACCACCTTGCAAGTAAATAATAACATCTATGACGAGCCCGTGGACGTTGCTAACATCCTCGCCAGGAGTTTTTCTCATGTAAGTAGCTCAGCCAATTATGACCCGCGTTTCCAACATCATAAACGCACGGCTGAGCTACAGATATTAGACTTTGCCACAGAAGACGTAAACTCCCAGTACAACCAAGAGTTTACGCTAGATGAACTGCTCCTTGCCCTTAAATCCTGTAAAGACACCAGCCCTGGACCAGACACCATCACGTACGGTATGATCCAGCATCTTAATCAGGACAACCTGATTAAGATGTTAGCATTGTACAATGAGATTTGGGCGTCTCGAACGTTCCCAAACTCATGGCACTTTGCGCACGTCATACCGATACCCAAAGAGGCTGGTCGTCTTATGAATCCCACTTCATTTCGTCCTATTGTGTTGACTTCTTGTCTATGTAAGGTCATGGAACGAATGGTTAACAATAGGCTTCTTTTTGTTTTAGAGTCGAAGAATTTGTTAAATGATCAACAATGTGGCTTCCGTAAATACAGAAGTTCACTAGATCATTTAATGAATTTGGAGCATTGTATTGCAGAGGCATTTGCCAATAAAGAATTCATGATAGGGGTGTTCTTGGACATCCATAAAGCCTATGACATGACATGGCGACACGGTATACTAATGAAGCTCTATGCTTATGGTTTAAGAGGAAATTTGCCTGTTTTTATTTCAAATTTCTTAAGGGACAGAACTTTCTCTGTCAAATTGCCCCGTAACGTAACATCGGATATATTTATCCAGGAAAACGGGGTGCCGCAGGGAAGTGTGCTTAGTCCTACTTTATTTAGTATTATGATCAATGATATTCTGTCATCAGCTCCCATCCCGAGGAATCTTAAATACTCACTCTATGCTGACGATTGTGCAATATGGCACTCTTCCCGTAATGCACAATTTTCGGCTGGGCGGATTCAAGCAGCCCTTGACTCCGTCCACCAATGGGCCTTGCAGTGGGGATTTAAGTTTTCCGTACGTAAGTGTGCCGCTATAGTTTTCACTAATCGTAACGTACCTAATTTGTGCTTAACTTTGGATAATCAGGCGGTACCTTTTCAAAATTCTGTAAAATTTTTAGGAATACATTTTGATCGTAGAATGAATTTCAAACTTCACGTTAATACTTTGCTTGCTCGTTGTGATAAACCGTTAAATGTCCTCAAGTACCTAGCGGGTACTACCTGGGGTGCCGACAGAAAATCTTTATTAATGGTGTATAAGTCCCTTATTCGATCAAAGCTAGACTATGGCGCACAGGTGTATGGCTCGGCATCTGATGCCACGCTGAAAGGATTGGATGTGTTACAGAATAAATGCTTGCGAATGTGTCTTGGAGCTGTACGGTGTACCCGTGTGGCTCGTATGGAAGTGGAGGCGAATGTGCCTCCCCTCCGTATTCGCCGTGATCACCTGGCATTTTCCTATGGTGTAAGGACATTTAGGAAATGTAATATCGGCAATGTGGCCTGTACCCCCCTGCATCAATACCACCACCTTCTGCGGGGGGTGCGTCGGCCACTTGCCACTCGCCTCCACTTACTGACTCAGGAGCTTGATGTGGACCCCAGTGACTGTGACAAGTTGGTGCTAAAAAATATAGCGCCTTGGGAGCCACCCGGCTTTACAGTCGATGTCACATGGCTCCCAGCACCAAAGGCCAAGGCGCCGGAGGCGGAGGTCCACCACTTGTTTCGTAAGATCATTGTTCGTCACTTGGGGTCCCATCAATTGTACACCGACGGTTCCAAGTCGAGTGAATGTGTGGGTGCAAGTGTGTGGTCGACTGAATGTGCCCTCAGGTATCGGTTGCCGACTCATACATCTGTGTTTACTTCAGAACTTTTTGCTATTGACAAAGCCATAGACTATGCTCTCAATTCTAGACATGACTCATTTGTCATATTTTCAGATTCAAAATCAGCCCTTCAGGCAATTGCATCTTGTACTACGGACTCTCACGAGATCCAGGGCCGCATCGTTAATAAGTTGCATTCATGCAACAAGTCATTCACGCTGATCTGGGTGCCTGGTCATTGTCGTATCTACGGCAATGAGCAGGCTGACTTACTTGCAAAGTCGGCTGTAGAGCTCGAGGAGACTTGGGACGTTCCTCGTGATCTACGGTCGAGTCTATCTCTCGGAAAGAAATCAATAAATCTTCTGTGGCAAGGTCAGTGGACCAGACTAAATATTCCAACTTGTAAGCCGTACCTGGGCGACTGGGACACTGCCGACCGTCCCAGTCGCTTAGAAGAAAAAGTGTTGGCACGATTACGGCTGAATGCCACCATTTTAACCCACATAAAACCATATATGGAAAGACGCTTCCCACCGCACTGTGACATCTGTAATGCGGTGTTATCTATTAGTCATATCATCCTGCGCTGTCGGCGATTTATTCGTGAACGTGCTTCACTTATAAATTACTGCGGAGCAGTAGACGTCCCCTTCACCCTTTCCACCATCCTGGGTGATGGGGACATTGTTATGACTGATAAATTGATGGCTTTCTTGAGAGAGACCGGACTGATCAGAGTGATGTGACTTTTTTACTGCGTGGTTATGGTTTTTATGAACAGTAAATATGTATATATTGTAATATTAATTAGGGTTGACAGTTGACATATTTTAAATAGTTCCTCCTCTCACCGATCTATTTCTAATATAGATGTCCCCTACATTAAGCCAAGTTCCTCGCCTGACAGTCACCAGCTGATGAGTGCAAGTGTGCAATATAGGAAGGTATTGGGCACTTGCAGTCGATGGTGGTCTGCTGGGCGAGGTTCTTCACTTTTTGTACAAATTATGTAAATACATTATATTATCTTGCTTAAGTTATTCTAATTAGGGACGACAGCTGACGTATATGGAAATGTTCCTGACTCGTCTGGTTCCCTTTCATATATTGATGTCCCCTATATTAGGTTGTGCCTCGACTGACAGTCACCAGGTGATGAGTGCAGGTATGTAATGTAGAAAGGCATTACATATCTGTAGTCGATGGCGTTCTCTTAGTCGAGGTATTTTTACCATTAGTGTAGGTCTAGCTATTTGTCTCTGTAGGATTTAGTATAGGTTAGCGATTTGTCTGTTAGGTGATTAGTTTTAGGGTCTTTAGATTAGTTTGTCTTTATATTATAAGGTATAAAAAATAAAAAACCAAGAAAAAATTAAAAAAAATAAAAATACAAAAAAATAAAAATAAATAAGATTAAAATTATTATATATATATGTACGTTTGCATGAAAGTGTGTCTGTATGTATGCATGGAAGTGTGTGTGTGTGTGTGTGTGTGTATGTGTATGTATGTATATATATATGTTTGTATATATATGTATATATGTTTAAATGTATATACATATATATATATACTGTATATACACGGCCTTAATAACCAGGGGCTTCGGCCCCAATGGTTGATAGGCCGGAAAAAAAAAAAAAAAAAAAAAAAAAAAAATTCTCTCACTCTGCTGCCTGCCTCCACACTGACAACATCTCCTGCTCCTGTCTTGTTTCAACAAGGGTAACAGCTCTCCGGTTCGCCGTTGATCGAGCTGCTCTGCCCTTCTTGTCTCTCGACAGTGCTTTGAGGTGTTGTTGCTGTCGTTGCTCGCCGCCTTCATCCTGACCACGCCTTGGTCTCCAGCCACTGTTGTGTACCGGGGTGCTCACGCTTGTGCGCACTCGCCCTTCAGTGGTTTCTTTTTGCCTCTTACTGTATTTCCTTTCCGGCTCTTAGTGTTCCCCTGGTACGTGGTACGAAGCCGAACCCCGCGGTTTCCAGGCGCAGGCCTGGTACACAAGGGGGCCCCGTAGTCGGGGTGGTTATAGGAAGCTGCAGGGGTGAGCCAAAACTCTGGTTAGGGCTAGGAGTAGGCAAGACCTTCGGGGCTGTGGCAAGGGCTGTCTCGCCCTACGCTAGCGGGGGGGCAGTTTCCACCACAGTAGGTAGGCTCCTTCCTGTGTTTCTGTGTGCTTGTTTGTGTTTGTGTGCGTGCCTGTGTGAGTGATTCTGCCTGTCTGTCATGGCAGGCAAGGCTAGGTCTAGACCCCCAGGGTCTTCGAGGAATCCTCTGCCATCGAGGATCCCGATACCTGATCCTTCTGCTAGAGTCCTCACTGCTGGAGATAGGGTTGGGACGGTTCCTGGGGCGTTGGGTGAGGGTATGGCTGCGGTCACCCATCCAGGAGCTGCCACAATTCGATGTGACTCACTATCGGTCACCCACCCACCTACTGACAAGGGCAAGAAGTGCTTAACTTTTGGAAAGAAGAGGGTGCGGCATGAATCAGGAGACAGCTCAACTGTATCTGCTGGCGATCGGGCTTGTCCAGGGAGTCCTGTCTCTGGCTCCTCTGCTTCCTCCTCTGCTGCACCCAGGAAGGTCGCCCGTCGCCATGAGGGGATGGACGTGATTCTGCCTGCTCCTCTGTCTCCAGCCCCCACCACTGCTCCTTCTGCCACCACTGCTACCGCTGCCAATCCCGCCGTTGATGCTGATGCCTCTGAGAGTGCTGAGGGGTTTACCCTTGTAACTCGCAGGGCTAGGCGTTCACCCGTTACCAAGCCTGCAGCCCAGGGTTTTTCAGCGCCTGCTACAAAAAGGCCTCCACCTGCACCTCGCCCTTCTGTGTCGGTGGCAGCTCCCCCTCCTCCCCGCTCCTCCTTCCCCGCTTTCAGGTTTCCTCTGCAGCCGGGCTACACCACCAGCTACGACGCAGTTGCGGCCCTGGAGAGGCAGTTGCCGGGTCTTGCTGTGACCAATCGCTTTGGGAGGGACGAAAGCTGTGTATTGATTCCAGCAACAGAGGAGGCGTACCTGCAACTCAAGGCGGTGGCAGAGGACGAGGCAGCTGTCGTGAAAGTGGTAGAGCTAACACGGGGCAGACAGGTCACCAAGGCCGTGGTGATGGGATACCCTCGCCGTATGCCTGTGGACATCCTGCTCCAACACGACTTGGTAGAGGAGGCGACCAGGTGTCAGCACCAGAGGACTCGGGAGGAGACGCTGCAGGTGTTCGTAACCCTCCGGGGCCCTCTTGTTCCCTCCCTAGATCTGGGGAACTGGGGTGTGTACTGGCTGCGCCCTTACACTCCAGAGCCGCTGCGATGCTTCCGCTGCCAGAGGTTCGGCCACCACCGTGCGAGCTGCAACAGACCTGTGGTGTGTGGGATGTGCAGCGGCTCCCACGAAACCGAGCAGTGCCTTGCGAGGTTCAAGGCGAAGGAGCCGGTCGCCGCCCGCTGTCCCAACTGTGCAGGCGCTCACCATGCCTGGCATCCCAGCTGCCCTGCGAGGGTGAAGAGGGTGACTCAGGGCAGGGAGGGGCAAGTCTCTTGGGTGCGGCAGCAACAGGCATCGATAGCGACACCTGCTCCCCCGGGCACTTTTGTTTGGGGTCAGCAGCGCCGCTCTCAGGAGCCAGGCCCACTGGTTCTGAGCGAGTCGGCCTTTCCCCCCTTGACACCTGCTTTGAGGACAGCCAGTGCGGTGGCAGAGGTTCACCATCCAGCGACCCCGGTGGCTCGGGTGCCCTCACCTCCTCCTTCCCGGGCGGCTCCTGTGACAGCGCCAGTGTCTCAGGCGTCTACTCCAGAGGAACCGCTATTTACCAAGGACGAGCTGCGTCACCTTGGGGCTCAGATGGCGGAGGCCATCACGAGTGCAGTGGCTCAGGCTTTGGGGGTTCAGCTGGGGTCAGGCCCCTTGGTGGCTGTGATCGACAGGTGGCTGGAGTGGAGCGTCGGCAAGCGGCGAGGGACCCCTGCTCCTGTCTCGGGCAGGCCTCCTCGCGCCCCTCGGAAGTCGGGCTCGCCCACATGGACGACTGCACAGAAGGCGTCCAGGGCTGGGGTCAGGGCTCGGCCCCGTCGTGCCCAGACTCCTGCCACTCCCCGACTCCCGTCTGCCCCTCAGGTGCTTCCATCAACTCCTCCTTTGACTCGGGGGTCGAGCGATCCCCGCCTCAGTCTGTCTCTGGATGCGGGGAGGTCGTCTCCCTTCGCCTCCTCCAGTGGAACTGTGTTGGGGCAATGAGCAAGCTACCCCTCCTTCAAGAGGTGGCCGTCAGAGATCGCCCGCATCTTATTCTGCTGCAGGAAACCCTTCTGTCTGAGGGCTCCTCCTTTCGTTTGGCGGGTTATACCCCCCATCTCCTCCCTCGTGAGCGTGGTGTGTCCAGGGGCTGTGCCATACTGGTCCGTGACCACATTGCCTCCACTAGCTGTGTACCCCCTCCCTTCTGTGGAGATGGTGTGGAGGTCCAGGGCGTGGTGCTTCACTTGGCGGGGTCGCCCCTTACTGTGTACAATGTGTACCGTAGTTCTCGGGCAGCCCTGGAGCTGGGGGACTTGTTCTCCCAGGCTGCCGGGGGGCCGGTATACATTGGGGGCGATTTCAACGCACACCATGCTCTGTTGTCCTCGCCTCTCCCCTTCAACGAGGCAGGTCGGCACATTTCCATCACTCTGGAGGAGGTGGGTGGTGTATCCCTGCTGAATGATGTCAACGAACCCACACATGTCCGTGGAGGTCGGCTGGACCTGGCCTTCCTCTCGACTCCTCTAGCAGGCTCCACTGTGTGGTCGCTCCATCCCTACCTTATGAGCGATCACTTTGCCATTGTGGTGGACCTGCCATTGCCTCCCCTCCCTCTCTTCGAGCCGCCTCCGCTACGGTGGGATGTGGGCAGGGCAGATTGGGAAGCCTATGATAAGGCCCTCACTCTCGCCTTCTCCTCTTCTCCCCCGGCGTTGGACCTAGAGAGTTGTGCAGATCAGGTTGCCGCTGTCTTTCGGCAGGCTGCTTCTATTGCCATCCCTTTGCGGAAGCGCTTTGCAAGGTGCTACCGGGACGGTTGGTTCTACTGCGATAGGGTCAAAGAGCTGAACCGCAGGCTTAATGCGGCACGCAGACAGTACCGGCGGCGCCGCACTTCGCCGTGCCGCCGGTGCTTGTTTGCCGTGTCTCGTCATGTCCTTGCGGAGAAGCGCCGCCTTAGGGAGGAGGCGTGGATTGTATGGTGTCGCACCCTTGATTCTCACTCCACACTTCGTGAGATGTGGAGGAGAATCAGGTCCGTCTCTGGTCCACGTCCCTCCCGTCCGCCTTCGCATCCCGACCCTGTTGCAGAGGCCGACCGCCTGGCTCAGCACTTTGCTGACCGCTCCGCCTCCTCCAATCTCCCGCGATCAGTCTTGGCTGTTCAAGAGCAATTGTCCGACTCTCGTGCTGTGGCTGTCCAGGCGGCGTGTGATCAGTCTGACCCAGCCGATTGCCCCATCACCAGTAGGGAGCTGCTGGCAGCTTTGCAGCGCAGGGCGGACACTGCTCCAGGCCTTGATGGGCTGACATACTCCATCCTGTCACACGCGGGAGATTGTGGTATGGAGCGGCTTCTTGGTCTGCTCAACCTCTCGTGGTCTGAAGGGCGTCTCCCGAGTTTGTGGAAGGCTGCTGTTATTCACCCTATCCCGAAGCCAAATGCTCCCGGTGCCATGCGCCCCATTTCCCTCCTTAGCTGTATTGCCAAGACGGCTGAGCGAGTTGTGCGGGCGCGTCTTGCATGGAGACTGGGTCCGCTTCACCCAAGGATCTTTGCTTATCATCCTGGCAGGAGTGCTTCTCACTGCCTTGCATCGTTCCTTGGGGAGCTTCGGGGTGGTGTGGGGATGGCGGTGTTCCTCGACCTCGAGAAGGCCTTCGAGCTGGCAAGCCCTGCGGTCATCTTGCAGGCTCTGGCGGCTCGGGGGGTGGGCGGTAAGTTATTGTCATGGGTTAGTGACTTCTTTTGTGGTCGCTCAGCAGGAGTCCGATTTCAGGGGCGTCTCTCCCCCTTTTATGACTACCAGAATGGTACTCCTCAGGGGAGTGTGTTGAGCCCTCTCCTTTTTAACGTTCTGGTGGAGGGGCTCCTTGATGTAGACTTCGGTCGTGGGGTCACCCTCTTATCTTATGCCGATGATCTGGCCCTGATCTTTACCAGGAGGGACTGCTTTGCCCAGGCGAACGAGGCTCTGGCCAGGTTGTATGGCAAATGCTCAGAACTTGGCCTCAAAATCAACTTTGCCAAGTCAAAGTGTTTGCCTTTTGGCCTCCTTCCCCCACATTTTCCACTCGTGCTGGGGGGTCACCAGCTGTCCTTCGTGGCCGTCCACAAGTATCTTGGGGTGTGGTTCGATAGTAACCTCACCTTTGCGAGCCATGTCCGCTATTTGCGTGAGCGAGCGTCCACGCGTCTCTCTGCCCTTCGCTCTCTCTCCAAGAAGAGTTTGGGGGCCTCCTATATGGTACTCAGAACTTTTTACACACACGCTATTAGATCGCTGGTAGATTACAGTGCCATATGCTTGACTGGTCTTGCCCCGCGGGTTTCTCAGTCTCTTGAGGTCGTGCAGAATGACGCTTTGCGGGTCATTCTGCATGCGCCTCCTTGGACCCGGCTGGTCAATCTGAGGTTGGAGAGCAGTTTCCCATCTTTGAGGGGTAGAATTATGCTCCGTGCTGCAGCAACTACTCTGCAGCTGGTACACCGCAGACCCACTCTCCCTGTCTCTGCTCTCCTCCTGAGGCTCTTGTCACGCCCTCCTGACCCGGCCCCTCGGCGAGATTGGGCTCGAGCAACGGTTGCTATGTTGCATGACATGGGGGCTGCTGACTCCATCTGCCAGGTCCCTGATGCACCCTTTGCTGGGTTTGAGTATCCGCCCCCATGGGAGCCTCCCCCATTCCAGTTGATTTGTCCAGCACGTGCCAAGCCCCGTGGCACCATCCCTGCCCTCCTCCGTCAGGATGGTCTCCGCCGGGTTGCAGCTCTGGGATCTCCGGGATCGGCTGTGTACTACACCGATGGTTCTGTGGCGGCTGATGGTGCTGCAGGGGCGGCCTTCATTTTTGGGGACACAGTGGAGTCTTGGCGGCTTTCACAGGGGGCCTCTGTGTTCCAGGCAGAGCTGGCGGCTATACTGGGGGCTTTGCGGCATGCACACCACCATCAATATCGCCGTGTGGTCGTCCATTCGGACTCGCTCTCTGCCATCATGGGTCTCCGCTCCTTCTCCCTCAAGGATAATGTCTTTTTGCTGTCGGCGATTTACACCTTCGCCTCTCTCCTGGTCTGCAGGGGTGCATCTGTTGTCCTGCACTGGCTCCCGGGGCATGTTGGCATCCACGGGAACGAGTTGGCGGATGAGGCTGCACGCTCTGCGTGTTCCCTTCCTGCTGTCACGTTCCCATTCGGCAGAGGCCGGGCTCAGATTGTCAAGTCTTTCGCTGCTACAATCTGGCAGTTGTCATTGGAAGAGCATAGGCTAGTGGTATCAGAGGGCTCCCGTTCTGCCACGTGGTATGCCGCTGCTACATCATACTCCCAGCTGCAGCCCCCCCCAGGTCTGCCGAATTTTTTGCTTGTGAGGCTCAGGCGCTTGCGGCTTGGCTTTTTATGTTATAAGCAGATCACTGGGGTGGAACCTGACTCGTGTGAACATTGCTTAGAGAGGGAGACGGAGCCCCTCCTTCATTATATGCTAAGGTGTCCTGTCACTGACATCTTCCGCTCGCATTTGGGAGGTGCTTTTGTGCCATCTGGGGATGATGTCCGTGATGCCTCTGCCATTGTTGCCCGTTTGCCGATGGAACTTCTGCTGCGGGTGGTCAGTCGCCACCCCCCT
The DNA here is from genome assembly GCF_032717465.1 of Coenobita brevimanus. Taxonomy (NCBI): domain Eukaryota; kingdom Metazoa; phylum Arthropoda; class Malacostraca; order Decapoda; family Coenobitidae; genus Coenobita; species Coenobita brevimanus. Next base: position 20,919,170 of record NC_136984.1, read on the forward strand.
CCTCGCTAATATGAGCAGCGCATGCTAGCGCACCTGTAACGGGCTCACTTATTTGCCCGTGTCCCAGTCTGATCTGGGACGAATATCACAACAACAACAACAGGCATTCTCTTCAGGGACTTTGATGCATGGTCGTGGAGTGTGCAGACGTGTTTCTCTGGCTCTCCTCTAGCTGCAGGGTTGCCTCACCGGCTTTAGCTTTGTTTTCTCCGCCACTAGGGGGTTTTTCAATAAAGTTAGGTTAGCTAGACCTCATTTTCCTCCCTGGCCTTAGTAGATATAGTAGGTGTCTATATCTAATTACTGAGATCGCCTTTGCTTACTCACCTCTGGAGTGTACCCCCCACTGATCGCTCTGGGGTGTGAGTTACACACGGGCACGTCCTCCCGAGAGTGGTTTGAGAGGGTAATCTCAGATTAGGTGTGTGTTCCCCGGGCAATTCTCCCTTGGTCGTTTTTCTCTCTCTTCCCACTTCCCCCTCACGGGGGAAGTTGTAACTATGGCGGACGCCACTGCTGCCTCCCTCCCCTTCAGGGGGGGAGGTAGTCCTGACCGACCCCCGACTGTCTCACGGACTGACTACCCCCAGACTGAACGGCCCCAGACACGTACCCGTCTTGACATCAATTATAGAAACGCCGAGTTTGTACAGATCCACGCGGTTGGTCCCACTCCCCTGTCCAGCCTCAATCCCTTTATCATCAAGAAGGTGATTGACGGGTGTGCAGGTGAGGTGGAACAAGTGAAAAAACTTGTGAGTGGAGATCTTCTCGTTAAAACTAGAAACTCAAGTCAGGTAAAGGATTTGCTAAAACTGAGCAAGTTCCATTGTTATGATGTTCAGTCCACGATCCCTCACTCCATGAATTCCTGCAAAGGTGTGATCACCTGCAGAGATCTAGTGGTCATGGAGGAGGAAGAGATCGTACAGGAACTTGCACAGCAGGATGTTATAGAGGCACGTTTTATAACTAGATTCTCGGAAGGCAGGAAGACGAAGACCGCCACACTTGTCCTAACGTTCGGCAAAGTTGCTTTACCTTCCAACATCAGAATTGGATATGAAATTCTTAACGTCAGACCATATATCCCGAACCCCTTGCGTTGCTTAAAATGCCAGATTTATGGGCATCATGAAAAGGCTTGTAGGGCTTCCCAGCCAGTGTGTGGTAGGTGCGCGAATGTGGGACATTCTGCTGAACACTGTACATCTGAGACGGAGTGCTGCTTTCACTGCAAGGATGCTCACTCCACTTCCTCGAGGGCTTGCCCCAAGTGGAAGGAGGAGAAAGAGGTCTGCACAGTGAAGGCAACCGAGGGCATTTCCTTTTACGATGCTAGGAAGAAGGTGAAGGAGTTGCATGCAACTCCCAAACCTAATGTCTCCTATGCATCGGCGGTTGTGTCCCGTCCCGTGATGTGCACCGTTGAAACACAGACTGACCTTACATTCGCTCCTCATGCCCCACGCCATACCTCTCGGCCTAAGCCTCCTGTACGTTCCAACTCTCTGACAGACATCCCAATTGCCACTTCATACTCTCAAGCTGCCGCTGCTCCTTCGCAGTCAGTGCGGTCAAAACAGAAGCCTGACAAGTCAGATAAAATTAACTTGACCACCCTCACCAAACAGTCACGTCCTCATGTCCTTCCTGCTCCTGGTCCGGAGAGGGAGAGAAAGAATAGCTCTCCCTCGATGGAATCTGGGAGCCTCGTTATTGATGAGACTATGGAGATCTCCACAAACAAGCACCGGGATAGGTCCCCCGGTAGCCACTCGCCTGGTCGCGGGGGCATAAAAAGACTAAGCACACTGGCCACCCTCGAAAATCTTAAACCGCCGCATTCACTATACTGCAGTGGAATTGTAGAGGTATTGGGAATAAGTTACATAATATAGCTATCTTGCTTTCACTACACAGGCCAGATGTTGTTTGTTTACAGGAGACGCGCCTGGAGGATCATCCTGATCCTTCACAGTTCAGACACTACCACTCGTATAGAAGATATGAAGGTCACGGAGTTGCCATTTACACACACAAATCACACCCACAAACGGAAGTGATTCTAAATTCTACTCTGGAAGCTGTCGCGTGCAGAGTAAAATTTAATAACACGTATCTGTCTATTTGCTCTCTGTACTGTCCCCCACATGGCCCCATTGATAGTGATGCTTTAAATTCACTAGTTGAACATCTGCCTGGAAATAGGTTAGTGCTGGGCGATTTTAACGCCCATCACTATCAATGGGGTAGCTTGAGGATTGATGGTCGTGGGGAGCAAGTAGCCAACCTAATACTACAGTCCAACCTCTGTCTTCTGAACGATGGTAGAGCGACTCGTGTAGATGATCGTACTGGTAACTTTTCGGCCATTGACTTATCTTTGGCCTCCCTGGTATACATCAAGATCTCTCATGGGACCCTTACGACGACTCCTTGGGAAGTGATCATTTACCCATCTGTCTTTCTTATACACGCGACATCATTTCGGACCCTCCACCTCCAAAATTTAACTATAAGAAAGCAGATTGGGGATCCTTCTCAAGGATCGCCAATTTAGATATATCTGGGGAGACCATAGATGTTAAGGTCGAAAATATAACCCAATCCATATTACACGCAGCTGAGGCTGCTATTCCCAAGACTTCTACAGTTCATGCGAAGCATAGAGCACATTGGTGGACGCCGGATTGCCGACAAGCATTAAGAAAACGCAATAGGAGATACATGATTTTTGATAGTCAGCCCACTGAGGAAAATTTTATTGCATACAAACAGGCACGGGCTGAGGCAAGGAGAATAATAAGAAGGGCCAAACGTGACTCCTGGCGGTCCTTTGTGTCCACGGTGACTCGCACAACACCATTACGTAAAGTCTGGTCCACCATAAGAATATTAAATAATAAAGGCCCATATTTCCCCATTACCACCTTGCAAGTAAATAATAACATCTATGACGAGCCCGTGGACGTTGCTAACATCCTCGCCAGGAGTTTTTCTCATGTAAGTAGCTCGGCCAATTATGACCCGCGTTTCCAACATCATAAACGCACGGCTGAGCTACAGATATTAGACTTTGCCACAGAAGACGTAAACTCCCCGTACAACCAAGAGTTTACGTTAGATGAACTGCTCCTTGCCCTTAAATCCTGTAAAGACACCAGCCCTGGACCAGACACCATCACGTACGGTATGATCCAGCATCTTAATCAGGACAACCTGATTAAGATGTTAGCATTGTACAATGAGATTTGGGCGTCTCGAACGTTCCCAAACTCATGGCACTTTGCGCACGTCATACCGATACCCAAAGAGGCTGGTCGTCTTATGAATCCCACTTCATTTCGTCCTATTGTGTTGACTTCTTGTCTATGTAAGGTCATGGAACGTATGGTTAACAATAGGCTTCTTTTTGTTTTAGAGTCGAAGAATTTGTTAAATGATCAACAATGTGGCTTCCGTAAATACAGAAGTTCACTAGATCATTTAATGAATTTGGAGCATTGTATTGCAGAGGCATTTGCCAATAAAGAATTCATGATAGGGGTGTTCTTGGACATTCATAAAGCCTATGACATGACCTGGCGACACGGTATACTAATGAAGCTCTATGCTTATGGTTTAAGAGGAAATTTGCCTGTTTTTATTTCAAATTTCTTAAGGGACAGAACTTTCTCTGTCAAATTGCCCCGTAACGTAACATCGGATATATTTATCCAGGAAAACGGGGTGCCGCAGGGAAGTGTGCTTAGTCCTACCTTATTTAGTATTATGATCAATGATATTCTGTCATCAGCTCCCATCCCGAGGAATCTTAAATACTCGCTCTATGCTGACGATTGTGCAATATGGCACTCTTCCCGTAATGCACAATTTTCGGCTGGGCGGATTCAAGCAGCCCTTGACTCCGTCCACCAATGGGCCTTGCAGTGGGGATTTAAGTTTTCCGTCCGTAAGTGTGCCGCTATAGTTTTCACTAATCGTAACGTACCTAATTTGTGCTTAACTTTGGATAATCAGGCGGTACCTTTTCAAAACTCTGTAAAATTTTTAGGAATACATTTTGATCGTAGAATGAATTTTAAACTTCATGTTAATACTTTGCTTGCTCGTTGTGATAAACCGTTAAATGTCCTCAAGTACCTAGCGGGTACTACCTGGGGTGCCGACAGAAAATCTTTATTAATGGTGTATAAGTCCCTTATTCGATCGAAGATAGACTATGGCGCACAGGTGTATGGCTCGGCATCCGATGCCACTCTGAAAGGATTGGATGTGTTGCAGAATAAATGTTTGCGAATGTGTCTTGGAGCTGTCCGGTGTACCCGTGTAGCTCGTATGGAAGTGGAGGCGAATGTGCCTCCCCTCCGTATTCGCCGTGACCACCTGGCCTTGTCCTATGGTGTAAGGACATTTAGGAAATGTAATATCGGCAATGTGGCCTGTACCCCCCTGCGTCAATACCACCACCTTCTGCGGGGGGTGCGTCGGCCACTTGCCGCTCGCCTCCACTTACTGACTCAGGAGCTTGATGTGGACCCCAGTGACTGTGACAAGTTGGTGCTTAAAAATATAGCGCCTTGGGAGCCACCCGGCTTTACCGTCGATGTCACATGGCTCCCAGCACCAAAGGCCAAGGCGCCGGAGGCGGAGGTCCACCACTTGTTTCGTAACATCATTGTTCGTCACTTGGGGTCCCATCAATTGTACACCGATGGCTCCAAGTCGAGTGAATGTGCGGGTGCAAGTGTGTGGTCGACTGAATGTGCCCTCAGGTATCGGTTGCCGACTCATACATCTGTGTTTACTTCAGAACTTTTTGCTATTGACAAAGCCATAGACTATGCTCTCAATTCTAGACATGACTCATTTGTCATATTTTCAGATTCAAAATCAGCCCTTCAGGCAATTGCATCTTGTACTACGGACTCTCACGAGATCCAGGGCCGCATCGTTAATAAGTTGCATTCATGCAACAAGTCATTCACGCTGATCTGGGTGCCTGGTCATTGTCGTATCTACGGCAATGAGCAGGCTGACTTACTTGCAAAGTCGGCTGTAGAGCTCGAGGAGACTTGGGGCGTTCCTCGTGATCTACGGTCGAGTCTCTCTCTCGGAAAGAAATCAATAAATCTTCTGTGGCAAGGTCAGTGGACCAGACTAAATATTCCAACTTGTAAGCCGTACCTGGGCGACTGGGACACTGCCAACCGTCCCAGTCGCCTAGAAGAAAAAGTGTTGGCACGGCTACGGCTGAATGCCACCATTATAACCCACATAAAACCATATATGGAAAGACTCTTCCCACCGCACTGTGACATCTGTAATGCGGTGTTATCTATTAGTCATATCATCCTGCGCTGTCGGCGATTTATTCGTGAACGTGCTTCACTTATAAATTACTGCGGCGCAGTAGACGTCCCCTTCACCCTTTCCACCATCCTGGGTGATGGGGACATTGTTATGACTGATAAATTGATGGCTTTCTTGAGAGAGACCGGACTGATCAGAGTGATGTGACTTTTTTACTGTGTGGTTATGGTTTTTATCAACGGTAAATATGTATATATTGTAATATTAATTAGGGTTGACAGTTGACATATTTTAAATAGTTCCTCCTCCCACCGATCTATTTCTAATATTGATGTCCCCTACATTAAGCAAAGTTCCTCGCCTGACAGTCACCAGCTGATGAGTGCAAGTGTGCAATATAGGAAGGTATTGGGCACTTGCAGTCGATGGTGGTCTGCTGGGCGAGGTTCTTCACTTTCTGTGCAAATTATGTAAATACATTATATTATCTTGCTTAAGTTATTCTAATTAGGGACGACAGCTGACGTATATGGAAATGTTCCTGACTCGTCTGGTTCCCTTTCATATATTGATGTCCCCTATATTAGGTTGTGCCTCGACTGACAGTCACCAGGTGATGAGTGCAGGTATGTCATGTAGAAAGGCATTACATATCTGCAGTCGATGGTGTTCTGTTAGTCGAGGTATTTTTACCATTAGTGTAGGTCTAGCTATTTGTCTCTGTAGGATTTAGTATAGGTTAGCGATTTGTCTGTCAGGTGATTAGTTTTAGGGTCCTTAGATTAGTTTTTCTTTATAATATAAGGTATAAAAAATATAAAACCAAGAAAAAAAAAAAAAAAAAAAATTAAATAAGATTAAAATTATTATATATATATGTATGTTTGCATGAAAGTGTGTCTGTATGTATGCATAGAAGCGTGTGTGTGTGTGTGTGTGTGTGTGTGTGTGTGTGTGTGTGTGTGTGTGTGTATATATATGTTTGTATATATATGTATATATGTTTAAATGTATATACATATATATAGAAATGGCCTTAATAACCAGGGGCTTCGGCCCCAATGGTTGATAGGCCGGAAAAAAAAAAAAAAAAAAAAAAAAATTCTCTTCAGGGACTTTGATGCATGGTCGTGGAGTGTGCAGACGTGTTTCTCTGGCTCTCCTCTAGCTGCAGGGTTGCCTCACCGGCTTTAGCTTTGTTTTCTCCGCCACTAGGGGGTTTTTCAATAAAGTTAGGTTAGCTAGACCTCATTTTCCTCCCTGGCCTTAGTAGATATAGTAGGTGTCTATATCTAATTACTGAGATCGCCTTTGCTTACTCACCTCTGGAGTGTACCCCCCACTGATCGCTCTGGGGTGTGAGTTACACACGGGCGCGTCCTCCCGAGAGTGGTTTGAGAGGGTAATCTCAGATTAGGTGTGTGTTCCCCGGGCAATTCTCTCTTGGTCGTTTTTCTCTTTCTTCCCACTTCCCCCGTGAGGGGGAAGTGGTAACTATGGCGGACGCCACTGCTGCCTCCCTCCCCTTCAGGGGGGGAGGTAGTCCTGACCGACCCCCGACTGTCTCACGGACTGACTACCCCCAGACTGAACGGCCCCAGACACGTACCCGCCTTGACATTAATGTACATAACGCCGAGTTTGTTTTAATTCATGCGGTTGGTTCCACTCCCTGTCCAGCCTCAATCCCTTCATTATCAAGAAGGTGATTGATGGATGTGCAGGAGAGGTGGAACAGGTCAAACAACTTGCTAGCGGAGATCTCCTAGTAAAGACTGCAAATTCGTCCCAGGTTAAGGATTTGATGAAGATGAGCAAATTCCATTGCTATGATGTTGTGCCAACGATCCCTCACTCCATGAATTCCTGCAAGGGAGTCATCACTTGCAGGGACCTCATGGCCATGGAAGAGGACGACATCGTACATGAACTTGCTCATGAAGATGTAATTGAAGCCCGTTTCATCACGAGATTTTCCGAGGGCAGGAGGACGAAAACGGCAACGGTTATATTGACTTTCGGTAAAGTGACTCTCCCAACCCATATCAAAGTGGGGTATGAAATTGTTAACGTAAGGACATACATCCCTAACCCACTTCGTTGTTTACGATGTCAGTTATATGGACACCATGAAAAGTCTTGTCGGGCTTCTCAATCAGTCTGTGGCAAGTGCGCAACACAAGGACATGATGCTGACCATTGCACATCAGAGGGTGTCGGCTGCTTTCACTGCAAGGGTGCTCACTTCACTTCCTCTAGGGATTGTCCCAAGTGGAAGGAGGAGAAAGAGGTCTGTGCGGTGAAGGCGACTGAGGGCATCTCTTTCTACGAAGCAAGGAAAAAGGTGAAGGAGTTGCATGCAACTCCCACACCGAATAGGTCCTATGCTTCGGCAGTGATGTCCCGCCCTGTGATGTGCACTGTGGAGACGCAGACTGATCTCGTGCTTGTTAATCAAGTCACTCACTCTACCTCCACCTCCACCTCTAAACCTCCTGTACGATCCAACTCTCTAACTGACCTCCCTAAAGCTTCATCATACTCACAGGCCGCTGCTGCTTCTCAGTCAGTCAAGCCTAAATCGAAGCCTGACAAGACTGTTAAACATAACTTCACCACCCTTTCAAAGCCACATCCTCATGTCCTCCCTGCTCCTAGCCCAGCGAGGGAGAGGAAGAATAGCTCTTCCTTGGTGGAATCTGGGAGCCTTTTTATTGACCAAAATATGGAGGTTTCCGTCAGCAAGCATCGGGAAAGGTCCCCCGGTAGCCACTCGCCTGGTCGCGGGGGGCATAAAAAAACTAAACACACTGGCCCCCCCCGTAAATCTTAAACCGCCGCATTCACTATACTACAGTGGAATTGTAGAAGTATTGGGAATAAGTTACACAATATAGCAATCTTGCTTTCTATACACAGGCCAGACGTTGTTTGTTTACAGGAGACGCGCCTGGAGGATCACCCTGATCCTCCACAGTTCAAACACTACCACTCGTATAGAAGATATGAAGGTCACGGAGTAGCCATATACACACATAAATCACACCCACAAACGGAAGTGATTCTAAATTCTACTCTGGAAGCTGTCGCGTGCAGAGTAAAATTTAATAACACGTATCTGTCTATTTGCTCTCTGTACTGTCCTCCACATGGCCCCATTGATAGTGATGCTTTAAATTCACTAGTTGAACATCTCCCTGGGAATAAGTTAGTGTTGGGCGATTTTAACGCCCATCACTATCAATGGGGTAGCTTGAGGATCGATGGTCGTGGGGAGCAAGTAGCCGACCTAATACTACAGTCCAGCCTCTGTCTTCTGAACGATGGTAGAGCGACTCGTGTAGATGATCGTACTGGTAACTTTTCGGCCATTGACTTATCTTTGGCCTCCCCTGGTATACATCAAGATCTCTCATGGGACCCTTATGACGACTCCTTGGGAAGTGATCATTTACCCATCCGTCTTTCTTATACACGCGACATCATTTCGGACCCTCCACCTCCAAAATTTAACTATAAGAAAGCAGATTGGGGATCCTTCTCAAGGATCGCCAATGTAGATATATCTGGGGAGACCATAGATGTTAAGGTCGAAAATATAACTACTTCCATATTACACGCAGCTGAGGCTGCTATTCCCAAGACTTCTACAGTTCATGTGAAGCATAGAGCACATTGGTGGACGCCGGATTGCCGACAAGCATTAAGAAAACGCAATAGGAGATACAGGATTTTTGATAGTCAGCCCACTGAGAAAAATTTTATTGCATACAAACAGGCACGGGCTGAGGCAAGGAGAATAATAAGAAGGGCCAAACGTGACTCCTGGCGGTCCTTTGTGTCCACGATGACTCGTACAACACCATTACGTAAAGTCTGGTCCACCATAAGAATATTAAATAATAAAGGCCCATATTTCCCCATTACCACCTTGCAAGTAAATAATAACATCTATGACGAGCCCGTGGACGTTGCTAACATCCTTGCCAGGAGTTTTTCTCATGTAAGTAGCTCAGCCAATTATGACCCGCGTTTCCAACATCATAAACGCACGGCTGAGCTACAGATATTAGACTTTGCCACAGAAGACGTAAACTCCCCGTACAACCAAGAGTTTACGCTAGATGAACTGCTCCTTGCCCTTAAATCCTGTAAAGACACCAGCCCTGGACCAGACACCATCACGTACGGTATGATCCAGCATCTTAATCAGGACAACCTGATTAAGATGTTAGCATTGTACAATGAGATTTGGGCGTCTCAAACGTTCCCAAACTCATGGCACTTTGCGCACATCATACCGATACCCAAAGAGGCTGGTCGTCTTATGAATCCCACTTCATTTCGTCCTATTGTGTTGACTTCTTGTCTATGTAAGGTCATGGAACGAATGGTTAACAATAGGCTTCTTTTTGTTTTAGAGTCGAAGAATTTGTTAAATGATCAACAATGTGGCTTCCGTAAATACAGAAGTTCACTAGATCATTTAATGAATTTGGAGCATTGTATTGCAGAGGCATTTGCCAATAAAGAATTCATGATAGGGGTGTTCCTGGACATCCATAAAGCCTATGACATGACCTGGCGACACGGTATATTAATGAAGCTCTATGCTTATGGTTTAAGAGGAAATTTGCCTGTTTTTATTTCAAATTTCTTAAGGGACAGAACTTTCTCTGTCAAATTGCCCCGTAACGTAACATCGGATATATTTATCCAGGAAAACGGGGTGCCACAGGGAAGTGTGCTTAGTCCTACTTTATTTAGTATTATGATCAATGATCTTCTGTCATCAGCTCCCATCCCGAGGAATCTTAAATACTCACTCTACGCTGACGATTGTGCAATATGGCACTCTTCCCGTAATGCACAATTTTCGGCTGGGCGGATTCAAGCAGCCCTTGACTCCGTCCACCAATGGGCCTTGCAGTGGGGATTTAAGTTTTCCGTACGTAAGTGTGCTGCTATAGTTTTCACTAATCGTAACGTACCTAATTTGTGCTTAACTTTGGATAATCAGGCGGTACCTTTTCAAAATTCTGTAAAATTTTTAGGAATACATTTTGATCGTAGAATGAATTTTAAAATTCACGTTAATACTTTGCTTGCTCGTTGTGATAAACCGTTAAATGTCCTCAAGTACCTAGCGGGTACTACCTGGGGTGCCGACAGAAAATCTTTATTAATGGTGTATATGTCCCTTATTCGATCAAAGCTAGACTATGGCGCACAGGTGTATGGCTCGGCATCTGATGCCACGCTGAAAGGATTGGATGTGTTACAGAATAAATGCTTGCGAATGTGTCTTGGAGCTGTACGGTGTACCCGTGTGGCTCGTATGGAAGTGGAGGCGAATGTGCCTCCCCTCCGTATTCGCCGTGACCACCTGGCCTTGTCCTACGGCATAAGGACATTAAGAAAAAGTAATATCGGCAATGTGGCCTGTACCCCCCTGCGTCAATACCACCACCTTCTGCGGGGGGTGCGTCGGCCACTTGCCGCTCGCCTCCACTTACTGACTCAGGAGCTTGATGTGGACCCCAGTGACTGTGACAAGTTGGTGCTTAAAAATATAGCGCCTTGGGAGCCACCCGGCTTTACAGTCGATGTCACATGGCTCCCAGCACCAAAGGCCAAGGCGCCGGAGGCGGAGGTCCACCACTTGTTTCGTAAGATCATTGTTCGTCACTTGGGGTCCCATCAATTGTACACCGACGGCTCCAAGTCGAGTGAATGTGTGGGTGCAAGTGTGTGGTCGACTGAATGTGCCCTCAGGTATCGGTTGCCGACTCATACATCTGTGTTTACTTCAGAACTTTTTGCCATTGACAAAGCCATAGACTATGCTCTTAATTCTAGACATGACTCATTTGTCATATTTTCAGATTCAAAATCAGCCCTTCAGGCAATTGCATCTTGCACTACGGACTCTCATGAGATCCAGGGCCGCATCGTTAATAAGTTGCATTCATGCAACAAGTCATTCACGCTGATCTGGGTGCCTGGTCATTGTCGTATCTACGGCAATGAGCAGGCTGACTTACTTGCAAAGTCGGCTGTGGAGCTCGAGGAGACTTGGAACGTTCCTCGTGATCTACGGTCGAGTCTATCTCTCGGAAAGAAATCAATAAATCTTCTGTGGCAAGGTCAGTGGACCAGACTAAATATTCCAACTTGTAAGCCGTACCTGGGCGACTGGGACACTGCCAACCGTCCCAGTCGCCTAGAAGAAAAAGTGTTGGCACGGCTACGGCTGAATGCCACCGTTTTAACCCACATAAAACCATATATGGAAAGACGCTTCCCACCGCACTGTGACATCTGTAATGCAGTGTTATCTATCAGTCATATCATCCTGCGCTGTCGGCGATTTATTCGTGAACGCGCTTCACTTATAAATTACTGCGGCGCAGTAGACGTCCCCTTCACCCTTTCCACCATCCTGGGTGATGGGGACATTATGACTGATAAATTGATGGCTTTCTTGAGAGAGACCGGACTGATCAGAGTGATGTGACTTTTTTACTGTGTGGTTATGGTTTTTATGAACAGTAAATATGTATATATTGTAATATTAATTAGGGTTGACAGTTGACATATTTTAAATAGTTCCTCCTCCCACCGATCTATTTCTAATATAGATGTCCCCTACATTAAGCCAAGTTCCTTGCCTGACAGTCACCAGCTGATGAGTGCAAGTGTGCAATATAGGAAGGTATTGGGCACTTGCAGTCGATGGTAGTCTGCTGGGCGAGGTTCTTCAATTTTTGTATTAATTATGTAAATACATTATATTATCTTGCTTAAGTTATTCTAATTAGGGATGACAGCTGACGTATATGGAAATGTTCCTGACTCGTCTGGTTCCCTTTCATATATTGATGTCCCCTATATTAGGTTGTGCCTCGACTGACAGTCATCAGGTGATGAGTGCAGGTATGTGATGTAGAAAGGCATTACATATCTGCAGTCGATGGTGTTCTCTTGGTCGAGGCTTTTTTACCATTAGTGTAGGTCTAGTTATTTGTCTCTTAGGATTTAGTATAGGTTAGCGATTTGTCTGTTAGGTGGTTAGTTTTAGGGTCTTTAAATTAGGTATTTTGTTTATAAGTAATATAAGGTTAAAAATATAAAAAATAAATAAAAATAATAAAAATAAAACTACAAAAAAATAATAAAATAAAAATTATTATATATATATGTACGTGTGCATGAAAGTGTGTATGTTCATATGCATGGATGTGTGTATGTATGTATGTATGTATATATATATGTTTGTATATATATGTATATATGTGTCAATATATATACATATATATATATTTGCCTTAATGACCAGAGGCTCCGGCCTCAATGGTCGATAGGCAAAAAAAAAAAAAAAAAAAAATCTCTTCACTCTACTTTCAAGCACCAGGCAACAAGGTAAATGGATACTTTATTATACTTTTAATAATTTGGCTGGTACGACTAGTACTTTAATTATATATTTTTTTTATATATATGGTGTATATATGTATATTTTGTTTTGTTTAAATATTTAAATGTACATGATTTCTGTTGTTTACACTGTTTTTTTTTTTTTTGGTTGAGGATCCTCCTCCTGCCGAGGGCCGGGCCGGAGAGGAATCCATTCAGATTAGGAGAAGAGATTCCCTGGTCATCTAAGTTCCCAGAGATGTGACTCTATACTTTGTGTCCAAGCACTAAACTTTCCGCCAAGTTCCCCTACTGAGGCTGTGTCTTTTGGTTGGCACCCCTTCCACAACGGAGGATATATCTGGTGTATGCACGGCCACAACTTTTATTTGATCCCATGTCTGGTGTTATTTGTTTAGTTTCCAGTGGAGGACTCTGTCTAAATCTTCCGGGATGTATTAACGAGGTTTATCTTGCGTTCCTTTAAGCATGGGCAGGGACCTGGGAATTATTTAATATTGTTTCTATTGAACTGTTGGTGTTTATTTATAAATGTAAATAAATGTATATAATTTTACCTTTTTTTTGTTTTCCCTCGATCATCTCGGTGTGTATTGCTTGAGAATCACTAAAGAATTCCTTTACAAAACTGGCGCAGTGAGTAGGATTCTCGTGCTTTTCACATCTTGAGGTCGAAGAAATCAAAAATTTAAATATACATTTACTGAAAGATTATGAGGGTCTGGTAAACAGATCAGGCCTGTCACTGTCCTTGGGGCCCGGAAGTGACAAACCCCCGGCTTGAACTGTTGGTAAGAGGTGTCTAGCAAAGACAACCTTTCATTGAGCTGGGTTTAACAGTTTTTGTAGAGTCATTAAAACGCTAATATGGATACTTCAGTGGAATTCTTAAAACAACAGGCTGTAATGTTGGGTCTCGCCGGAGAAGACATACCCAAATATGTTGTTAATGCCCAAAATCAAGCTAGAGAAGAAAGCCAGGGAAAGGGAATTCGAACGACAAAAATTTGAAGCAGAAGAAAGAGACAAGGCTAGAGAACATGAAGCGAAAGACAGAGAAAGACAAGCAAAAGAAAGAGAAGCTGAAAGAGAACTGGAGCGAAGGAAATTAGAGGTAGAAGAAAGGGCCAGAGAACGAGAACATGAGTTAGAGCTAGCTAAATTAAAAGCGAATTCTAGTAAGCCCATCGAACACCCCGACTATGCCACTAAGCCTACTTTGCCTATATATCGTGAAGGTGAAGATATCGGATCATATTTGATTAGATTCGAGAGGATTGCCAAATTGCTTAACATCCCTGAAGATACTTATGCTGTTAGGTTAGGTAGTGTTCATAGTGGAAAATGTGTTGACATTTATACATCTCTATCTGATGAGATTACCAGTAACTATGAATTACTAAAGAAGGCTTTATTAAAGGGCTTCCATAAGACTGTAGATGCTTATAGACATGAGTTTAGATCGGCTCGAATTAAGGAGGGTGAAACTTATGATCTTTTTGCTATCAAGCTGGGACGTTTATTTGATCAATGGGTAGAAGCCTGTGATGTAAAGAAAGAGTTCAAATGTTTAAAGTCCTTTATCATTTTAGACCAGCTTATATCCTCAGTAACACCAGAGTTGCGGACTTACTTGAAGGAAAATGATGTCAAGGATTTAGACGAAGCTGTTAAATTAGCAGACAGTTGGTCATCTGCTCACCGTGCATTTCCTAAGACCTCCTCGATTGTAATTAAACCGAGGAAGCAGAACAACCAACCTAAGCCCAGTGAAAGTTCTCCACAAAATTCCGGAGCGAGTAAACCTCCACAAAATCGAAGAGGGAAACCTGACTATAGTAATGTGACCTGCCATGGTTGTGGTGACAGAGGCCATATTCGCCCTATCTGCCCAAAGAATCCTTTAAGGTTTAAAAGTAATATTTCCTCTAGCACCCAACAAATAGGATTTTGCCTTGGAAATAACAATATTTACAAACACATGGCTTCAGGTACTGTCAATGGAGCTTGGGTATCTACCATACTTAGAGACACAGGGTGTACCTGTATTATAGTGTCTGAAGAAGTTCTTCCTGATGTTGATGTGACAGGCTGTAAGGAGGTGGAAATTGCGGATTACCTAGGTAGGGTTAATAGCTTCCCTCAAGTTAGGTGTTTCCTTCGTTGCCCTTACTATGAAGGTTGGGCAGATGTAATCAGGGCTCCCATTAAGTTTTGTAGTGTCATGATAGGGAACGTTCTTGGAGCCCGTAACCCTGATTTTAATAGTTCACTCGAGGGTTCAACTAGCCTTCCCCTGCCTACAGATATGCCACCTTATCCTATCAAACATACTGAGGCGAAAAGTTCGAGTGACTCCTCTGAGCCTTTACCAAACAGACAGTCTTGTTCTCCCATGTATTCTGGCAATAAAAGAGAGATGATACAAGCAGTTCAGACCAGATCCACAAGGAACAAGAAACTCCATCCTCTTGTAGTACCTTCTATAGAGCCCTTGAATGTCACCCCTGAGCAGTTTTCAGAATTACAACAGAAGTGCTCTAGCTTAGAGACGGTCAGGAAGATGTGCTTGTCAGGTGAAAAGGATGAGACAAAGGATGGGAGTATATTTAAGTATGATGACATTGACGGCCTGTTATACCGTAAGTGTGTAAAATCAAAGAAATCTGGTATGACAGGAAAGCTTACTCTAGTTGTTCCTCTAGAGTGTAGGAAATTCGTCTTGTCTGCAGCCCATGAGGGTCTCTTAGCAGGTCATTTCTCTCACAGGAAAACTGAAGCCAGAGTTAAAGAGCAGTTTCACTGGCCACGTCTCGCATCTGATGTCAGAGACTATTGTCGATCGTGTGATAAGTGCCAACGCATGGCCCCTAAGGGACGTGTGAAACCAGTACCACTCAAACAAATGCCCATTATGACTGAACCTTTTTCTAGGGTAGCAATAGATTTGGTAGGCCCCTTAAATCCTCCATTTTCGGAAGGGTATCAGTTCATACTTACCCTAATTGACTTTGCAACTGGATTCCCAGAAGCCATGCCCCTTAAAGACATTTCTTCCACAGCTGTTGCCGAAGCTCTGATAACTATCTTTTCCAGGGTAGGAATTCCTAAGGAAATACTCTCAGATAATGGGGCACAATTTAAATCAGAGCTAATGAAAGAATTGCATAGGCTGTTAGGCGTCAAACCCCTGTTTACCACTCCCTATCACCCTAGTGGAAATGGTAGGATAGAGAGGTTTCACTCGACTTCAGAAGCTTCCCTTAGAAAAGTGTGTGAAGATAGACCAAAAGATTGGCACAGGTATTTAGTTCCCTTACTCTTTGCCATGAGAGAAATACCAAGCGATCGCACAGGATTTTCCGCCTTTGAGTTGCTTTAAGGAAGGCAGGTTAGAGGACCCTTGTCAGTGTTAAGGGACTTATGGGAAGACAAAACTGTGAAGAACGATGATAGGCCACTTTATCAATATATACTTGAGTTAAAAGACAAATTAGAAGACTGTGCTAAGATTGCGGCTCACAATGCTGCTGTCAGTTCTCAAAAGTTTAAGGCTTATTTTGATGTGAAGGCTCAGGAAAGGAAATTTAAGCCCGGAGATGAAGTTCTTGTCTTGCTCCCAGATGACAACAGAAAATTACTTCTGGCATGGAAAGGACCTTATAAAGTTGTAGAGTGTAGGAATAAAGTTAACTATTTGATAAATGAAAATGGTAAACTCAAACTGTACCATGCTAACCTGTTAAAGCAGTATTTTCGTAGAGCCCAGGTATCCATGGCTAATGTTCTGGACGAGCTGACAAGGTTGACTTTTAACGATCAGCCTTTGGTTGCTCAAATGTGTGTGGAGGGAGAAGATGACACTGACACTGAATTAGAAGTTTACTATTCTCAAGATCTTTGCTCGCCCACAGAAAATAAAGAGTTGGATATATGCAATGAATTAACACATGAACAGAAAGAGGATGTTAGGAATGTCACTGAGGAATTTAGAGATGTGTTTTCAGAACTCCCAGGGTGTACTAATACCATATGTCATGATATCTCCCTATGTACTACCGAGAGACTAAAACCAAAGTTATATCCACTTCCAGTACACCTTCAACCACATTTTGAAAAGGAAGTGGAAAATCTACTTAAGCAAGGAATTATCAGACCTTCGCAGTCACCTCATTCATCACCCGTGGTTATGATTAGAAAACCTGATAGTAGCTATAGGATGGCCATTGACTACAGGGTTCTCAATTCTGTGACTGAGTTCCATGCAGAACCAATGTGTAATTTAGAGCACGATTTGCATAAATTTACTGGGGCAAAATATTTTACTGAACTGGATCTCACCAAAGCATATTATCAAGTCCCTCTTACAGAAAGAGCTAAACCTCTAACAGCTTTTCCTACACATAAAGGTTTAATGGAGTTCTGTCGACTACCATTCGGTCTAGTTACAGCTTGTGCCACCTACATCAGACTAATGCGCATAGTGTTAGCAGGGCTAGATAATGTCTCCTTTTGTTTTGATAATGTACTTATTTATGCTAACTCGTGGGAAGATCATATTAGAGCTATACGGGCTGTTCTAGAACGTCTCCGTGAGCATGGTTTAACTGTAAAACCTACAAAGTGTAGATTTGGGTTCCAGTCCATCGAGTATTTAGGTTTTGTGATAGATGGAAAGACCCTAAAACCTATTGATGACAAAGTTCAGACCATACTAAATGTTTCTCCTCCCATGACTAAGAAAACCCTAAGGTCGTTCCTAGGTATGATATCCTTCTACAGGAGTTTCATAGATCATGCTTCCTCCCTAACTTCCCCATTGTCAGATATGTTGAAAAAGGGGGTAAAAGAGCCATTAGAATGGAGTCGTGAAGCAACTGAATGTTTTGAGAAACTTAAGTTGAGTTTAGAAAAGGGTCCTGTTCTTAAACTTCCCGATCTCTCTGCACCATTTGTCCTGAGAACTGACTCATCCAATTATGGACTGGGTGCAATTCTGCTCCAATATGTAGACAACATGCCATTCCCCGTTGCCTATGCCAGTAGGAAGCTTTCTGATAGAGAACGCAAATACTCTACCATTGAGAGAGAATGTTTGGGGATTATATTTGGAGTAAAAAGATTCACCTATTACCTCCAGGGAACAGAATTCATCCTAGAAGTGGATCATAAGCCCTTGATTTACCTAAGAAAATTTAAAGGCAATAACAGCAGACTACAGCGGTGGGCACTAAGTTTACAACCTTATAAATTTAGACTAGTCCATATTGCTGGACAAGATAACATTGGTGCAGACTTCCTAAGCAGAGTAGATGGCTAAACTGGTCCTGTGGTAAGCTACAAGAGGGTTTTCGAAAGACAGTGTTCTTTAACTTTGGGCTTCATAATGTTCCCTTATTTTTCATGTGTTCGATTTTGTAAGTTTTGGCCTTGTCTCTGGCACTGATTACCCCGGGCATCCGTACATTTTAGGAGGCTCACCATTTCCTAGGTCAGAACGTAATCAAAATCGGTGTCGATTCTTAATTTAATCTGGGTTTTGTTATAATTATTCCTGTAATCGTCAGGTGTACTTGTACAAAGTTAATTCTGAGTTTTTTTTAAAGGTATCTACCCTTCGGGATAGATACTTTAGGAGGGGAGCCATGTAAGGGCTAGACTGTATGTTAATTTTCTCATTCGGATTTTATTTTGTACGTACTTATTGTATGTGTATATTTATATATAAATATAGATATAAATGTATGTGTGTATATGTTAAAAAAAAGTTGTTACTCACTTTTCATGCTTCATTTGTCCAAAGCTTCATTTGAAGTTACTGAGATCAAGTTCAAAGTCTTTGTAAAATTTTTTGAAGTTTCATTGCTGTGTTGTTTGGGATATTGAGGCCTCATTCTGCCCCTATATAAGAGGGTAGGTAAGGCATTCTCTTCACTCTACTTTCAAGCACCAGGCAACAAGGTAAATGGATACTTTATTATACTTTTAATAATTTGGCTGGTACGACTAGTACTTTAATTATATATTTTTTATATATATGGTGTATATATGTATATTTTGTTTTGTTTAAATATTTAAATGTACATGATTTCTGTTGTTTACACTGTTTTTTTTTTGGTTGAGGATCCTCCTCCTGCCGAGGGCCGGGCCGGAGAGGAATCCATTCAGATTAGGAGAAGAGATTCCCTGGTCATCTAAGTTCCCAGAGATGTGACTCTATACTTTGTGTCCAAGCACTAAACTTTCCGCCAAGTTCCCCTACTGAGGCTGTGTCTTTTGTTTGGCACCCCTTCCACAACGGAGGATATATCTGGTGTATGCACGGCCACAACTTTTATTTGATCCCATGTCTGGTGTTATTTGTTTAGTTTCCAGTGGAGGACTCTGTCTAAATCTTCCGGGATGTATTAACGAGGTTTATCTTGCGTTCCTTTAAGCATGGGCAGGGACCTGGGAATTATTTAATATTGTTTCTATTGAACTGTTGGTGTTTATTTATAAATGTAAATAAATGTATATAATTTTACCTTTTTTTTTTTTTTTCCCTCGATCATCCCGGTGTGTATTGCTTGAGAATCACTAAAGAATTCCTTTACAAGGGGAACGGTAGAAATTGGTTAGGAATTTTCAAATCTGGCTTTCTCTGAAAATATATAAGAAACACATACACCTGCACAAGCACATTGCACTATACACAACACAATATCACTATACACGGTGCAGTAGTAGGAAACACAGGTTTAAATGGCTGGCCGTGCACTCACACACCCTTCAAGCCTGACTGCAGAGAGAATACTGAGCTAAATATATGTTGCCTGCCCTCTGATAAGCTCCTGGGTGTTGCCATATATTTCTTCTAGACGTGGCTACCCTCATCTTTGACTCAACCAATTTTGATGCAATTCCATCCCAGGGAAATTTCTACGACCATTTATTGGGGAAGTTGGGTCATGTTGCATCATCGGTTACTCTTCAGATTGCAAGGATTATGACTTGCATTGCATCATTGTCCATGAAGGGGTTACTTACTGTCAAGAGAGAGAAAAAGAGAGAGTAAAGTATGTGGTCA
Organism: Coenobita brevimanus; assembly: GCF_032717465.1. Lineage (NCBI taxonomy): Eukaryota > Metazoa > Arthropoda > Malacostraca > Decapoda > Coenobitidae > Coenobita > Coenobita brevimanus. The sequence goes on from NC_136984.1 coordinate 20,938,992, forward strand.
TAATACTATCTTCCTCTACCACTGAAGTACTGGGGATATGTTGAAAAAATGCAAAAAAAAAAAATGTCTGTTCCAAGGTTGTCGAATGAAAGAGAGAAAGAAAGAGAGAGAGAGAGAGGGGGGGGGTAGGAGAGGAGAGAACTAACTTACCAGCCAGGGTTGAAGGGAAGCTCTCTACATTAATATGGGCATCCAAGAGCTCAGAGCATTCAGAAATATACCCAGGCACGGCTTTGTATGTCTGGTCGTCTATCTCACCATGGAGTTTAGTCAGGATCTGGAAGTAGTTACAAGGAATCTTAAGTATCTGGCCACTGGTTTGCATCCTGACTGCGAGAGGGCAGGCAGGACGAATAATAGCTTGGGCGGGCTGAAGCGTATGAATGTCTGAACTAGAGGTGAGTAGGTGGGTGTTGCCATGACATCGTCATCACGTCACCCTCGGCAACTGCAGGTGGCACGATCCCTTTTGCTTTAAAAAATGTAATAAATGTAAGATAAAAAGTCAGAAACATTCTTAAGAAAGTCACAGCTTCTGGAAAACAGTATGCTGGAGTACAAAATGCGTCCTGAAGGAGACATCTTATCCTAGACAGGGTTGAAACCTGTAAAAAAGATGTTAATTACTATCTATTAGGATAGCCAGATGAGTATGAGTTTGCTTTTGAAACTGTGATAAAAATTAAGGATAATAAAATAATAAAACACAGACATTTTTTGATAATGCAATACAGAACACTAAATCTGCATGCATCCAACAGTACAAGCTAACAACTGAAGAAGGAGCAGGGTGCAACAGCTAATCCCGTAGGTGATGTGAAAGAACATCCAGGTAAGTAAATTGGAAATAGGTACACAATATTAGAAAAAAAAAATGTGACAGACATTTTCAAAATACTTCTTTTCCGATGAAGGGTCAGTACCTTGGCAAAAGCACATAAGTTTTTCTTAATAACCCAGAAGCAGAGCATTGCAGTGTAGTGACCCAAAGGTTTTTTTCACTGATATTATGACCGAAATCCCTCTGTGAAAAATAGTGTACTCATAAGTGTTTTCCCTAGTTGCTAGTTTCTAATAAATGTCATAAAGAAATATATAACTCCAAAATGCTCATTGTAATCTACTACTGTATGTGAAAGGAAAGAATATTTTAGTTGCCCCATTTAACAAGAAGAATGGGATTGTTTACCTTTTTAGCTTAGTAACTAAGAAGATTTTGCCACCATTTAAGACAAAATGTGATCTGACAAATTCCCACGAGTTACTTACTAAGGAATCTGTAATTTTTCTAATACATAAACCTAATATGGAGTGTGAAAGAACCACGGCTTTGGTTGTTTTGGGCCTGGGATGGCCTTGAGCAGCTTTCTTGGGAGCACTGCAGACTGGCTGCTTGGGCCTAGACTTTTTCTTGAACTGTTAGAGGTAAGATTAATTCTCAATAGCCAGAATTAAAGTAAAATAAACTAATGAGAAGTTGGTATTATGATATATACTGTTAAAATATCATGCCAGTATCCCAAAACTAGACAAAGTTTGTTCTTTTCACTCAGGAGTCTTTGTGACGCAGATTAGGCCTCCAGATTCATAAGGGAACAAAGACAGGAACCTGTTTATATAAGGTACTTATACCAGTATCAGTGAATGTATCATGGCACAGAGATGTACTTAACTTTGAAATAGTTAAGGAAAGGAAGATAAGAATACTCAACTTATGCTCCTTATTATCCAGAGTAAAGCCAATTTCGTTAGACAATAAGTAATATTGAGGATTAAACATTCCTAAGTATCATGTTGGATTTATAGGAGTGGGTTCGAGGGTTAGAGAAGATTTACTGAGATTTGGACCCTAGAGTCGTCAGAGACGGTTTCTACGTCATGGTCAGCCTAGGGAACCAGGACCAAGCAAGGACGCATAAGTGAATGACTCATGGTGTTATGCTAAGGATAAGTCAATGACTCATGATGCTATGTTAACCCTTTAATCGCGGGGATATCGGAGGTGATTCGTGCAAGTCCCGCGGGGATAATCGCTCTCCGACTTACTTTTTAAAAATATTTGCCAAATATCAGCTATTAGTCCTACAATATTATAATTAATTATGCTTATGGCACATACCTTCAGTTTTCTCCTGGGATGTTTACTGAGCCTTCATCGACTACCGTACAACTTGTGGAGACTTCTGAAGTTGGGTAACGAAGTCTCCACTTACTTTCCAACACCCCGTAATATGATTACCACAGCCTGATATTATCACTAGAAACACTATTCTATGAATTTGAAGTAGTTTGGAATCCATAGTAAAAAAAAAAAAACACTGTGAAACCAACGTAAATTACGAGCGCGTACGAACTTCCCACCTGCGCTCGTTCCCTGCTGGTATTTTGTCATTTATCATTCATAAACGCACACACTTTATATTCCTAGTACTTCATTACACTTATATAATTATATCAACAGTATTTATCCATAAGTTTCCTTCAGCATTTCACTCCAGGCATTCACTCTCTCGTTCAGTAAACTAGCGTTGAGAGTGAAGAGAGTGAAGCTTTCACTTTCACTGTCATTACTCCAAGTATTTGTATTCATATTCTCATATTACTAATTATTTACATTTCTGTTCACATTTTCTATTGTATTTACATTATTTACATTTCTATTTTATTTACACTATGTTATGCACTGTCACTTGCAGTATCTTATAAAACTATTTTTCACTGTTCAGTCATATTTACATCCATTTCGTTCACTTCCTATTAACACATTATTTTCACATTATTTACATTTCCACTTGCACTGTTTTTGAAATGCTTTAGGCTGTGGTAATGAAAAAAAGCAGGTTACACAGAGGGGATCCTGGCACTCAGCTCGCTGCCAAGAGGTGCGTTTGTGCTCAGGTGTCCGTCTGGTGGTATGTGCACACACCTGGCACCTGCGGATCGCAGCCTTCCTTCTTCATAGTGGCAGGCACTTGCACCAGTCTGTGCTGATCCATGTACGCCCTCTGCTCAAGTCTGTCAGGAAGTCTGACAGAATGGCACCTTGGAGCTGTTGCTGTCACCCTACCATACCTCTCAAGCAGCTGCTGAACACAAGTCCTGGCAAACAACCTCAGGGAGAAGGACTTGGGTGGCTTTACCTTCATCTTGTACTGGATGAAGGCATTCAGCATCATCATGTCAATGAGATGCAGAAACACTCCTGTACCACCTAGTATTCTTCCTGAGGCAGTCAATCTCTCCAATCATCATGTCAGATTTGTCCACCAGCCGCATGTTGATATTGGAGTCAGTGACAGCATCAGGTTTCATAACAGGTTCGCCTGTCCTACGGTCGACCTTCCCACTTTCTTGCAGTTCCCCCTTGTGTACAGTGGTGAGTATGTGCACGATCCTCTTGTCATGCCACCGTATTACCAGCATCTTCTCAGACTTGTGTAGGTGCACGTCTCCCCGCTGCGAATTTCCTGCCTCGGGGAATTTGGGGAAGTGGGCATGATTACTCTTAACAGTGCTGCAGGAGCCGATGCCCTGCTCTAAAAGGTATTTAGCAAGTTTCGGTGCTGTATAATAGTTGTCAGTATACAGCACATGATTCCTACCATACTACCTTTCAAGCAGCACTTTCACTACACAGCCTGAGAAGCCAAGGGTGTGTGTTTTGTCCAGATCGACAGTGCTGGCTGAATAGATGATGAAGTCAAGGATGTACCCCGTCTTACAGTCGCACAGTACAAAGAACTTGATTCCAAACCAATGACGTTTGCTTGGAATGTACTGTACGAACCTCAGACGTCCTCTGAGAGGAACCAAGGATTCATCTATGACAACCTTCAGAAATGGGTGGAAGAATGACATAAATTTATCCTTCATTCTGTTTAGGATCTCACGGATCTTCTAGAGTAGGTCAGTCTGGGAAGGTACATCGTTGTTGGTGAAGTACAGGTTTCCCATGATGTTACAGAAGCGATCTCTGGCCATGTACTTGTTGAAGGTGGGTGAGGGTAGTTAAAGTTCCATGGACCAGTAATCTTCCAGCTCATGCTTCCTTGAATGGGGCATGAGAAGCATGAGGGTGAACAACACATCCAGTTCCTGCAATCCAAGCACGGTCCACTGTTGCATTTTTGCTGCATCTGCACCACTTGCAGCACGTTGTGACTTGTACCTGTTGGTCTCATCACATATGTGTTGCATGACTTCGTCATCCAGGAAGGCCTAAAGGTAGTCCACACACTCTGCATCCTCGTCAAGAGTGAAGGCAGGCTGTATCCCAGAAGAACTCTCATTGAAGTGGAGTTGTTCCAGGACGAAATCGGAACCTTCCGTCCACTCGAAGGAGTCCAGGGTTCCCTCTCGCAGCAGTGTAGGCTAGGTGAGGGTGGATGAGGGTGGCTGTGAGGCAGACTGGGCCGTATATATATATATATATATATATATATATATATATATCTGTGGATTGCTACTGACACGAGGGCTATTGACTTATGGATAAAGTAGGTTTTACTTTATGTGGCTTACTTCGTTGATTCTCTGAAGACGAGAATTTTATCAACTTTCTCAACAGTACACAGTGGAGACTAATCACTAAGGAATGTTGTATTGTTAGTACTGTTTTGGCGTCTGAGAAAGTGTCTTTTCCCCCTGACAATCATTAATAATAATAAAAAAGACATAGGTTCTTGCTGGTGCAAACTCCTGGCTGGCACAACGGATATAAAAATTGATACGAAAGAACTGGTTTAACTATCAGTTGTGATTAATATAAGAAGTTTGTGCTAACTGGGAGTAGCAAACTAAAGTAACCTCAATGTGGAGAAATCAAACAAGATTGTTACATTTAGTTGAGCTAAAAGAGAACTGTAAATTTATTAATTACAATAGAATAAATTACGTAACAGGAATCTCAAGGCAAATTCATTCACTCAATCAGTCACGCTAGCTAATGATCTTAAGCCTTGAAAACAGGAAAAAAGATACTGATAATTGGAGATGTGGAGTCACAGGGCTGCAGACTGGAGTCGTTACTAAGACACTGCAAGACGATCTTCCTGTCTGCTCCTCCGCAGCTACAACCACACTCAATGGGCTGCCGACGGAGAGATGGGCGATCTCCGGGAATTACAGACGACCCACAGCTCGAGACACGTGCTATCCTTCTCACTCTTAGCCGACCAACAGTAACTGCCAACTATAGCGAGTGGATGGGAGTGGCATCACTGAGCTAATAGGCCCACAGCTCGGGAGTAGTCGAATCCCCGGGAATCCTTGCTGTGGCGCACACCTATCCTTTATGAAGGACCCTCTCCAACTGCCACGCTTGGCATAGAGGCATGAGAAATTGGTATGTTCGTCAGAAGTGGGCGTGGCCTGACTTCAACGGCTAACAGAGGTTGGGCAAACGATATACACACGTAATAAAATAACTCAATGGAGGCAATAATGTCGTGCATAAGAATGGTCACTTATGAAACTGTGACAAATGTTCTGAAAAACCATCCCGATCAAAGTGCATACAAGGACGGTTGAACTGAGTGATGCCCAGTGGGAATTCCACTAGAGTTCATGGTTTTCTCATCACAATACAATGTCACCAATTTATATAAATACGCTAGCGCGAATTCGTGACACCTACGTTGTCACGTACCACTAGCAGCTCTTACTCTAGAAGCTAGTCTACTTTTATGACAAGTAAGGGATTTACCTCGTCCCCTACGGCCTGCCTTCATTGCAGGTGCTGGTGGAGACTCTGACGACGAAGATTCAGGAGAAATTTCGGCTGAAGAGGTGGAAGATAATAGTGAAGTGGGGCTGGGACAGCGGGGAGGTGATTCACTGTGGGACTCATGGCAGGCTGGGTCTCACGGGGCCATTGTTCTGGGGCTAACCTGCCTCCTATTCACTCCCTTCCCAAATGCCTTCCTTGCTGCACTCAGGCTCCTTTCCCTTGGAGGCAGGACGAACTTGGGACACTGAGGCACTCGTAATGGCAGTTTCTGTTACCATTTCCTCCCCAGGCTCATCACACGATTCACCCAAAAGATCAAAGTCACTATCCATCATTATCATCGATAAATCAGCCAGTTCACATTCAACAGCAGAGTCACTTAGTCCTTTACCCCTTCCCACACGAGGTTTAGTAGGGGTAGAGGTCAAAGGGCCTTTGCAGTGGGCGCAGAAGCAGCAGAAGTGGAGAGGCGCGAATCCGACATGGTTTCACCTCGAAAGATGACAGTAAACTGAATAACATGTACGTACATGGGCAGGCAAGGGTTGACAATGTCAGTGTGGTGACAGCTGCTAATTTATATGCTATGAAATGATTGGCAGGAAATCTAGACAATACAAAATAAATTAGGTAGTTCCAGAAAATGTAAATATTACTTAGGCTTCTCCCTTCCTTTCTTATACATATTTTTATTACGGGAATAGGTCATAGAGCATATTTCAAGGGGAAATAAGCAGATGAAATTAGCGAACGAGTGCATGTGGGGTGTTGCCAGGTGATTATTAGCCAATTCCAGGTGTATGACACTATCAATTACTTTTTTCTTATATATATATATATGTGTGTATATATATATATATATATATAATTTTGTATAAGAATAGGGCATAGGGCTCATTTCAATTGATGAAATCAGTGGAAAAATCCAGGCAAGTTATGCATAGCACAGCACGTCCGGGCAGGCGAGAGGAGAGGGTAATGGACGGGAGGTAGGGAGGGGAGTCAAGAATGGGGAAAAATGGCTAAATTGTAAACAATGCCTGGGAGTACAGATGACATTAGCAACGCTGACTGTTGTTGGACATTGGCAGTGCTGATAGATGATACAAGTCACCAATTGAAAGCCCAGGCGAATTCAAAATAACACAGTCACAAAAGTGGCGCCCTGCAGTTAAGGGGTTAAGGATAACTGGATATTGTACTTAGTACTCAGTATATTCTTCTCATTTTATACTGTACACTGGCAGTCAAAAGTTCTGTCATGATCCCAGACACATCATGAATCTCTACCAAACTGAGGTTCGAACAAAGGTGCTTCGGGAGGAGGGGGATGCAAGGTGCCAGGGTGGCAGGAGACGGGGTCAGAGAAAGGGATTCAATGTCCAGATCCATGAGATGATAAGTTACCAGTACTGCCATGATCTCATTATGTTTCGTTGATAAGATTATATTAAACAAAAAAGTGTGAGCATGACTATATACAGGTAACTATATACTCCTCTAGACATAATTTTTTATAAGGTGATTTAGAGAATCATGGTTAGTACTATGATATTTCTCAGTCCTCGCAGCATAGAAGCAATCATTTTCTATTTCATTTTTTTAAATCATCGTTCGCATAACTGTGATTCGTTGTGTCTTTGTAGAGGGGCTAGTCATCGGTTATCATTAGATTTTATCAGTGTATATTATAGTCATACTTTTATCATTAATAAGGTTATAATTTATACCACACATACAGATATACACCGTTATTCTGAGTCTCTTCAGCTAAGGAAGGACTTTATGGCAATAGCCTGGTCATTTCAATCAGTTTCGGGAGAAGGTGCTCAGGATGAAGGTAGCAAATATCTTGGCAAATTTTTATTTAGAGGAAACTGAAACACATGAGTTAAACATATGCTTTTATATCAGTCGAACACTATTAATGGCACAAGAAAGTAGTTAGTATAATTTGGAATATTACTACTTACATATACAACTAACCTTGAATGTAATAAGGAAAACATTTTCATATATAATTACACTAATTTATGGTAACCCTAGGAAACATAAGGGTTATATATATATATATATATATATATATATATATATATATATATATATATATATATTATAAATACGGTATTACTTCTCATTATGAAAGCTATCTCACACGGAATCAAAGAAAATTACATCATCAAGCATTCAGATGAAGCAAACTCATCAGTACAAGATCCAACCACCTTGAGCTTGAACAACTTCATCAGCCCTCCTCGGTAGGGATGTCACTAAATTATGACAAATATTTGGACGGTTCCTCACAGATTTCCAAACCTCAAGGACTTTACGTTCTACAGCTTGAACACACTTTTCTTCACCCACGTCCATTCCTTGCACATAATGGCCAATAAATTCTCGATTGGGTTTAGATCACAACCCTTTGAGGGCCAATCGAGACTTCCACTTTAGGGTGCTGATTTAACCAGTCCTTTAACACTGTGCACGTATGCACAGGGTTCCTGACGTGAACAAGTCTAATAGGATGAAGAAGTGGGATTGCTGTAATTAGCACGGATGGCAATAAAACGTTTTCTAACACGTCAATGTATTTTTGCCCTGAAAATCGTCCATTAATTTTCGTCAATTCTCCAGGTCCATTGGCTCACATCCATCCCGGGAATGGTAGGTTCACCCATCCACTTTTTCCCTTCTGTTTATTTTTTCTCATACTGTGTGTTTATTGCTCTCCAGCACATTCGAGCCCCTGCTTCCACCGGCGTGAATATTTCTCATCAATAAATATTGCTCTTCAAGAAATCTAAGTCTGCTCCTTAATACTGTAAAGCAAAGCCTAGTCTACAGTCTTTATTGGCTTGAGAGTTTTTATTTCTTGGTCGTCTTATAACAGTGAATGCCCATCTTCTGAATAGGTCTTCTCATCGTCCGCTGATCACAAGGAAGCTGTAAAGTCCGAGTAACCTGAGCTACTGAACACTTTGCTCGTTTACCATGTCCGCTATACGGGCGACATCTTGATGGCAAGAACCCGAGGTACTGCGAGGCTTTGTCTTCACTGAGCCCTCCATTTGCCACCGACAAATCTATCGATTCACAGTCCTGACAGAGACAATTGTGAGGAGGGCAACTTCTCTTGATGATTTTCCCACTCCCAACATCCCAATGATGCGGCCACGGAGGGTAATGCTCAGGATCGTTTGCATTCTTCCCTTCATCCATCGCATTGCCTTGCCTCTCTGCTATTTCTACAGTGTATACAAAACAATGCAATAGTTGGTATTGTAGTCATAGACTATTCATAGTTCATTGTTATTATGTTGCACGATAACACTGGTAAAACCATCTTGCACTGCCGCTCTCCTCTAAATTCAAAACCTCTCTCTCTCTCTCTCTCTCTCTCTCTCTCTCTCTCTCTTTCTTTCTCTCTCTCTCTCTGTTTTGAACAACCACTCATGTCATTTTATTGTGATGGGGTTTTACCCTCCTGCCATTGCCACATTCTTGCTATCCATGATAACTTGCAGTGTTTGGTAAACAATTCGCATTGAGTCAGAAGCTTTTCTCTCTCTCTCTCTCTCTCTCTCTCTCTCTCTCTCTCTCTATTATATATATATATATATATATATATATATATATATATATATATATATATATATATATATATATATATATATATATATATATATATATATAATTATATATATATATATATATATATATATATATATATATATATATATATATATATATATATATAATTATATTGTTTCGTTTTTCTTAAGGCTCCAACATGCTTGCATGCGTGGGCCTTGGTCACCTAATGGCGGCTGTCCATGCTGCACGATCTATTGCAGCCTCCCTGTTCAGTCCATTAACCCTGAGGTCACACTTAATGACGTCGTCCCATGTCTTTCTCGATCTACCCCTCATAACCCCACACCTAATATTAACACTTCTCAGCTTCTGCACCCAATTATCATCCCCCATCCTCTCCACATGGCCAAACCATCTTAATTTACCTCTCCTCATCACAACACCAATACACTCCAGTCCCATCCTACCTCTCAACTCTTCCATCATAAACTCAGTCCTCCCAAGACTTTGCATGCAGGGACGCACTGCTTATCCACCTAACCATTGCCATTTCTGTATGTCTAAGCCTGCGAGTATCCTCCTCCTTTACTGCCCATGTCTCACTACCATACAGCATTACACTCCTAACACATGCTGCATACAAAGACCCCTTAGCATGTAGGGAGAGTCCTCTCAATGTCAGGAGAGGCAAGAGCTCCCTGAACTTCTTCCAACCACTTCTCACCCTAGCCACAGAGCTAGTTCCAGCCCCACCTCCAGGACACAACATGTCTGCAAAATAACAAAACTCTTCCACACACTCAAGAGACTCACCAGCAAGTTCAGTCCTTTCATGCCTGACAATGTCCACCTACTCTCCCCGACATGCCCCACAGATAAAATCAGCATTATCTCGCAGTCTACCTCTGATACCACTACATCTCTTGTGCACCCATTTATCACAAACGCTGCACACGATGGAATTACTTCCCACGTCCTTGTGACAAACTGCACATGGCCACTCTCCCTTGTCTTTGACAGTACCGCCACCAAACCTAGTTACATCACTTTTGTTTTATCCGCAATTACCCTTAAGCCCTTGTGCCCCATGCTATTTCTCCACTTCCTGAATCTTTCCTGCCTCCTTTTCTTTCTCTGCAATCAACACCAATTCATCTGCATACAGCATCTCCCTTGGGTCCATTTCTGAAGTCACATGAGAGGGCTTCAAGTACCATGATAAACAACATGGGACTCAAAGCTGACCCCTGATGCACACCAACATTCATGAAAAACTCGTCACTCAAACATCCATTCACTTTTACCTGGGTGCGAGCACCCACATACATGCACCCACATACATAGCCATAATCACCCTAACTAGCCACTCCTCCAAGCCAAGCTTTCTGATTGTCCACTTCACCACTTCTCTAGCCCACTGACTTCCACTGACGTATATATATGTCCACACGTTTTGTCACTGTGACTCCTCTTGACGTATATAAATGTGCAGCAATTGCAAGGTCCCTAATTTGCACAGTTTTCAAAAATCGTGTGTGATTTTGGGTACCTATACACGGGACACCTTCCTCTACAAGATGCCAGGCAGGGTCAATGCCTTACCCTGCATGACCTCCCCCCCCACACCATTGTCTCGGCAATTCACCTGTTACCAGTGACCTGGCCAGGGAAGACATGTAGTGCCACAGTACGAAATTCAAGGTCATAGTGATTCCTCAATCGATGACAATGTGGAGGACAAAGTTTACGTAGCATTAGTGGAAGAAACAGTCAGAAATGACGATCAGGTAATGTCGCCAAAAAAGGTCAGGTATGTTGATGTGTTTGATGAGTGAAACAATGCTTATATTGCCTATATTACTGTGAGAAAACCAATATACTCTCATACCACATTAAACCTGCCTGTGCTGGCTATTTTAGCCCTATGGGTCACCCCAGTGCCGGCCATTTTTTAACCTTTTTTTTTTTTTTGGCTAAAATGATAGATTTTGATATGAAAATAATGAATTTCGCCATTAAAATGCTCACCAAGGCTCGGAAACGGATTTTATTGAGTTCTGCATACTCGTGTACAGGTATAGCCACTCTCTCATGTTCACCACCCATGTGAGAGCAATCCATTTTCTATGTAAGGTATACTCAGGTATTTATGCTGGGAAGGTATAGCAATGTTCAGTACACTTTTCTGTTTACTTATTACTTCAACATCTATCACAATATGCATGTCTTTCTCACTGTGAATGCATTATCTTACACTTACTTGAAGATAGGTACAACCTGACTTCATTGAGTACAGTCCTGGCACTTACAAGAAGCTATTTACAACTTGACTTCACTATATAGTCCTTACACTTACAAGAAAATATTTACAACTTATACTTGCATGTAAATATTTACAAATTGCCTTCACTACATACAGCACTGGGTGAGGCAAACAGGCAGAGTGAGCGTGAGGGGGGGAGCGAGTGAGTGTATGGCCTTGACAGCCTGGGGGATGGTAAAGGAACAGTCACGTTACATGTTTGCCAATTTTTACCCGTGAATCTTGAAAAGTGCGGTCACAGTGAAGTTTTTTATTTTAAACCATTTTAAAACAGCATTGGCACTGGCCATGGAATTTATGTCAGACCGTTTTAAAACGGCACTAGCACATGGCGGGATAAATTAGTACCAAATAAATAAATAAATAAATACCGTTTAAGAGTGGTGTTGAGCCAGCCTGATAGAAAACCCAGTAAGGTAAGGGGTACTGCTTCCTGTACCGAGTATTTTAAACCTCAGGTGAGCGATTACTCTATGAATTTTGGATGTTTCTCACCAAAAGCAGAGGTTTGAGCCAAATAAAATTTATTCCAAAATTGGTTGGAATTGGGGGGAGTCAGTGGTGCAAAATCGGTCGGGATGGGGCAGGCCAGGGACTCTGTCAAAGGCCTTTCCAGATCAACAAAAACAAAATATAGATCCCTTTTCTTCCCAGTATATTTTTCCTGAAGCTGTCGAACAATGAATATGGCATCAGTGGTCTCCCTGCCTGGCATAAACCCAAATTGCATCTCATCAATATTCACTTTCTGTGTGTGTGTGTGTGTGTGTGTGTGTGTGTGTGTGTGTGTAACTATTGGATAAGTTTATGTGAAGCTAGAAGATATGGTGAATGTTTTTGGCGTATTAGGTAGAGCCAAGATTCTGGAGGCTTGAATTATGAGTGGAAGAGTGACCCATTGGATTGGGCATGACTTGAGCTGTCTAAACGTTGCTACTTTTCACCTTGGTGTAGGGTGGGAATGGAGGTCTGGATGATATATATATATATATATATATATATATACACAGTAGAGTGAGAGAGAGAGAGAGATTTGTGCGATGAATAAGGGAAGATTTGAAAAATGGGTATTTTTCCTGATAATCAAGAGGCTACAAATAAAGCTGGTTAGACTGTCTCTAAATAATATTTATGCTATGAATGTCGTGGTACAGGTAGTAAAGGGAAAACTTTCCACTACCACTGGTTTTTAGATCACCCATATGTTCTTCCTGTATTTTTCATCACATGTAGCACTGGATTTAAACACAAAGTTCGTGGACCCTCAGGGGAGGAAGTAATTAGGTAGGAAGAGCGATAATGGGCGGAGGGAGGTAAGGAAGGGCGAGGAAAGAGGTAGGAGGTTGACAGGAAGAGAGAGAATGGGTGAAATGGAGATCGAGATGCAAGAGAAAGGAATGGATATACAGGGGAGTACAAGAAAATAACCAGAGCTTTTTATTTTCATCGAAATTAGTAGTGGTCCAGGATAGTTCTATAACATGCTTAACCTCACTGTTTCCTCCGCCACTGAACTGAAGAGGCTGGATATCTCTACGAGAGTTCCAAAGCTGACGTGCACGTGTTCCCACAGTCTCATGGAATACTTGCCCATACTCATATTATTATAGGTCATCAATATCACAGCCCAACTTCATCACTGAATCATATTGGGATCATGGCAATACTTGTTACTTATCATTTCATGGATCTGGACACTGAATCCCTCCCTCTGACCCCTTCTCCTGCCACTCCGGCACCTAGCATTCCCCCTTCCAAAGCACCATTGTTCGAACCTCAGTTGGTAGAGATGTTGTGGCTGGGGTCACGACAGAACTTTTGACCGCCAGCGTACCTTCCTAGTGTTATTAAGTAATATCTATCTATCTATCTATAGCCCGACGCCCTAATCCCGCAAAGGGTGGCCGCAGACAAAACGCCTCCAAGTCACTCTGTCACCCACCATTTGACTCCCCTCCCCCCAACTCACCCCCCCCTCCCTCATATACCTCTCAACTCCATCCCTCCACCTCATCCTCGGTCTACCCCTCCCTCCACCTCACCTTGTCGTACGAGGCGACTAAAAGGGTTGGTGGTGGGTTAGTGCCCCACCCCGTAAAAAGAACTAACTAAAAAAGCAAATAAAGCAAATAATTAAGTAATATAAGTCCCTAATTTGAGTTTCCTTTATAATTACCTCCTCACAGTGAACATGCACTGCACATTTACCCATTTTAATTAGTAAGAGGAATTCATAATATGGGCCAAACTTGATCGAGGATTCCTTGGAGTCAGAGTTAAGGGAGATAGACAAGAGGGGAATCAAGACAGACATTTAGTAGAAGAGGAAGGGAGGGCCCTTACAGCAGTAGCCCTATCATTTTATTAGTACAATTATCAGCCTAATATCTTCATTATCTCTTAAAGTAACTATGGTGTAAAATTTATATGCCTCGTAATAAAAATTCATCGGCACAAACGGTATCACCTGTTGAGTAAGTGTATATATATAAAAAATAAACTGACTCTAGACGGTTTCAGGGAGTCTAACACTGATTTTGCCAGCTGAGGACTGGTGGAATTGGTAACCCTGCACGATGCTCTCGGGCGATGAATAGTCAATCGCCGTCATGTTTGAATGTGCAAATTGGCTTTGTATTCCAACCAAAACTCTCATTTATTTGTATGATACCAGATTATGCAGATACAAATGAAAGCAATGATATCTTCAATGATAAATACGTGCCTTTTAAATTATTAAAGATAACCCTGAACGACACAGATAACAAAACTAGTCTTAAATGGTTACATACGGACAACAGTCAGGGACTGAAACAGGCCAAAAGATGTGATTTATTTGTATATATTGGCATTTCATTACGCTTAATTTCGTAAAACTGCACGCAGTTTTATTATACCAACATAGTTCAAGTACTATTTTCTCATGGAGTTTGCTTTTAAATTACGTTCCTTTTTTCCTTTATTGGCAAATATTCAGTTCATTTTACAGTGATGTGATCCATTACTTTCCCAGCTCGTCTCTGTCGAGGGGACAGAGATACATCATGCTTTAGGAGCGGGTGCATGGTGGGCGGGGATGGGGTCTCTGTTCATTTATGGACAGGTTCAGGAAAATTAAACACCAAACTTATTAATGTATGAAATGGTTCTGCTTGTAATGCTAGGTGTTGTAGGTTCGGATTCCCGTCCCATAAACGCCTAGCATATAGCGGGGCTCCCTTTCTAGACTGGGATTTAGACAAATAAGAGAGAGGTAGGACACAAAAACTCCAGGTAAGAACCTTACACGTGTTTTACTTAGTTGGACAGGGGAACGAGTAGATGTCACTGATACAAATACACTGGGCAATTACAAGCTCTTATGTCCAGATATGGTTATCAGTATCATGCAGGATACTGCTCGGGTTACAGTGAATAGCACTTGAGGCAGAGTGTTCTTAATTATTGGAAGTCCAGGTTTTCTATACTCGTGGAGTTACCAATGTTATTTCCTAAGGGTGAGTGTTGCTTTGGCACTGGGGTCTGATTATGGTCTTAGTATCAGGAGGTATTTTCTGATGGTAGCGTCTTTACCCCGTTAGACTCGATTCTTACTGGGTAGTTGTATTAGTGTTTACAGTGGGGCACCAATTTTCGCGCCTAATTGGGTCCAAAAATAATGCGCGAAAGTGGAATTAGCGAAAGTTGGGGCATTGTCTTTATGGCAAAAAGGCTAATTGGTTCCCGGTTATCCTAAAGTAACATCAGATTTTCATTTTCACTTGCAATACAGTACATCAAATCACTATTGTACATTGCATTGTGAGATACAAACAATAAAAACTGTACAGTACACATTATATGAGGAGAAACATACCACAGAGACCAGGTTGAGGTGTTTAATGGATGTTGGGGGTAAGTATCCGAGGCACTTGGCGGGCTTATTTAGCCACGCCAGACGTATTGGCGCCACCTCTTGCTGCCTCGCTATCACTCTCTCTCTCTGCCTCCTCAGATGCAACTTTTCATTTCATTATTATACTGCCGTTTCTTCACTCCAACACGATACACTCTTTTAGCCTTGGCCTTTCCTCCCGACTTTGAATGTCCCGGCCACTTTTTATCACCACCACTGCCTCCCGGCCCTCCCCCCACACCACCAGTTTCTCCCCCCACACCACCAGGCCCTTTCCCCACACTACCAGGTATAGTAGAGGCCATTGAACCGTGAGAATCCAACACAATGGAGCTAGCACGCTCGTACACAATGGCGGGAATGGGTGGACGGAGTGTTGACATGACGTCATTCAAGATGGCGGTGGGTTGCGGGCGGGCGGTGCAGGAAATTCAAAGTTCAAAATATTGTCCCAAATCCAAAATTTGTGCGCGAAAATCGATTTTTTTTCAAGCGAAAGTGGAAGTTAGGGAATATTTGGTGCATACCGTGAAAGTGGATTCCGCGAATCCTGCTGTAGCGAAAGTTGGTGCACTACTGTACACTGTCGCTGTCACTCACTCCACCACTTTGGTATTATCACTGACTTCTATTAGAGGGGTAGTTCATTGTTCTGTCTTTATATCACTTGTTCACAAACACTGTACACTGTAGCTGTTATTCGTTCAACCACTTGGGTATTATCACTAACTCCCATTAGAGGGTTAGTTCACTGTTCTGCCTTTATATCACTTGGTCACAAACACTGTACTATTACTGTCACTCCTGTTGGGCCTGGGTGTTGTAGCGGTCAGGTGCAAGGGCGGAGGGGCATCACAACTCCGCTATTGACGGGGCTGGGCATACCAGGGGCCTCAATATCCAGAGACCACGGGATCATGCGCAGGGGCATCCATTCTCGTCCAGGGCTGTGGGTGGCGAAGGGTCCCATGTTGTCAGGGCTGGGGACAGGAGTGAGGCCCTCAGGGCTGGGCCCGAACAATTGCCTGAACCTGTCGTTCAGGCTCCTGACAGAGGGCGAAGATCTCTGATGTCGAGGTGTAGATAGTTCCCGCCCGGGAGTCCTGGCAGCGGTCTGGGGTTCCCAAGGGCTGTGGTCCCCAGGGCATGGCAGCGCCAACAGGAAGGGGCTGTGGCACCAGTCTGCATTGGGGTCCGTCAGGTGGGTCTCCTCCAGATCTGGTTGTAGGGAGCAGAGGCCTGGGGAGACTAAGGGGCCTCTCCAATACTCCTCTAGGCCAGAGACTCCCTCTGGGTCGTGGGTTAGGGAACAGGCGTCAGCTTCAGGCAGACGAGTAGCTACAGGCCGTCTCCTGCCATAGGGCTCAGCTACTGGCCGTGGCTTCCTGGGGGCACGGCTACAGGCCGTCGCCAAGGCCCGCTACTGGCCATGGCCTGGGGGAGTGGGCAGCTGCCAGCAGACCCAAGGGCACCTTCGGAGCGGTTACAGCAGTCTCCTTCAGGAGGGTCGAGTGGCTACAGGCAGTCTCCTGACGAAGGCGGGAGTGGCTACAGGCCGCCTCCTTCTTACCCTCAGAGCGGCTACAGGCCGTCTCCTTCAGGAGGGGTGAAAGGCTACAGGCCGTCTCAGGGAAGGCACCTTTGGAGTGGCCACCAGCCATCTCCTGAGAAAGGCGGGAGTGGCTACAGGCTGTCTCAGGGAAAGCACCTTCAGAGCGGCTACAGGCCGTCTCCTGAGGGAGGCGGGAGCGGCTATAGGCCATCTCAGGGAGGACACCTTCGGAGCAGCTACAGGCCGCCTCCTTATTTCTCTCATAACGGCTTCAGGCCGTCTCATTCAGGAGGGGCGAGTGGCTACAGGCCGTCTCCTTCAGGAGGGTTGAGTGGCTACAGGCTGTCTCAGGAAGGACACCTTCAGAGCAGCTACAGGCCATCTCCTGACGAAGGTGGGAGCGGCTACAGGCTGTCTCCTTATAACCCTCAGTGCGGCTACAGGCTGTCTCAGAGGTGCTGGCAGGAGCTGGATAGGCAGCTCCACCCCTTAGCTAGTAGGGGAAGGCTCGCCCGGAAGGTGGTCTAATATTCCTGCTATGGTGGCGACGGGCGAGTTCTGGGTCATAGGGGCGCGCATCCCGGGTTGGCTTATGCCGTTGTCACTCCGAGTCCCAGCGCGCTGTCGTTGCTCCTCTGTGGGCTCCTTGTGGGGGTGTTTGGGTGCTTTCGGGGGCACTATACTGCATTTTACTACTGAATCTGACTATGAATATAAACGTAAATGCTGATTTTGAAAGCTACTGCTACCTATGAAGGAAATGAAAATGTGTATGTACAAAATATATTGAGAATAACATGTGTTGACCCCAGTGAGATGTGTGTGTGTGTGTGTGTGTGTGTGTGTGTGTTCTTACCTACCTAATTGTTCTTACCTAATTGTATCTTTACAGGAATGAGTCAAGCTCGTACTGTCCCGTGTCTTAAACCATATTTATCGTACATATCCTTAAATTTGTGAATTGTTTTGGCACACACTATTTCATTCGGTAGTGCATTCCATTGATCAATTGCTCTGTTTGGGAAACTGAATTTCCTTACGTCTTTATCACCTCTCTTCTTATGCAATTTTTTGCAGTGTCCTCTTGCTGATGCTTCTCCATATGTTAAGTAATCATTTATGTCTATTTTTTCCTTTCCTGATATGCATTTATATAGCATTATCATGTCACCTCTTCTCCTTCCCTCCTGTAGTGTTGGTAGATTCAGTTTATTTAGTCTTTCTTCGTAGCTTAGGTCCCTTAAGCTTGGTATCCATCTTGTAGCGGCCCTTTGAACTTTTTCAATCTTGTCTTTGTGCTTTTTGAGATGAGGACTCCAGACTACTGATGCATATTCCAGGGTTGGTCTAATGAATGATGTTATTATCCTTCTTAGCATGTCTTCATTTATGTATGTGAAAGCTATTCTCATATTTGCAAGCAGTGTATACATGTTCCGTACCTTCTCGCTGATGTGGTCAGCCGGAGATAGTCTGTTATTGATAATCACACCTAGGTCTTTCTCTCTTTCTGATGTGTATAGGGTTTTATTTCCTAACTTATAATCCCAATCAGGTCTTTTTCCACTTTTACCAAACTTGATTACATGACACTTGTCCACACTGAATTCCATTTGCCATGTACTACTCCATTCATGAAGTTTAATTCTTCTTGTAGCTCCCTACAAGAGTCTGTGCTAGTGATTCTCCTTTGTATTTTTGCATCATCTGCAAACATATTCAGATAGCTCTCATTTCCAGTGTTACTGTTTATATCATTTATATACACTAAAAACATGATTGGTGCCAGCACTGAACCCTGTGGTACTCCACTAGTCACTTCTTTCCATGATGAGTAGTTTCCTCTTAGCACTGTCCTCATTTCTCTTTTTATGAGAGTCTTGCATCCAACAAAACAGTTTGCCTCGAATTCCTCCTTGATGGTACAGTTTCCATAAAAGTCTTTGGTGTGGTACTGTGTCAAAAGCTTTCTTGAAATCTAAATAGATACTGTCCACCCATCCTTCCCTTTCCTGTATTGTGTTTGTTACTCTGTCATAGTAGCTCAACAGATTAGTAACACATGATTTTCCTTTTCTGAAACCAAACTGTCTTTCTGTTATCATACTGTGTTCTTCTAGATGATTTACCCAAGCTTTTCTTATAAGTTTTTCTAATACCTTGCTTACAACACTGGTCAGTGATACTGGTTGGTAGTTGAGTGGATTTTGTCTATTTCCTTTCTTGAATAAGGGGACAATATTTGCTTTTTTCCAAATATCAGGTAGTTTCCCTTGACTCAAGGATTTCTTGAAAATTAAAAATAATGGTTTACATAACTCCTTTGCACATTCTCGTAATACCCAACATGAAATTTCATCAGGACCACTTGCTTTTCCTCTGTCTAATCTACTTAACTCCTCCTGTATTACTTTTTCTGCTATTTGTATATCTGGTAGTATGTGTGGACATGCGTGTTCCAAATAGTCCCTCTCAAATTTTTTTTCTTCTGTAAAAACTAATTGGAAATTCTTATTTAGTGCTTCACAAATATCGTTCTCTTGTGTATAAGTGATTCCCTCGTCCGTAATGGATTGTATTATATCTTTTACTTTGGTTTTGCTTCTGATATAGCTGGAAAACAGCTTTGGTTGATCACTACTTTTATTTATTATATCCTCCTCAAACTGTTTTTGGGCTTCCCTCCTTATTCTTGTATAGTCATTTCTTGCCTGTTTGTAATTATTATACGCCCTTTCACTATTGTGTCTTCTGTATCTATTCCACAACAAATCTCGTCTTTCTTTTGATTTTTTACATTCTGTATTGAACCATTTCTGTATTTTCTTATCTGCTTTTCTGTGCTGTGGGATGTACTTCTGGACTTTTATTCATAAAATTCACAAAAATTTTTATATACAGCATTTAAATCTTGTCCTCTAAGCTCATTTTCCCAATCAACTTCTAAGAAATACTTCTTTAGGTCTTGATAATTTCCCTTTTCATAGTTTAGGCTCTTTTTGTAACTATCATTGCTGTTTACTATGTCATATGCTATCCTGAAGTTATAATTTAGTACTGCATGATCGCTTTTGCCCAGTGGAGGGTGATATATTAAACTGTCAATATCATTTTCCTGCCTTGTAAATATTAGATCTAGCACTGAAGGTACATCAAGTCCTCTTTTTCTGGTGGTTTCCCTCACATGTTGCGTTAAGAAAAACTCTTGTACGAGATCCAGGAGCTTTTGGTCCCAACAGCTTTCTTGGCTATTTATATCTAGAGTATTCCAATTTATATTTGTATTGAAGTCCCCAGTTAGTATAATTCTTCCCGATTTCTCTTCCATTTTATTTAGCAATGATCTTACACTCTGAATTGTACTCTCTGCCAGGTCCTCATATTCGTCTCTTTCCCATGTGTTTGATCTGGGTGGCATGTACAAATTGGCTACAATTACTTTACCTTCAGATGTGTCGATCTCTACTGCAATCAGTTCTACTTGTGGTGGTATATCTAGTTTTATTTCCTTGACTTTTAGATTTTCTTAGTTAATATTATAATTCCTCCTCCTCTTTTTAAATTTTTGTCTCTTCTCCATATATTGTATTCCTCTAAGTTTAGTATGTCATTTGATATCCTTGGTATTAATTTTGTTTCAGTTAGGCATATTATTTGTGGTTCATTTTCTCTGACATAATCATTCATCCCTAGTAATTTAGATACCATTCCATCCACATTTGAGTACATCAACTTTATCATCTTGTTTATATACTTGTCATGACATGGTTCTACTACCTTCCTCCTTTTTCTTCCATCCTGTTTGTGTACCACTTTCGTACCTGCAATCCTATTACTTTGTAAAAAAAATTTCTTCTTGTTCTCTTCTGATCTTCCCTCATTTTTTGTTTTTGCTTCCTCCCTTTTCTCTTTCAGTAATTCCAGTTCCTCTTGTGTTAGGCATCTTTTTATCCATACATTTTTGAACTCCTCTTTTTCCTTAAGATTCTTTGCATTTTTTTGTATCTCTTCCACAGTGTTTACACTCTGGAAAGTCACCTTTAGAGGTCTTGTCTTGCTTTTCTCGTATTTCCCTAACCTTTTGTGTTCCTCTATGTCTTTACTACAGATTTCCTCTGATACTTCTTTCAGTAAGCTCATTACATTTGCCATCTCCTTTTTGTCTCTTGTGATCTTGTTTTTAACTTCATCCTCTTCTATACCAGTGATTACTATTGATCTGTTTATCTCTACTGAATCTCTGACTAACTTTGGATTGTTTTAGATTATTCTTTTCACCTCCTTTTTAATGCTTTTTTCCTCCACCCTTGTTTCTAAGTCTTTCTTTACTTTCACCATTTCAGCATACGTGGTTTCTACATCATTTTTGTAGCTTTGCACAGCTTCATTTACTTGTGTTATCTTCTCCTCAATATCACTGCTCAGGTCAATAAGACTGCTAACTTGCCTAATTGTCTCTGTGTCATTTTTGAACTCTTCCATAACGCTCTCGTGATTGACTACTGTACTTGCCATTTCACTCATTTTCTTCCTAAGTGTATTCAATTCCACGGTTAGTTCACTGATGGTTGTATCTTTCTTATTGGCCTCCCTTCCTAGTTTTTCTATTTCTTCCTTTTGCAAGTGCATCTGCTTCTTTATTTCATCAATTTCATTTTTGAAAGCCATTTCTAGTTTGTTTACATGTTCAACCAGTCTATTGTGGGTCTCTACTTCAACCAGTTCTTAGTAGAAATCATAATTTTGCTTTTTACCTTTATCTCTTTTCTTTTCCAAATTTGTTTTACTGAAGTATGTATCCATTTTGCAATACTTAAAGTGCAAAGCATATACTTACAATCTCCGTCTTGTCGTAGTCTAAAGAAACCTCAGAGATGACTCAGCGTATTCTTTCGTCTTTGTTCTATTTCCTGTTTTTACAAGTCTTGTTGAAACTTATTATTTTTTTCCTTTTTATAATGAACAATCATTTAGTCTAACCTGGTACTGAGCTTTACTCATACAAAGATACTATTTAGGTAATGCCACTGGCCGTGATCATTTGTTACGGAGCGCTGGTGTCACACGTCCGTCTAGATTGAATCCCTGTGTGTGTGTTTGTGTGTGTGTGTGTGTGTGTGTGTTCTTACCTAATTGTATCTTTAAAGGAATGAGTCAAGCTCGTACTGTCCCGTGTCTTAAGCCATATTTATCGTACATATCCTTAAATTTGTGAATTGTTTTGGCACACACTATTTCATTCGGTAGTGCATTCCATTGATCAACTGCTCTGTTTGGGAAACTGAATTTCCTTACGTCTTTATCACCTCTCTTCTTATGCAGTTTTTTGCAGTGTCCTCTTGCTGATGCTTCTCTATATGTTAAGTAATCATTTATGTCTATTTTCTCCTTCCCTGATATGCACTTATATAGCATTATCATGTCACCTCTTTTCCTTCTCTCCTGTAGTGTTGGTAGATTCAGTTTATTTAGTCTTTCTTCATAGCTTAGGTCCCTTAAGCTTGGTGTCCATCTTGTAACGGCCCTTTGAACTTTTTCTATCTTGTCTATGTGTTTTTTGAGATGAGGACTCCAGACTACTGATGCATATTCCAGGGTTGGTCTAACGAATGATGTTATTATCCTTCTTAGCATGTCTTCATTAATGTATGTGAATGCTATTCTCATATTTGCAAGCAGTGTATACATGTTCCGTACCTTCTCGCTGATATGGTCAGCTGGAGATAGTTTGTTAATGATAATCACACCTAGGTCCTTCTCTCTTTCTGATGTTTGTAGGGTTTTATTTCCTAACTTATAATCCCAATCAGGTCTTTTTCCACTTTTACCAAACTTGATTACATGACACTTGTCCACATTGAATTCCATTTGCCATGTATTACTCCATTCATGAAGTTTATTTAATTCTTCTTGTAGCTCTTTACAAGAGTCTGTGTTAGTAATTCTTCTTTGTATTTTTGCATCACCTGCAAACATATTCAGATAGCTCTCATTTCCAGTGTTACTGTTTATATCATTTATATACACTAAAAACATGATTGGTGCCAGCACTGAACCCTGTGGTACTCCACTAGTCACTTCTTTCCATGATGAGTAGTTTCCTCTTAGTACTGTTCTCATTTCTCTTTTTATAAGAAAATCTTCTATCTATCTATCTATCTATAGCCCGACGCCCTAATCCCGCAAAGGGTGGCCGCAGACAAAACGCCTCCAAGTCACTCTGTCACCCACCATTTGACTCCCCTCCCCCCAACTCACCCCCCCCTCCCTCATATACCTCTCAACTCCATCCCTCCACCTCATCCTCGGTCTACCTCTTAGTCAGTCTTTCATTCTCCAGTCTCTCCACATGTCCAAACCACCTCAGTGTATTTCTCCTAATCTTTTCAACCACATCCACATCTACCCCACAACGTTCCATCACTTCTTCATTCGTCAACCTGTCCCTCCACGTCACTCCACATGCTCCTCTCAAGTAACTCATTTCCACTGCTCTTACTCTTGACTTGTTCCCCTCTTGCAAGGTCCACGCCTCGCTTCCATATGTCAGGGTAGGGATCACAATACCATCATGCAGTGACTTCTTAACTTCCATACTCACCTCCCTATTTCTCATCACTGCTTTCAGTGTACCAACAACCTTTCTTCCCTGCTGTACCCTTTCACGTACTTCATCCCCCAAAGTTGGATGCAAGAAAATCTTGCATACAACAAAACAGTTTGCCTTGAATTCCTTCTTGATGGTATAGTTTCCATAAAAGTCTTCGTTGTGGTACGGTGTCAAAAGCTTTCTTGAAATCTAAATAGATACTGTCCACCCATCCTTCTCTTTCCTGTATTGTGTTTGTTACTCTGTCATAGTAGCTCAACAGATTAGTAACACATGATTTTCCTTTTCTGAAACCAAACTGTCTTTCTGTTATCATACTGTGTTCTTCTAGATGATTTACCCAAGCTTTTCTTACAAGCTTTTCTAATACCTTGCTTACAACACTGGTCAGTGATACTGGTTGGTAGTTGAGTGGATTTTGTCTATTTCCTTTCTTGAATAAGGGGACAATATTTGCTTTCTTCCAAATATCAGGTAGTTTACCTTGACTCAAGGATTTCTTGAAAATTAAAAATAATGGTTTACTTAACTCCTTTGCACATTCTCGTAGTACCCAACATGAAATTTCATCAGGACCATTTGCTTTTCCTCTGTCTGATTTACTTAACTCTTCCTGTATTACTTTTTCTGCTATTTGTATATCTGGTAGTATGTGTGGACATACATGTTCCACAAAGTCCCTTTCAACATTTTTTTCTTTTGTAAAAACTAATTGGACATTCTTATTTAGTGCTTCACAAATATCTTTCTCTTGCGTAGAAGTGATTCCCTCGTCCATAATGGATTGTATCATATCTTTTACTTTGGTTTTGCTTCTGATGTAGCTGTAAAACAGCTTTGGTTGATCACTACTTTTATTTATTATATCCTCCTCAAACTGTTTTGGGCTTCCCTCCTTATTCTTGTATAATCGTTTCTTGCCTGTTTGTTTTTATTATACGCCCTTTCACTATTGTGTCTTCTGTATCTATTCCACAACAAATCTCTTCTTTCTTTTGATTTTTTTTACATGCTGTATTGAACCATTGCTGTATTTTCTTATCTGCTTCTTTGTGCTGTGGGATGTACTTCTGGACTCCTATTTCATAAAATTCACAGAATTTTTTATATACAGCATTTAAATCTTGTCCTCTAAGCTCATTTTCCCAATCAATTTCTAAGAAATAATTCTTTAGGTCTTGATAATTTCCCTTTTTATAGTTTAGGCTCTTTTTGTAACTTTCATTGCTGTTAACTATGTCATATGCTATCCTGAAGTTGTAATTTAGTACTGCATGATCGCTTTTACCGAGTGGAGGGTGATATATTAAACTGTCAATATCATTTTCTTGCCTAGTAAATATTAGATCTAGCACTGAAGGTACATCGAGTCCTCTTTTTCTGGTGGTTTCCCTCACGTGTTGCGTTAGGAAAAACTCTTGCACGAGATCCAGGAGCTTTTGGTCACAACAGCTTTCTTGGCTAATTATATCCAGAGTATTCCAATTTATATTTGTATTAAAATCTCCAGTTAGTATAATTCTTTCCGATTTCTCTTCCATTTTATGTAGTAATGATCTTAAACTCTGAATTGTACTCTCTGCCAGGTCCTCATATTCGTCTCTTTCCCATGTGTTTGATCTGGGTGGCATGTACAAATTGGCTACAATTACTTTACCTTCAGATGTGTTAATCTCTACTGCAACCAGTTCTACTTGTGATGGTATATCTAGTTTTATTTCATTGACTTTTAGATTTTTCTTAGTTAATATTATAATTCCTCCTCCTCTTTTTAAATTTCTGTCTCTTCTCCATATATTGCATTCCTCTAAGTTTAGTATGTCATTGGATATCCTTGGTGTTAATTTTGTTTCAGTTAGGCATATTATTTGTGGTTCATTTTCTCTGACATAATCATTCATCTCTAGTAATTTAGATACCATTCCATCCACATTTGAGTACATCAACTTTATCATCTTGTTTATATACTTGTCATGACATGGTTTTACTACCTTCCTCCTTTTTATTCCATCCTGTTTATGTACCACTTTCGTACCTGCAATCCTATTACTTTGTAAAAAAAATTTGTTCTCTTCTGATCTTCCCTCATTTTTTGCTTTTGCTTCCTCCCTTTTCTCTTTCAGTAATTCCAGTTCCTCTTGTGTTAGGCATCTTTTTATCCATACATTTTTGAACTCCTCTTTTTCCATAAGAGTCTTTGCATTTTTTAGTATCTCCTCCACAGTGTTTACACTCTGGAAAGTCTCCTTTAGAGGTCTTGTCTTGCTTTTCTCGTATTTCCCTAACCTTTTGTGTTCCTCTATGTCTTTACTACAGATTTCCTCTGATAGTCCTTTCAGTAAGCTCATTACATTTGTCATCTCCTTTTTGTCTCTTGTGATCTTGTTTTTAACTTCTTCCTCTTCTATACCAGTGATTACTATAGATTTGTTTATATCTACTGAATCTCTGACTAACTTTGGATTGTTCTGGATTATTATTTTCCCTTCTTGTTTAATGTTTTTTTTCCTCCACCCTTGTTCCTAAGTCTTTCTTTACTTTCACCATTTCAGCATACGTTGTTTCCACATCATTTTTATAGCTTTGCACAGCTTCATTCACCTGTGTTTCTTCTCCTAAATATCACTGCTTTGGTCTATCAGACTGTTTACTTGCCTAATTGTCTCTGTATCATTTTTGAACTCTTCCATAACACTCTCGTGATTGACTACTGTACTTGCCATTTCACTCATTTTCTTCCTAAGTGTACTCAATTCCACTGTTAGTTCATTGATGGTTGTGTCTTTCTTGTTGGCCTCCCTTCCTAGTTTTTCCATTTCTTCCTTTTGCAAGTGCATCTGCTTCTTTATTTCATCAATTTCATTTTTGAAAGCCATTTCAAGTTTGTGTACACGTTCAACCAGTCTATTGTGCGTCTCCACTTCAACCAGTTCTTGGTAGAAATTATTATCTTGCTTTCTACCTTTATCCCTTTTCTTTTCCAAATCTGCGTTTACTAAAGTATGTGTCCATTTTGCAATATTAAAAGCACAGAGTATATGTACTTACATACCCCGTGCAGCTGTAGTCTAAACAAACCTCAGCTGACTGAGCGCATTCTTTCGCCTCTTGGTTCTCTTTTCTGTTTGAACAAGTCTTGTTGAAACTTCTTATTATTTTTTTTCTTTTAATAATGAAAAATCATTTAGTCTAACCTTGTACAGAGCTTAACTCACATAAAGATACTAATTTAGGTAATGCCACTGGCCGTGCTGGTTTGGAGCGCTGACGTCACACGTCTGCTATCTGTGACTCCCACTGTGTGTGTGTGTGTGTGTGTGTGTGTGTGTGTGTGTGTGTGTGTGCACTCACGCAAATCACAATTATTAGAAGGTAAGTGTATCTAGGGTAAGGCTGTATATTAGTAGATGAGGTACTGAATGGCATGGTGTAGACTGTAGACTGCGACATTGTCTAGTAATGGTGGGAAAATTATTCTAGCCTTCACAGGACCTAGGACCACCTTGATATGAACTTCTGAATTTCCACCACAGTCGCTAACTGTGTCCATATGCTTCCAGTTGAGACTTTACTTAGTTTCGTTATAAATGTCGTTCAGGTTTATCTCTTATAATTTAAAAGGCACATATTTATCATTAACCCCTCCATGGCCGCTGGCGTCAAATGACGTTTAGCCGATCAGTGGCCGCAGGCGTCGTTTGAGTACGGGCTATAAAAAACTGTAAAAATTTTTGGGAAGTGAACGAACGTTCTGAACGTCTTCACACTGACCTACACTACACTCCCATACACCTCATCAAGCAGTTCAAAGCCTGCTGCTGTGATGAGTGGATTTTCGATTTTTCACTCCTAGCCATGCCTAAACAAGCACAACTACATCCATCGTCTCGACCCAGGCAGAACATATCATCTTTGCCCTCTCTTCCAAAACACACACAACCACCTGTTTACGATTTTGAAGTAATACAGGCACATACAAAAAAGACAGATAATAAGTGAAAAATACATTTTTGTCTTGGTATCTTTACCTATGTACTCAGGTTTGCTGTAATGGTTTGGATCATTTGATGCAGTACAACTTGTAGTAAACTGTGAAAACCTTCGGGAAGTGAACGAAATCTGAGACATGAGACTGACCTTGACTTCACCCTCTCACATATCTGTCAGTTCACCACCTGCGTCTTGACGAATGGTTGTACCATATTTTCGGTCGTGGCCGTGCCTAAAAACACATAGTTACACCCATTATCTCGACCCAGACAGAAAATACAATCTTTTTCCTCCCTTGCAAAACACATTCAACCACCCTGTTTACGAAACAGCAGTATATATTTGCGAAAATAACAAGGTAAAATGATAAAGATGAATGTAAAATGATAAAGATGAACATGTTATTACAGAAAAAATACGTTTTCCCCCGTCTGTAAACTTATTTATTTCTGCTTTGTATCTGTATTCGTAATAATTAGACTTCTGAAACTGCATTACGATTCTATTTTTTGCCATGCTCGTGGTATGGGAGCTCGAAGTTGCGACTCGACTTCCACATTGCTAATCGGATCTGACCCTCCACTTTATTCTCCTGTGGCAGAGTCTAACCTTGGAGGATGTGCAGTTTTCTCATTTACGACCGAAAATTCAACTCTTTCGCTCCCTTTTCCAAGCATGGGCACAGCAGTAACGTAAAAAATAACTCGAAACTACCATAAACATATATAAAAAAGATGAAATAATTTTCATAATTTTTTTTTTTCGAGCTATTCCTAACAGATTATGTACTGAAATCATTCGATATCATCATATCTCATATATGCACAACATTTCAGCACCATTCGTATTGTTTTAGGAGGTAAAAAAAAAAAAAATAACCACCTGCCCAGTTGCGTTGCGGACTGCTCCTGGGTGGCATATCGGTTGCCGATATTTCTGCAACTTCCACGCTCCATTGCAAGCCATAAAATGCGTCTAGGAAGCTGGGATTTGTACTGTTAGGTGCATCTGAACTTTCTCTTCAATATGGCAAAAAAAATCAATTTTCTAAACTTCAAAAAATGGCCCCGGCGTCGGCCTGGCGTGCACGGGAATATCCGGGCCTTCGGCCACAGAGGGGTTAAAGACGTTATTTCTTTAATTTGTGTCTGTATAATCTGGTATCTTACAAATAAATGAGGGTTTGGTTGAAATACAAAATAAAATTGGGTCACGTTCAAACACAATGGGAATTGACCAATCATCGTGCAGTGTTACCAATTCCACCAGTCCTCAGCTGGTAAAATCAGTGCGTCAGACTCTCTGAAACTGACCATAGACATTTTATTCTTCCAGTCCTCTTCCTGTGCTGTGCAATAAATACCCTGTCACTATGCATCATATGGCATGCCTCCAGTGCACATGATGTTAGTGGAACCATAATATTAAACTGCTCTATATCCATCCTGTCCACGTGAGTTCAAGGTAACTGTCAACTTTTCTTGCCCAAACTCGTGCGGGCTCGCGCTAGTGCCTGCTTGCAACCACTGGCATTGTGGCAGGCTTGTTTTTATTCTTCTGGTATACTTAGTCATTCAGTCATATCAGCAACATAGCAGAGAGTTCAGCGAGAAATAAGCAGGCACCATCGCACGTTCTCTTGGGAGTAGATGAAAGAATTTTGGTAATCAAAACATAAAATAATCAGAAAAAACATATTTTGACATTAAACCAACCTATGCCTAACCAACTTAGGTCTAACCTAATGTTCACCAACCATTATACCTTATTCTGGTTGGGAGGATGACATTGGTTCGACACTGATGATTATTTTCTTGTGGCACTTAGTCTGACAATGCTATATGACCGGATGAATAAGTGTACCCAAAGTAAAAGAATTGCGTGCGGCCACGTGTATGAGTTATTGTGGTTTAAAACCTCTTGCCTCAACCCACTCTGGCTCGCAACTGCCTGCCCTCTCTCAGTTTGGATGCATCCTAACACAGCACCTCCCCCAGACCAAAATGACAACAAATAAAAAAGTAAGAAAAATGTGTTAGTAAGCTTTCTAAACCGTACAAGAATACCGCCCATAGAACTTTTGCAGATAATGTTTTCTTTACCAACTGCCTTTCATAATCAGACTGAGGTATCCTTATCTCATTACGATATTAATGGCAACATGGTTATTATATTACATAAATAAATTACTAGGAGTCATTAGTTTACAGTTACCATAGGTCTTGCTTGATGGGTCGGGGTGGAATAGATTTTCTCGTTTTATATATAAGAAGATAAGGTCATAAGAGGAGATGATAGCTGCAGTAGGCCAGTTTGCTCATGCTGGGCAAGGCCTACATGAGTGTGACTAAACTACTAGAATAAAACAAGGATAGCAAAAAAACAATGTTCCCCCCCACCAAACCCTCCAGCCGAAACGGCAGTAAATGGTGAGAAAGAACGCCACGTAGTATACAAAAACTGACAAGGAAATTTTAAAGGGAAAAGGGAAATTCATGCAGTTAGAGTTAATCCGCTAATCACCAAGGTATAAAGATTTATCCTAATCACATTCCACCTAACGAACTTGACGTGACTAAAGCAAGGTAAATGTAATAATAATAATAATAATAGTAATAATAATAATTATTATTATTATTATCATTATTATAATCTGGTCTTGTTTCTTAAAAGCGCCAGTTCTTCCTTGGGGAATTCACTAGCACTCGACACACATTGCTTTTATAGTTACAAGAATTGTGACATCTCATATATAATACAAGCTACATCATATATACATGAAAGTGGCAATATTTAAACCCTATAATCATCCGTCACGGTACCTCTTTCCTGGTCATAGCATTTTGAAAAAAGAAAGGCTTTCTGCTGTCTCGTAAAGGTTTCAACAGAACAGAGTTGTCTTTTGGACAATGGCAATCTGTTACATAATCTAGGGGCTCTATACACAAAAGAACGATCAAAGATGACTGGTGAATGGCGCCAGGCCCGTAAAGACGCAAGGAGTTATCTTCACTGCGTAACATCACACCCGGGCATGCCGATGGGAGTTTTAACAATTCAGCAATATACTTCGGTTCACGATACTTGAATGTAATAAGACACAGTTTAAATTCAATTCGAGCCTTTGCTGGTAACCAATGCAACTCAATTAGGAACGGGGTAGTCGAAGTTCTCGGCAGGAGACCAAAGATAAGCAGCGCTGCAGTGTTCAACACAGACTGAACTTTTGTTAGTATATTATATGGAAGACCAACCCACAGTGAATTACAATAATCAACACAAGACAAGATCATGCATGGACCAATGTTAAGAGGCAAAGTCTATTTAGGAATTTTCTCACAAAGTACAGATTTCTGATATGCAAGTTACACTCTCTGACAACCTGATTATTATGTTCTTTGTAAGTTAACTTTGAATGAAAATAAACACCCAGATTTCTAACAGAACTTACTGAATGAAGCTGTGACATGCCAGTGCTGAAAGCCAGGGCGTTATCAGTGTCTTCACCCGTTCTGTTTCCTCTGACGATGATGATCTCAGTTTTATCATCATTCAACTTAAGTTTCCTCCTAGCCATCCAAATTTTAATATCAGACATTAGAGATTCAAGCTTAGTCTTAGTATCGTTGATATCTGACATCTTAACAAAGAGCTGGGTGTCGTCAGCACAAAAATGATAGGACACATCGTGAGCATCAAGACGATAAACTACTTGTGTAGATAGTATATTGAATTGGACCCAAAACTGATCCTTGAGGGGCTCCAAACAGAAGGGGAGCAGAATCAAAGCTAGCATAATTAACAATCACTTTCTGAGATGTGTCCGACAGATACGATTTAAGAAGCAATAGACACTATCACGAATGCCCTAAAAATACAGATCATTCAACAATAGTTTATGATCTACTGTATCAAAAGCTACAGACAGATCCAACCGAACTAGGAGAGAGGACATCCCACTACGGGTGTTTGCCACCAAGTCACTATGAATCCTTGTTAGTGAAGTTTCAGTTGAATCGTATTTTCTGTATGCTGACTGAACAACAGGAATAACTTGGTTGTGTTCCAGTAGTGGTATGAGTTGATCTACTATGGCCCACTCAATAATCTTGGATAAGAAAGACGGGTTAGAGACGGGACGATAATTTGTCATTCTCTCTACATCAAGGCCAGGTTTCATAATTAGGGACCTAAGCAAAGCACATTTCTCAGACTGCACAAAATTACTTTTTAAGAAGCATCTATTTATTATGTTGCAGATAAATTCTGCAGCATGCTCGTACACATCAGGCAGTTGTGACATGTTACATTGATCGAGTAGGCAAAATGTTTATTAAGTTCTCTGATGTAACATTCAACTTCGTTTACATCCAGCGGATGAAATGTTGAAAGCAAATGATCCCCAGTGCACCATGGTTGGAAGTCAACTGGGTACGCTTCACTAGGAGAACTCTTGTCTAAATCACTTCTCATGCGAGATATCTTAGTTGTCAAAAATGAAGCAAAATAAGAAGCCAACTGGGCATCAGATACAGAAGTTGATTTAACAATTACATTCCTCCGACCAACCAAATTGTTCACAACTGCAGTTTTTTTTTTTTTTTTTTTTTATCACCACATGAATCAACTTTATTTTGATAATACCTAGCCTTTTGAGCTTTTACAGAGTGAACGACTGCTCTTCTCGCGAAAACATAATGCAAACAAGAAAAATCGCTCCACTGCAAGCGCCACTAACGCTCTGCCTTTCTACGCTGTCTATGCAAAGAATTAATGGATGGATCATACCTTGGCGAATTATCACGTACAAAGATTGTTTTTACTACCTCAGAACAATAATGGTAAAAAATTTACCTAAGCTCATTGTTATATATATATATATATATATATATATATATATATATATATATATATATATATATATACCAATTCATCAGAAGAAAGATGTGAAGAATTCATGTAGTTTAAATGCTCATCAGTTTCAAGACACATCAACTGGCGGTCAACATTCCTGTAAGTTCTGAACCTAATGACCTTTTTATAGGAAGGGGATTTCGGGACATCAAAACTAAGAGTGATCAGAGCATGATCAGAGATGAGGGGGTCAACGGAGTCAACCTCCACATCCGATACACTCCTGCATCCAACAGGGGACAAGATCAAGTCAAGGACATGTCCCGAGACATGAGTTGGATTACTGACATGATTTGAAAAAATTGTTCTGGTGATCAGCTCAAGGATTACTGAAGGAAATAGTTTTGACTTTGGACTGTCAACCCAGTAACTGAAATCACAAACAAGAAGTCCTCCAGATTTAAGAGAAAACACTTCAAGAAACTGCCCAAACTCCATAAAACCTCAGTCTGTGCCCGGATGACCTGGATGATAAACAATTGCAATTCTAATGGTATTCTGATGGAAATTTATCAATGTTTCCATAAATTCAAAAGAAGATGGGGTCAGGTCTGAGTCTATGAAAGAAACGTTTCCAAGTGCTGCCGAGTAGACGGGTGCTATGCCTCCTCCCGGTCAGTCAGCGGCAGCGCCGGGAATACTTACAATACAGTAGAATGTATCTTAGGCAAAGCATTACGAATAATATCGATATCAAACTCATGTAACCAAGTTTCAGTCAAGCATATAATGTCAAGCTCCTGCTGATTTAGAGTTTCATTAATATAGTCTATTTTATTACGGGTAGAACGAATATTTTAAAAGACCCATCCCTAACTGGTTCAAGAGGGACGTAGTCAGTTTTATGAATGGTCAAAATTGGAGTTTTCAATCAATCTATTCCTCTGAGGAATCATGATTTGACAGTCTCTACTTGATGCAAAATGGGCAACCGACTGTGAAGTTGAATTAGTATCTTGATGTCTTAAGCGATAGCAGTTGATGCATCTGGGAGACTTTCTGTCACTACAATCCTTAGGTTTATGGGCTCCAGCACAAAAAACAAATTTAGGTTCACAATTTTTTCTAACCCTGCCAGTGATGACACTGTCAAAAGTGCAGGAGCAACATAGATATAATTGCCCTATTCTACAGTGGAGGATCCCACTTTTGGTGACATCTTCAAGACAGCAGTTTTTGTGTCTGTACTTGTTCTTGTGAAGAGAAGGTTGAGGGCACAATCTCGATCAACGAGCATTTTAATTTTATTGTTGTTTCTTAGAATGTTTGGTATGATGTTAGAGTCGCCCAAGGAAGAGGAAAGGCCTGTCACGGTCATTTATTGCAACATTTTCTTTGGCTCTGATATGCAAAAAGTGCCCTCTGTGCCAAAATGACCACTCAGCACCCCAGTTGCTTCATCTTTGGCCTCGGCTGATGGAAACTTCATTACAGTACTAGCCCACCAGCCTTGGTCTTAAGACAGCTATCAACTGGTACCGATTTAATTACACCTTTGATGTCTTCTGGTCTCATTTGATTTGTCAGGGCATCAGGACTGCTCTTTGGTTTCACAGTCAGTATATGTTGACTATGAATGGCATTTTTTCTGGCCATGAGCTGTGATCTCAATCACGCCTCCAGGCAGATCCTTCCCTCCCCCCAATAGAGACCCGCGAACAGCATCCGCAAATGACTTGGTCTGGTCTTGTGTGACAGCCATGGGTGATGAGACCTTGGTCTCTTGTGCCTCCAGTCTGTTTGAAACGTCTCTAATCGTCTGAAAGATCGGCTCAGTAACTCCATCTTCAAACTCCTTCTTGATTACACAAATTCCTCAACCAGCCAACACCACATCCACTGGTGTAACGCGTTGGTTACACAGCCAGCGAAAACCCAGCTGATGGTTTTTCTTCAGAAATGAATAGTCGCTTGCATCCATATTTCCACAAGCCAAATGAACACACTCACTGCAGTAGGCACACATGTGCACTTTTTGCTACAGACCTACTGCAGCGAGGGCACTGGTGTTGTTTGCTCATGGTAGAGAACAAAAACAAAAACAAAATAACAACAACAACAGCAAAAAGTATACACAATACTACCAGGGATAAACCGGTAGTGCCCCCCCCCATTTGTGTCATCCTAATTTAGCAGGAAAAAAAATGTCTTACAGCTGTAGTGAAGATAAAAGAATACACAGTCTGCCTCATATACAACTGAACCAATTCAAAACAGGCATATATATATATATATATATATATATATATATATATATATATATATATATATATATATATATATATACCTGGAAATGTGTAGTGCAAAGGTAAGGGCTTCACATAAATTCCAAAAACAATATGAGCAAGAGTCAGAGAAAGCTAGAAATAAGCAAATTATTGTTAATCTATTATTTAATTAAGAATCGCCAGTGGAGCATCGCTGACTGATTCCTTACCAACCGTAAGAGAAAAATTTACGAATGGATAGTTGCTTCAGAATCTTTATAATTAAGACAGATTCAAAGGCATTAGAAATACCAGAGACGAGAGGTTTTGGTGAAACAACAGGTTTGATTGATTGATGAATAGAAGAAATTCTCCAGGCAGTGCAAGAGGCACTGATAAATGCCGGAGGGTTTCAATGATTACAAGAAAAATAAATAGGAAATATACACAATTAAAAAACTAAAGTGAAAACTAAAAACAAATCATTATACACTGAGTAAAAAAAAAGAGTTAAAAACAGCCCATAAAATCACTGAACACACAACTGTGGTTACCCTCCGTAGAGACAGGGCTGAGAGAGAGAGAGAGAGAGAGAGAGAGAGAGAGAGAGAGAGAGAGAGCGAGCGAGCTGTTTGAGTGAGGGTAAGTGTAATGTACAAAATAAGTCGCAAAACAACCTGGGATATTTATGCATAACTCCAGGTTGTCACGCGTTTAACAGGTATAATGAATAAGGTAATGCAAAAATGAAGCTTGAGAAATAATAATTTATGTTACCTGGATGCAATTGTCCAGCTGAGACTGGCAAAACTCCATCGTCCTTGGTTTACTGCACTGAGTTAGCGCTGGGGAGAGGAAGTTATTGTGAGATTCTGGCACATGAATGAAATGATGTTGCAGTAAATATTGCTACACAGTAGCAAAACCGTAACTCTCTCTCTCTCTCTCTCTCTCTCTCTCTCTCTCTCTCTCTCTCTCTCTCTCTCTCTCTCTCTCTCTCTCTCTCTCTCTCTCTCTCTCTCTCTCTCTCTCTCTCTCTCTCTCTCTCTCTCTCTCTCTCTCTCTCTCTCTCTCTCTCTCTCTCTCTCTCTCTCTCTCTCTCTCTCTCTCTCTCTCTCTCTCTCTCTCTCTCTCTCTCTCTCTCTAAAAGAGATGAGATTTCGGTGATTAATTTATATAAGATAAGACTCTCTGTGAATCTCTCTCTCTCTCTCTCTCTCTCTCTCTCTCTCTCTCTATATATATA
The DNA here is from genome assembly GCF_032717465.1 of Coenobita brevimanus. Classification (NCBI taxonomy): domain Eukaryota; kingdom Metazoa; phylum Arthropoda; class Malacostraca; order Decapoda; family Coenobitidae; genus Coenobita; species Coenobita brevimanus. The sequence continues at coordinate 20,975,051 of NC_136984.1, forward strand.
TATATATATATATATATATATATATATATATATATATTGTTACATAGCCTATGATTTCATCATCCTTTGTGTAATTTTAACGCACAGTATGCTGCATGTTTGATCACGAGCGTGTTCTACCTCAGTCCCCCCCTTCTACCGTTATAGTAGAGTAAGTCGTCCTTTCTGTTGTTCAGAGCGGGATTGTCAACTCTTTGTCCCCATGGCTTCATTTGCGCGTCCTTCTTACAAGTTGTATCAAGCTCTGCTGGCCCCTATATAATGAGCTCAGTCTCTGCATCATTGCCACTTAGATCTGCTCCTCATTTTGTTCACATCTCTGTCCTCCCCTGTACAGTTATTATTGTGAGTGCTCAAGAAGTCTCCAACCATCTAGCAGCTGTGTAATTTGAGTATAAGTGATATTGCATTTTTTCTCGTACTGTGTAGTGTAATGTGTTAATTTGTAGGCCTAGTGAGGTTTTTGTGATTTATGTAAAGGTTATTATTGTCAGTCATTTTTGATAATATTTTGTGTCTGTAATAATTTATCTTGCATTAACTGAGCATTACCCAGTGTATTTTCATTTTATCAGGGCTGACTTAGGTAAATTTACTCTTGCTAATTTCATGTTAATAGAGGCTATTGCAGTTAACCATATATTTAACCTGTTTTTTGCCATTACATTATCCTTATGAGTCCTGAATGTTTTGTTGTTAGTTTGAGCATTAAACTTTAACTTGTAATTTTACCTAACTCTTTTGTTTTGAACCTGGAACTTTACGGGACAGTAGTGATTTTTAGTATTCTCACTTAAAGTGTACATTATCTTTCTCTGTCCCGTAACATAAATTTGGCGACCTCTCATCAGGATATTCAGGACATTATCATAAGGATATTGCTCGATATTTTGTGACTGTGATTTATTCATGATGTCTACTATTACTACACTTGATGAAGCCAAAGATTTTTTGTCAAATGCGCAAACAGTGTGTGATGTAGAGAACAGAACAAAGAATGAACTTAAGCTTGTTGCTCAACAGTTGGGAATTGCTGTTCGCTCTCATCATTCTAAAGATCAAATTGTTGAAATGAGTAATGAAAGCTTGTTTAATGTAACCCCTCCAAATGAGCAAAGGCAGATTGAATTAGCTACGTTACAGCTAGCCCTGCAGGAGGCAAAAGCTAAGGAGGCTGAATTTCAGGCAAATGCTCGTATTCAGGAGGCACAGATACAGGCACAAATTGAACTTGCCAGGATTCAGGCAGACCATGAGTATCGCATGAAGCAAGGTGGAACTGGATCATCTAGCTCTGATGATTTTGATGTGGCTTAAAATGTTAAACTTGTCCCTCCTTTTAATGAATCTGATTTAACAAAGTATTTTCAGTTGTTTGAGAGCGTAGCTACAGGTTTTAATTGGCCCAAGGAGTATTGGCCAGTACTCCTTCAAACTGTTCTCAGCGGTAAAGCTCAAGTAACTTATGCATCTTTGCCTCAGGATCAATCTGATAATTATGATGTAGTTAAGACCTTGATTCTTAAGGCCTATGAGCTTGTTCCTGAAGCTTATAGAGTAAAATTTAGGACAACTTACAAGGAAGATAAGCAATCCCATGTTGAGTATGCAAAAATCAAAGAAGATCTGTTAGAGCAGTGGTTAAATTCTAAGAATGTGGATTCTGATTTTGGTAAATTTAAGCACATGATTTTGCTGGAGGACTTCAAGAGGTGTATTTATAAAGATGTAAGCCTATATCTTGATGAGAGAAGAATAAATAATTTGTCTGATGCTGCAGTTTTAGCTGATGAATATGTTCTCACTCACAAAAGATATTCTAGAGAAAGAGGGAAAGCTGAGAGTAAGTACGTTGCCTCTACTCAAAGTACAGGTAACAGGAAAGAGAATAAAGATGATGTTTCTCAGGAAGTAAATACCAGCTTCACCTCTAGATTTCAGAAAATTAATGTACTTATTGTAGTAAGCTTGGTCATACTACGGAGAGATGTTTCAGGAGACAGCATGATGTGAACAAAAAGGAGTCTTTAAATATTCAGTCAATTGGTCTAGTGTTCACTCTTGAGAGTTCCCAGAATTCTTTAACTGAGTTAACTGAACCTGCTTTGAGGGGTAACTTAAATTCTCATCATGGAGCTCCTCTTTTGAGCAGTAACGTGGGTGACACTCTCAAGAGTTCATGTGCTAATTTCCTGTCTGATGGTTTTGTCAGTCCTCTGGACAGTAATGACAGGAAATCAGTTAAAATATATCGTGATACAGGTGCTTGCCAATCCCTTATGCTGACCTGTGTTCTAGGCTCTAATGTTAATTCCTCTGATGAAACTGTAATCTTACAAGGTGTAGGGAATAATTACTTCTCTGTCCCTCTGTGCAGAGTGAATTTAGAGTCTGGTTTTGTTAATGGTTCCGTTATGGTTGGGTTGGTTGAGACACTCCCAATGTCAGGTGTAACTTTCTTACTTGGAAATGATATTGGTGAAAGTCAAGTGTGTCCAGCTCCTCAGTTGTCTAGTAAGCCAGTGGCTGCGTCCCAGGATTGTGATGTCCCTGATGTGTTCCCTGCATGTGCTGTCACTAGGGCTAAGTCTAAAGTTACTGGTGATTTAGAGGATAATGATGATGATGATGTTATCCTAGCTGACACTTTTCTTGCTAATTTGGACCACTCACCAGATGAGGCAGTACCCCGTAGTGTTGATAATTTGTCTCGTCAAGAGTTGGTTGAGTTGCAGGTTGCTGACCCTGAGTTGAAAGGTCTAGCTAACTCTGCTTGCAGTGAGGAAGAGTCAGCCGGTGCTTCTACTTGTTATTATATAAAGTCAGGAGTACTTATGAGGAAGTGGAGACCCCCAACAGCATCAGTCGACTGTGTATGGGAGGTTGTACATCAAGTTGTCATCCCTCGTGTTTGTAGGCAGGATATCATTAGAGTGGCTCATGATTCCAGTTTGGCAGGACACCTTGGAGTGAGGAAGACTGTGGCACGCATTTTGAAACACTTCTACTGGCCAGGTATCTTCAGGGATGTTTCCTGGTATTGTAAGTCTTGTCACACCTGTCAAGTTGTGGGGAAGTGTAATCAGACCGAAAAGGTTGCACCTCTAGTTCCCATTCCTCCTTTTGAGGCGCCTTTCACCCGTGTGTAGGTGGATATTGTGGGCCCTCTTCCTAAGACTTCTTCAGGATTTTCTTATGTGTTGACCCTGATTGATATGGCTACTCGTTATCCTGAAGCCATTCCACTTAGAAATATCTCAGCAAAGAACGTGGTCAAGGAAATGCTAGGGTTCTTCACAAAGTTTGGTCTGCCCAAAGAGGTACAGTCAGACCGGGGAAGTAATTTCATGTCAAATGTTTTCAAGCAGTCTCTGAAAGAGTTGGGCATCACCCAGATCATGTCTTCAGCTTACCATCCCCAGACCCAAGGAGCTTTGGAGAGATATCATCAAACACTCAAATTGATGTTTAAGAAATACTGTTTGGAACATCAGAAAGACTGGGATAAAGGTCTTCCATTCGTTGTGTTTGCTGCAAGAGAATCTCCAAATGAATCACTGGGCTTCTCACCTTTTGAACTACCGTTTGGCCATGAAGTAAGAGGACCCCTTAAGTTACTCAAGGAATGCTGGCTGTCGGAGGAAGATGACGTCAACCTGCTGGAGTATGTGATGAAGTTCAAAGAACGGCTGTCCACTGCTTTACAGCTGGCGAGAGAGAATTTAGGAGCTGCTCAGGAGAAGATGAAGACTTGGTATGATAAGAAGTCCAGGTTACGCCACTTTCAGCCAGATCAGGTTTTGATTCTGCTACCAGTTCATGGGCAACCTCTTCAAGCCAAGTTTAGTGGTCCTTATTTCGTGGAGAAGAAACTCAGTGATGTCAACTATGTCATCGCCACACCAGATCGTAGAAAGAGCAAGCAACTATGTCACATCAACATGCTAAAGTTATATCACAGGTGGGACGAAAATAACCCAGTCTGCACTGTAGCTGTTCCACCCGAGTCTGCAAGTGAAGCTCTCCCATGCAGTATGAGCCTGAGTGATAGTTTGGGGAAGAATCCTGATATCATGAACGATCTCCAGACTAAGCTTTCTCATCTACCTCCCGAGGAAAGGCAGTTTTCGGCATTACTGCAGGAGTACCCGCAAGTGTTCCGTGCTACTCCAGGAAGAACCACTGTGTTGATGCATGATGTCGGTCTTGGAGACCCAAAGCCAATTAAATTGCCTCCTTACCGTGTGAACCCAGTGAAAGTTCCTCTCATCCGGAAGGAGCTTGGCTACCTGTTGGACCACAAGATGATTGAGCCATGTCAGAGCGAGTGGAGTTCTCCTGCCACTCTAGTCCCTAAGCCAGGTGGGTCACAGCGGCTTTGCATTGACTACAGACGTGTTAATCAGATAACCAAAACAGACACTTACCCTCTCCCTCGCGTGGAAGATTGCATAGACAATATCGGAAAGGCTATTTACATAAGTAAGTTTGATTTGTTAAAGGGATACTGGCAAGTACCTATGACTGAACGTGCTAGGGAGATCTCATGTTTTGTAACACTAGGAAAGACTTTTGCATGTTCGGTAATGCCATATGGTATGAAGAATGCACCAGCCACATTTCAGAAGCTCATGAATGTTGTAACAGAGGGTTTGGCAGGGTGTGTTGTTTATATTGATGATGTATTAATCTTCAGTGACAACTGGAAAGATCACCTATGCCATG